>NC_060072.1:148699155-149003958 GCF_922984935.1 Meles meles | reverse complement strand
AAAGAAAGGATTTCTGTAAACCTCGCTCTGGGCCCAATACATAGTATTGACTTTAGATATATACAACTTTGGGGTTTTTCCTCCTAAGTTTTTGGGCTCTGTTTTCCTTGCAAGTTATCCATCCAAACATTCTCTAGAAAAAAAAAAAAACTAAAAGTGAAATTCAGCTGTCTGGCTGATCTCTCATCCCACAGTGAATCCGCACACCTCAGCTCTCGGAGCCGTGACGAACGGCGATCAAATCAAAACTCCGGCGTGCGGGGGGCTTACGCGTGTGGTCGTGCAGGTGTGCTCAAGTGTAGGTTCAACCCCCCCCCCCGCCCGTGTGCCCTTAGGTGATGATGACGCCTCCTGCCTTCTCGGGTTCTGGCATTGTCTGTGTCTCACGGAATGAATCATAAGGTAAGTTGGCAGGAATCATGCTCTTTTCCGAAGACAAATAATTTCCTGATATTTTAAGTGTCTCTCCTGGTCACCAGAGGGTGCGCACCACTGCTCTCCTCAGCTCTGTCTTATGGCTGAAAACAGATCAACAGATCTCAGGGTGAAGCTGATTTTCTTTTCCATGTCACAAATGCGTGGCCAGGACGGACGCTATTTACCATCTCATCAGCCGAGCGGGAGAGGAGACCATCTCTTTTGGAGTCAAGGGAAAGGCCACGCGGCTCACACTGACCTCTGCCGAGTGTAATGAATGGGATCGGGGGCGCGAACAATTATGGTTCTACTGGGTTTTGCAGAACACCGGGGTCATAACAGTGGGATCATTATGCAGTAGGAGCGCGATAATTCAAGCCTGTTTGCTCGAGCCGAGCGGAGCGAGCTGCCGAGGTCAGCGGCGGTTACCCCGTCACACGCCAGGCGTGCACGCAACGGACTTTTGGGTCGGGGGAGGGCTGCGGAGGTTGTGATGACCCTCCAAGCTCCTATGATCTCCTCACTCGTGGAAGAGCGGGATGAATCCAGCTTTTATCTCCGACACACAGATTTTTGCTGAAGCCCTGAGTAGGCAACGGACAGGCAAGATTCTTGTGTCTCTCCTCTTGCTCGCCGGCCCCTGATGTCGCCAGAAGGGCTCCCGTGCCGGGCTGGGCTGCAGTTAGGGATGCTGAGGCCTTCGGGTTTGAAGGACGAGGACCCAATGCGACGGAACAAACAGCCAGAACAGCTGGATGGAGTGAAGGGAGGACACGGACACGGGGAGCACCGGGCCGGGTCGGGAGTGGTGTTTGCGGGTGCGGACCTGTGCACACGACATGCTGATTGTCTCACCTGTGCATCGTGATTAATGAGTTCTCCCCCGCGAATGCACACTCCCCCCTTCTTTGTCCTTGACTAACCCCGGGGGCTTCCACAAAGCCCCCCCCCACCCCCGCAGTGTTTCCCCAGCGGAGCTCACCTCCCAGCTCACGGCCCAGCAGAGCCGTTTGGCAACCTGCTCGAGCCTCAGTGTTCATGAACCTCCAACCCTAAGTCCCCAGGGGCCGTCTGCTCTGTCGTTGGGTCCCTGGGAGAGAGGAACTATCAGTCTGGAAACAGCCATACCTCTCAGGTTCTTGTAATTTATCCTGAGATCTGTTTCCCACCTCTGCCTCCAAACCCTCCCTCTCCCTCCCTCCATCCCTCTCCTTCCCTCCCTCCCTCTCTTTCTTTGCCTCCCTGCTCCCCACCCCACGGGCACACACGCGCACACGCGCACACACGCACACACACACACCAGCCTCCTACATGCGGACAGCAATGCTCAGGAGGGGCGGGAGCCAGCCCCAAGCAGCCACAGGGGGTCACTGCCGAGCAGCCCAGGCCCCGCGCTCAGGATGGAAGTGCTCCTCCTCCTTCCTGTGCCCACAAAGACAACCTCTTAGTCTCCAGAAATACTCTTGCTTTGGCTTAGGATGATCTTATAAAGAATAGTCATTTTTTTTTGTTTTTTTTTTTTTTTAATGAAGCGAGGATATTGAGAGGGAATCCATTCCGGAGGATGCAATAAAGGGGAACGAGGCTCCCAGCGAAAACAGCAGTCTCGGTGGCTGGATGCCCAGATGTTGAGATCCCCGGAAAAAGCTGAGGAAAAGTGCCAAGGAATTTGGCCTTAGAATAAGAAAGGGAGTCGTTGTATTAGAAGCCAAGGGAATGCTTCAAAAAAGCGAAGTTCGTACAATCGAATGGAAGTGGCGCCACAACGGGTGCTGAGTCAACGTGAAAGCATAATAATAACTCTTGTGCCTCGCCTCGCAAGAGGAAATGAAAATTTGACAAGCTGAATCCGAAACCCAAGGTGTGAGAGAAAATTGTATCTTCTTTCACTCTTTGGTTTAATCTACTGAATCGAAAGAATGGTGGAGTTCACCAGTTTGACAGGTGTATTTGACCCGAGGTAACCGAATTCTTTGGGAATTAACACACACACACACACACACACACACACACTCTTAGCAATAAATATAGCTTTAAAATAAAAGAGAAAGAGTTAATTCACTCTGGGCTAGGAAGGCGGCTAGGTAGGTTTCTGGGGGTTTTCTGGGACCTAGAACGAGTTCTCAGTCGTGCCGTGCGGATTAGCGAAGGGAAGAGGGCTGATCGTCGGGAAATGCCCAAAGTCTGTGGTAGGGAAGACGCAGACGCCACGTTTGTGGGCAGCACGACCGCTCAACCAGAAGCCGCGCTGCCCGGCGTGGAAGGCGACAGGCTGCCCGGACGTGAGAGGTTAACTAATAACTCACAGTAACCTGAGTGAGTTCTGATCGTTTGGGTATAAACAAGAGGAGTTAGGAATTTAGAACGCCCGTGACAGGAGCAGCCGCCAATTCTTCAGCCAGGGGTGAGTTTCCATTAATCCAGGAAACATTATTGAGCATATAATAACCTTGCTTGGAAAAATGGCCTCCCTTGGTGTTGTAGATTTATGTGTTTGGAGATGGCGTGATATTTCAGGCAGACAGGCAGGGGGACGGGACTGGTTGTGAGGAAGTCACTCTGGCTTGCACGGAGGTTAAGAACTAGTAGGAGATCAGGCTAGATGGGCAGGGAGGGGTTTCTGTAAGGCTCTTACCAGGAGAAAGATTTAAGATTTTATTTTGTGCAGCAGCCACTGAAAATGTTTTGGAAGAAGAATGGTTGTCTGTTGTGAACATGAAGACGACCGTCTGCTTCAGAATTCTCAGTGAGATCCCTTCTGTCTTAAGAAATCTTTTCTGACCCACCTCCGTCCTCCGGGCTCTCCCATGTGCCCTGAAGGGGAGGGTCCTAGAACCAGCTGTGAGCTCAGGCACACTCCAGGCCTGAGCTGGCAGGCGCTGCCGAACGGTCTTCTGCTGGCTCGTGCTGCCACAGCAGACACCCCAGTGCCCCAACGGTTTAGAGTGCAAAAGGCTTGCTCTCTGTCCCGTCACCGGCCAGCTGCAGGACCCTTCCCCAGAAGGTCCTCCTCATTCTCAAATCCAGAGTCATGACGAGCCCTCCCTGGGACATGGCTGTCTGTGCTCATGGCTGAAGGAGAAGCCCTTGTTCAGACGTGGCATCTGTGGGTTCCCCTCACCTCCCATTGGCCAGAGCAAACATGGCCAAGCCTGAAGTCAAAACCATGAGAAACACGATCCTGTCCGAGGAAAAGCAGAAGATCATGGGAGTGGGGTGGGCATCCCTCTACCTGGAGAGAAGATAAACATCTTGGATGGATGGATGGACAAAGAACAGAGAATTTGTATTTTCCCCAGACTGTTCTCTATCTTTTCCTTTTCTTTCCTGGCTTAGGCAGGGGAGGTTACAGGGAAGGAAGGGCCTCTTTGTGCAGGAAAGTTGGGAAGACATAGCGTCAGAGCCATCAGGCAGGGGCATCTTGTCCGACGGTTTCACGGTGTTAGAGCATCTTGAACGTGATTGCCTTTTGGATGGGACCATGTGTGCTCCAGTCTGCCACAAGCCAAGGCTACCCTCCCTGATGTCCTTTCTGCCTTTCCCTGACCCACTGAAGGGTACCATGGCCATGATTCCTAAAGGGAAATGTTCTGAGTTTGCAGCTCAGCCCAAAGACAATCTGAAAAGATCGAATCAGAAGACAATAGCAAGTCTATAATTTCATGATAATAATGACGTGAAGTGCTGGAATTCACAGTCCCATGCAGAGGCAAATACAGCCTGAAACCTGAGATGGGAAGGGGAAGTTACTGCGTGCGTGCCTTCCAATGTCGTGATGACGGATGATGGCAATAACAGATTACAGTACTTATCAAAATAATCTTGTCTAATTTTTTATGGCAGTTTCACGGCTGCACTGGTGAATAATCATATCCAGAAAAATACAAGAATTCTGTGTCAAGTAGTTTTGAATTCTATTATTGTCTAAAATAATTAGTTATTCTATTCTAACTATACATTTTCATTAATGCTAACTTGATTCTCTGTGGACAGCCCAATAATATAGAAGCGACATTTTCATGTGTTTAGAAGTCATAGGGATGGTTTACTGGTAAACATACAGCTAATATTATGAGATGCTGGAGTGTTTTTCTATTAAACATTGACCAACAATTTAGTCTTATGAAAAATGCACAAACTGCCTAGTGATCCCTGCCTGTTGGACCATATAAGTCTTTGTCAGATAGTCTATAGCCAAGTTTTAGATCTTATCCACATTTTTAAATGTTATGAAAAACGAAAATAAACATTTCATGAAAAATGTAGCATCTTTTTTGTTTGTTTGTTTTTTCTACTCAGGTGATGAACGTTAATGTGATTATTGGAAACACTAAATAGATTACTTTTAAAACTGGGTGCAGAGATGTATTTTCCAAAATGTCAAATATTTTTTACAGGCATTTACCCCATAATTTTCTCTTACAAAAAAATCAGAATTAAATTTATCAATATCTGCTTTTTTTTTTTTTTTAGTGGTTGCACAAATCACGAGAAAGATGATATAAGGTTATTCCTTCTAGAAGATCTTCAGTCTTTTCTATAGTGCTCGGGTGAAAGGGAGTTCAGGAACAGGGGCTTCTCCCATCATCACCTGAGGTTAAAGGAAAAGAAAGAAGAGAGCATAATAAATCAGACCCACGAGAGGCTCTCCTCTCTGACAAGGTAGGCATTTTAAAGAGCTACGTGACCTTTTAGGTCAATAATTTGCAAATACTACCCCGAACTTAGGGAGAACCCGGGTGATTTTCCAGTGCATTAGTTGCCCTTCAGTTTCACAACGGGGAGAGTTTACCGTGTGCGTAGAAATGATCTCAGGTGACGGGAGCCGCTCTCCCATTCTGGAATTATTCATCATAAGAGACACTAGGTCCTCAGTAGTTTTTATGTAGGAAACAGGAAGAACTCCAGTCAAAGAAAAGGAAATCCAACCACACACACGCAACTTCACAAAATTCATACCGCAGATAGCTTCTGAGACACGTGTAATTCTGATGTTGGAAGCGATGGGACGTCTGAACCAGTGGAAGTAGCTTCAAACCTGATTTTTCCGGAGTGAAATTAGTCTTTGACAGCATCATCCAGTGGAGCATAAAATTAATGCTACCTGTTACCTTGGGAAAGGGGTCGCAAGGACTGGAGAAAGACTCAAACCAGGGAGGGGGACAACGGGGAGGAGGGGACGGACGGGGACGAAGGGGATGGAAGCCTGGTTGAAGAGCCGACCCAAATTCCCAGGAAGGGCATGAACTTGACCTCAGCATCCACACCCGGGCCCTGGGTTCTCACAAGCTCGGGGAAAGGCCGGTGCTGCCTGCTAAGCTCCCAGCGTCAGTGGGAGGAGGTTCTCTGCCCAGGAGACAGGTCCTGCCTGTCTAGGGGGCTGTCACTATCACTCGCACCCGCCCTTGTGGCCGCGCAGCTGTGGTGGCCTCAGGGAGACAGCAGGGGAGTCAGAGAAGCTCCCTCACCTGCTCTGAGGTCACCGTTAATGATCAACAAAGTACACTGAGTAAAACGTCTTTAAACTGAGTGAGGTTTGGGGCGCCTGGTGGCTCTGCTGGTTGAGCGTCTGCCTTGGGCTCAGGTCATGATCCTGGGTCCTGGGATCGAGCCCCACGTCACCTCCTTGCCCAGCGGGGAGCCTGCTTCTCCCTCTGCCTCTGCCCCCTCCTTCTGCTTGTGCTCTCTCCCTGACAAATAAACAAAATCTTGAAAAAAATAATACACGAAGTCAGGTGTTGACGGGTCGACCAGAAGGCGGGCAGAGAGGCAGGGGCTTGGCGCTCACTACCTCAGGGCCGGTGACAGGCTCCCTGACGTAACCATGGGAACCATGGGGACTGATGAGGGCCAGTCTTCCGCCACCCACGTGACTCTCCAGTTCGCTGCTCCTGTGTCTTTGCAGAGCCCGAGCCCGTGCTCCGCTCCCGGCTGGAAGTGGGAAGAGGCCGCCTGCCCTCCAGTGCTCCTGGGGGCCATGACCTCAGGGCCTCACTCTGCACAGTGACAAGTCATGAGAACACAGGACCCAGACCTGTCCTCTGAGGACCGTCCATAAGGAAGAGAGAGCTCAGCTGTGAGCTGGGGACTGGGAAGCGACTGGGGAAGATGTGGGCAGGTGAGGGCACCCGGGAGAGGGGGCGTCTGTTTGGAAAGTGTGGGGAAAGGAGGTGGAGGACGGCCGCTGTCCCCAGGACCAAGGACAGACACTGAGGACAGGGAGCGACCCCCTCATGGTCCCATTTCATGCAGGCAGAGCTGCCGGCCCCTGGGGCACACAGGTGGCCTCTAGCCTGAAGCCGTTACTAGAGCTCCTTCGAGCCCCACCGTCCTCCATGCCCGTGGCCGCCTCTGAGTACGGTCTTCCGTGTTTCACCTGCGGAGCAAACAGCCTGGCCCGAAGTCCTGATTGCTCTGTTGCAGGAAAACCAGGGCCTGACCCTCACCTTGAACAGACCAACAAAGGCAGCCTCAGGCCTGCTGGGCTTAAATGCCCAGAAAACCTCATGAATTAATTGCATTCTGTATCATTAACCTCGAGGTCAGAGTAGTCAGCTCTGGTAAAAGCTGACGTCCAGGATTGAAACGGGTGAAAAAGGACGCAGGAGACTACGGGAAGCCTCACGTTACGCACTGTAACCCCCTCCCCCGAAACCTCAGGACCTGAACATGATCGAGGCTGGTAACTTCTCCCGGGATCACTCAAACATAAACCGCGTTCACGCACGGACATACGTAGACGCGTCTGCTCACACGTGTCTGCACACGCTTCCCACCTTCTGCTCGTGACAGCGACTTCCAGAAGCTCCGTGTTCCACGAGGAGAAGACCCTCTCGTTACTGACTTTGCCGTCTGTGGTTTCAGCGGTTTATTTTTTCAGACGATAGCATAGGTTACGAACGTTTGTAAAAGTCCGATTAATCAATGCATGTGTGATCTCACAAAGTCCTAAAACTGGCGGTTCTTTGCGCGGCAACGGAAACCCACGGTCAGACCCCCGAGCCTGTAGCTGTGTGGCACGGGGATGGGCTGTCCTGGGCTGCTGCCGCGTGAGAGCCTTTGCTCGGAGACTAACCGTCGGTGGGTGCCAGGCCCTTCTGGTTCCGTGATGCGCCCGCTGACCTCACCTGCGAGTCCAAGAGCCCAATGTCCCTCTCTGTGCTGCACCTCGTGCTGCCGTGGGTCCGCAGGGGGGATGGTGGCTTCAGAGCAGCAGGGGACGCACTCGTGTCCTCTCTGGAAGCCCCGGGAAGCACCCCGAATCAGGACAAGTGAGGGGAGTTGCAAAGGGACACCTGCTTTCTGAGTGCGGGCCCCACATCACACATCGGTGCCAAGGGGACACGCTCTCTTTGGTACCCAGGCCCCAGAGCTCCACACGTCCCCCCAAACTTCAGAGGTGTCTGGTTTTGGAGCCTCTCTGCTGTAACCATTGCCCCGAGGGAGCCCAAGAAGCCTCCCACAGCAGGGAGTGGGGTGCAGACTCGTAGGTGTGACTCAGCAGATGGCTGGAAAATCCCCCCAGGCTCCCTGGGAACCAAGCTGCGGGAGGGCCGACTTGGCAGCCGCATCACGGAAGCATTCGGTCGGCACTCCCGGGGCACACCGTGGGTCCCCCCGCCGCCCGGCCCCGCGCCTCAGGGAAGCCCGACTGCCACGCCCTCCCATCTCCAGCCTCCTTTGCAACTAAATGAGGTTCCAAAGCCCGGTTTCCTTGGAGGAGAGGTCAGCAAACTCCCCGGGGGGCGGGGGCTTCTGGAGAAGTTCTGCTGATGGAAATGATGGGGGGACAGACGCGGGCCCCGCGCACGTGCACCCTCCTTGCCTCGGTGGAGGAACCTGCGCCGCAGGAGGACAGAAAACCAGACCCGCTAAGAAGCAGGACAGTAGCAAGAGGTAAAAAAGGCAGGTCCACAGTGACTCAGGGAGGACCCATCCCTGGCTTCAGCGCCTCCGGCCCAGGCCAGGCCCTGTCCTCCCCATGTGGATGGGATGGGAACTCTGGCCTCCAGGAGACGCCACCAAACTTAGAGGGGACCGTGACGATCCGAGGGTGCTCGGCATCCACGCCTTCCACGGCCCCCATCTGCTCACTCACTGCTGCGTCGGGGGTAAATCACCCCAAAACAGTGGTTCCAAACAGCACACATCAGTTACCCGCCTGTGGGCTGAGGTCAAGGGCCCGGGAGCCACAGGGCTTGCGGTGTGGGCAGGAACACTGCCTCGTTGGGGAGCCTGGCCGTTGGGGGACCTGCTTCCAAACCCACTCAGGCTGGTGCTGACTTCCTCGCTGGCTGTGGGGAGACCCTTGTTTGTCCGCAGGCTACCCATCCCTAGGGCCGGTGACGAGAGAGCGAGGGAGAGAGAACAAGAGGAGACAGGCAGAGGGGGGACAGAGCAAGCGTGTCTGTCCCAGACAGAGGCAGCCGTTGTGACATGACCCCCGTGGGACCTCCCTGACTCCCGTCCTCTGCTACTGTGCTCTCAGCCACCGTGGGTCCGGGCATGACCCTGGGATCCAGACGCCTTCAAGGACCATCTTGGAGGCTGCCTGCTCCGTCCTCAGAGGTGCTCAGTAGCAAATAAGAGGGACTCACCTGAAGCGATAAGGAACAGGAGGCAAACAGAGCAGGGACAGCAGCAACTTCCGTATTACCGTGGCCTGGACCATGGCTGCCCAATGGGAGCCATGCAGGCCACGAATGTGAGCCACTGACACGTTCAGACCTCCCAGTAGCCACAGAGAAAGTCACAGACTCCGATGACGTTCCTGAGTTTTTGAGCCTTGATGTTTTCACCTCTAAAATGGGAAAGTCTGCAACACCGCCTCCTCGGAAGGGCCCCTGTGGGGACCGAAGCAGTCGTCAGCTGGGCAGTGCCCAGCCTGCAGAGCTCCCCGATGCCGGACGCAGGGGTGCAGAAGCTGCTTGGCTCGCGGTCACCGTGGACTCGGATCTTGTTCTTACTGGGAGACAGCAGAACAGCTCACCTGGGAACAAATCGGCCTGGTGGTCAGCTGAGTTCTTGACCTACTAAAGCTCCCGGAGAAGTTAAGTGACACGATGACCGTCATAGATTTTGCAACAGTTTTGTCATAAACAGGAATTTTATTGACAAGGGTTAGCCCCCAGACGTCTGAAATACCATCCTGTTTTCTTAAATCATGCCTTCCCGCTACGATTGCATAAATTATCCCGTGTGTAAGGAAGGTGCCCAGGACCACGCCCCTATTGTTCTTCGGGCGTTTGTTATTCAAGACATTGCAGTTAGATAAAATACTGGTCTCCCGGATGCCAAGAACCACGGAGAGCAGGTGGATCTTAGGGAGTATCTGTTTCTGACATAGTGTTCGAGATGCAATTTTATGACACTTTTTACTGGTGACTGTGTGTGTGTGTGTGTGTATGAGAGTGAGAGATGGGGAGGGAGAGAGAATTTTAATTGAGGGCAGTAATATTACTTAGTCTTCTTTTTTATCAAGTGAGTTTTCAAAATATATTTAAAATTCTCACCTCTCCACTTCCTTTATGGCATACTTGGTTTTATGCTGAACTGAATTCAGAAGATTCTATTAATGAAGATGGTTTAATGCTTCTGCATTATTATAATGGACCCCTTTGTTCTACAGTTTCTCTGCGTGTCATAGACTAAGTCATTAATCAATGGGAGCTGAAAAATAATTGTCCAGTTCCTAACAATCGTCTATTGTTGAAACATTTGGAATTTTAAGATAAAGATGTACAGGCTGTTCTGGAAAATGGTTTAAGATCACCCTTCATGGGATTGTGGACATATTGTGGGACACGCCAAGCCGCTGACCTGGTTTTCATGCATTTCTGAGTCCCGTTGTTCAATTGCCTATTCAAATTGTGCTGGAGAAGTTGACTTCATTAATGTCAGGAAATAATGATTTTGTATTTTTTTTATGGAGCTGCTGCGATTATTAAATGCAGAAACATCACAGGATTCTTTAGCATTTTAAAGTAGAACTGCGGCCTGTTCATAATCGGGACGGCAAGTTTTCATGATTTAACACCATTTTTTGTACGTAGCACTCCCATCCCAGATACCTGCCATAAATAAGAGTCCTGTATCTCTGAGCAATTACTATTCAGCAAGAAATATATGACTACACCATGCTGTTTTAGTAGCTCAAAATTAGATGCCTTTCTCATTGAAAATGCTGTAATTTGAAATGTCAATAAATACATTTCATGTCATCTCATACTATAACAGACTACCACTTAACTCTGTCAAGATCGAAGGCTGACTCAAAGCCTGAAAGAATGTGAATTCTAAATTGGGGGAGGATGTGTGCCTGACTTTCTAACGTAGCTCCCCTTATGTAAAACACCCGCGTCGTTGCATATTTATTGGATTATGACTCTGGCTCTCCCCAGACAGGGTTCTCACCCACAGTCTTCGGTCATACTTATTTCCGGTATACCAGTAACCTATTACAGACTCCAGTGAATAATTATCCAAAGGCTTTGTTGGACGAGTACCAGATACTGTTTCTGAATCGGAGAGGAAATAGCTGTGTCCCTCTCAGTCCCTGTGCTCCGGGGGGTCGGCCGTACGGAGCCTCCTTTTCTTGTCCCCAACAACACAGCACTCTCTCCGGTGTGTATCCAACGAGCCTTTGCAGCGTGTTCACACGGGAGGGGCAGTTGGCTTCCGCGGGTCCCTTCCATCACGGTAAAGACAAGAGGGAGAGGCCTCTAGAGGACACGGGTTATTTCCACAGGAAGATTCATCTGTTAGGCGGCTTCTGTGGGCCAGCCACTATGTGCGTGTCACCCCAGCTAAGGGGAAGTGTTGTCACAACTTCCCAGGGACGCTCACACAGCCAGAGTCTGAAGCCGCTCTGTGCGGGTCTAGGGGCTGAGCCCTCCAAGGCTGCTGTCCCTTGCTAGGCACAGGTGAGCTCCTGGCAGAGCCTTCGGCGGTGCGAGACACAGAGGCCGTGGTCCCAGAACTCAGTTTCTTTCCCGCACATCCACTGGCCGGGCTCAGGGCACACAGCGGCCAACCACATACGCATTTGATGGGATGATTACGTTTGAAGGAAAAAATACATTATGTGGCACAATAAATACGCATACGTGTATGTGTTATGAGGTGTGTGTGTGCATGCCGGCCTTTGCGACAAACAGCAGTTGTGAGCCCATGAGCAGCAGGTGTGAGAAAACACTTACATTCTTAGACCTCTCACTTGCTCCTTCAGAAATGGCATGCTCTGAATGTTTCTGTCCTCCCCGAAAAGGCAGTGTTGAGACCTATCCCCCAAAAACGATGGTGTCAGGAGACTAGAACAAATTATCCTAAAATGTGTACGAAACCACAAAAGACCCTGAATAGCCAAAGCAATCCAAACAAACGTGGAGTTATCACAATCCCAGATTACAAGAGGTGCGAAATATCTAGAGTAATCAGAACAGTATGGTCCTGGCCCCAAAACAGACCCATGGATCGATGGAAGGCAATAGAGAGTCTGAAACAAGCCCATGCTTATATGTTTCATTTAATCTTTGACAAGAATCTCTAACGGGAAAAAGATGGTCTCTTTAACAAATGGTGTTGGGAAAACTAGACAGTCACATGCAGAATGAACCTGGACCACTTTCTTATACCACACTCGAAATCAACTCAAAATGGATGAAAGACCTCAATGTGATACACAAAACCATCAAAATGCTAGAAGAGAGCACAAGCAGTAATCTGCCTAATATTGGCCATAGAAACATTTTTATAGACATGCCTTCTGAGATAAGGGACACAAAAGCAAAAATAACCTATGCAGACTGTATCAAAAAAAGAAGCTTTTGCACAGCAAAGGAAACCATCAACTAAACTACGGGATGACCCACTGAATGTGAGAAGGTATTTGCAAATGATGTATCTGATAAGGGTTTAGTATCCAAAATCTATAAAGAACTTCTATAACCCAACACTCCTCCCCAAAATTAAAAAATGGGCAGAAGACATGAACAGACATTTCTCCAATGAAGACCTCCAGATGGCCAAGGGACACATGAAAAGATTCTCGACATCACTAATGACCAGGGAAATGCAAATCAAAACTACAATGAGACATTACCTCACATGAGTAAAAATGACTAAAACAAACAACACGAGAAACTTCAGGTGCTGGTGAGGATGCAGAGAAAGGGGAACCTTGTGAACTACTATCGGGAAAGCCAGGTGGGGCAGCCACTGTGGAGACACTAGAGGGTTCCTCGAGAAGTTGAAAACAGAACTACCCTATGACGCAGAAATTGGATTACTGGGCATTTACCCAAAGAAAATGAAAACACCAATTTGAAAAGATACATGCACGTCTGTGTTTATGGCAGCATTATTTACAAAAACCAAGATACGGAAGCTTCCCAAGTGTCCATCCACAGACGAACGGATAAAGAAGAGGTGGGGTGTGTGTGTGTGTGGGTGTGTGTGTGTGTGTGTGTATTACTCAGCCACAAAAAAAGGACGAAATCTTGACATTTGCAACAACATGGATGGGCCTGGAGGGTATTAGGCTGAGTGGAATAAGTCAGTCCGAGACGCATAAATACCATGATTCTACTCCTATGTGGAATCTAAGAAACAAACTAAATGAACAAATGAAAAAAAAAGAGACAAACAAAAGCAGACTCTTCACTACAGAGAACACACTATTGGTCACCACAGAGGAGGTGGTTGGGGGGATGGGGAGAAGGGCACACTCCCATGTGAACACTGGGGAATGGACAGCGTGGTCCGCTCGTTACATCGTACACCCGAGACTGATACGAGTCTGGATATTAATCATACCTTGATTAAAAAAAGCTTTGAACCAAAGGTCACAGAATCACAAATGCATCCCGTCTCCGAGTTAAGAAAGTAAAACTTCCATTGCTAAGAGTGAGCGCACAGGAACTCTATGCCTGTCTCCATCGAGGCAACGTGAGGGAAGCCGCTCTGGGCGGTCTTGTATCAAATGCAGAAAGACGCTGAACGGTAGCCCATGGAGGTCACTACAGTCGTTCTTCCAGATAAAATCCCGTCTTCTGCGGATCCGGGAGTTTTGCTGTGCAAACGAGTGGGACCTGTCTTCAGGCTACATGGAAATACCTGTCAGGGGTAAACGGATTTAAAATTCTTCTGCTTAATGATTAAAAAGAAAGCAGAGGGAATCGAATGTATCTTTTATTAAAAATCCTTCAAAGGGTATTAATGTCAAAATCATATTGATCATCGTGCAAGGCACTTACTGATGTCAGAGGTCACTGATGGGTCGGCGTGGGCTTGGTCGGCTCGCCGTGGCCCATGCTCTGTTGAATGAGCGGCTGCCAGGCCCGGGACGCGCACACGCTCTGCCCTCGAGTGCTGCACGCGGGGGCACCGTGCTCACCGCACCGGCATCTGACTCACAGCAGAGATGGGGGTGTTGCGTGCTGACTCTGAGAACCCCTTGCGAGAGCCTCACCTCCTTGCAGGCTGCGATTTCGCGTTGAGATCCCGAGGTTCCCGAGGAAGGAAGGCGAGATTCCCGCCCTCTGGAACGTCCTTCCGCAGGGGATGATTTGGAACCACAAATTCAAGCTTACTTAAAACAGAATCCAATGAATAATCACGGAGTGCAAATGAACAATGAAGGAGAGCAAACCCGAGACCCTTTGGCAGATCGTAGGTCTTGAGCACGGGGCTGTTTCTCTGGATGCAAATGGGGGGCCCGGTGTTCCTGTAGCTGGGTGCGGTGATATTCCAAGCTTATTCAAATTATGCTCTACTTGGGTCTCGGAATGAGGATTTTTTTCCCCTGATACTTTACTGGGCAGGGACATTCCTGAAATGGAAAATCCCCTTAGACTTATGTGAAGTTTTAAAATAGAAACATAAAAATTTATAGTAATAATAATGATGCAAATCTAATAATTTTTAGTCTATTTACTGCTGTTTAAGAATTTTATGTGTTTTGTACTCCTTTCCTAGATGCATGTCATAAATAAAAAGCTTGAAAGTGATTATCGTCCAGCTGGGAATATGTGGAAACGTAATTCAGTTTTAGTGTCTAATACGGGACAGAGAACGCGTTAAGATCAGTTTAGTTTTATGTCCCCCTCTACTTGACCGGCGCATCTAAAGTGACTGAAAAATCCATACTGGAGAAATGAAAGAGACAAATGGCTTTGTTGAGAGATATTCTGCTTTTAACAATAAATGTTTCTGGCAAGGGATATTTTGCCTTTAACAATGAGCATTTCAGTGAACTCATAGCCCGTCTTACCACTAGATGACTCTAAATTAGGAAATGTCTCCTGCCCACCCAGTGAACTAGGCAACTGTCTAGTTTCACGTGACCTTACCTCTTGACTCCATCTCTGAAACGAACGGTTCTCCCCTGTTTATTTTGGGCACTTGTCTCACTGGGATTTCGTGTTAGCCCTTGTCTCATTTTTGACACGATATTGTCTCTCTTCCCCACTCTGCCATCTGGACAGGTCACAGGGCTGGACTTAGGCCGAGGAGGAGATGGAACAGGGCTCTTTGCAAAGGCTCACATTTGGAGAAAACAAACAAACAAGAAAATCAATTGCTGAAGACATGGAGAGACCTCCTTGGACTCCATACCCACGGGTGGGAGGTGGGCGTTTTCAAGGACAATAAGCTTCCTGTGAGCCTGCAGGATTGCTCCTGGGGCCAATGAGAACGAAGCCACTTTGAGTGAGTGATGTCGCCCATTTGATCTGTCCCCAGAAGCAGGATCACCTGGAACCCGGGTCAATCAATAACCAGCACCGTGGGTCCCACGTGCTCGACAGTGGGATGACGATGCGAGCGAGGCTCCTTGTCTCTGTCTCCAAGCTCCCCTTGAGGGAGGTGCCCCTTTCCTCCATGTGGGCTCCAGAGCCTGGACTGAGATGAAGGTTGGAGACGCAGACAGAGTCTCTTTCCGTGTGCAGCGTCAGCGTTTCTTAGCCAAGGGCATCAGCTCCCGGTGGGTGAGGTAAAGTCGTGCATGGTCCCGTGTGGCTCCGGCGGGAACGCAGAGGAGTTTGCTGGGTGATGGGAGCTACTGACGGCTCGCCAGGCGGCAGGAAACCCCAATGCTGTAGATGACGGTCTCGTCCAGCTTCTCCACGTGCCGGTGAAGTGAGGTCTGGGGCCGGCTCACTTTCACAACGACGGCACCCAGGTTGCTCCGTCCAGGGACCAGCCGCCACCTACAAGGCCCGGATGGCTCCGTGTGTGGGGTCCAGGGTTTTAGGGATGCAGGTGGAGGGACGGGCAGGCAGGTGGGAAGACAACTGTGGACAGAGCTGGCTAGAATTTACAACACCCGCGTGCAAGCTACTTCCTGCTCACGCTCAGCATTGCCCCTCTGCCGTCCCAGGGCCCCTCTGTGAGGATGCGTGCAGAAGCCCGGGATCGCATCTGCCTGAACCCGAGCCGCCCCAGTGGGCTTGGATCCCACCCGCACGGGTGTGTCCCCCGTGGAGGGGACACAAACAGAGGCTGAGATTCTCAGCGGTGGCAGGGGTGGGACAGTGGGCGCCAGGAGACAGCCATGGGGGGCAGAGCCCACAACCTCGAAGACTGTTCCAGAGAACCACTGAGCAGATCAGCGTTTCCTGTGATCGCACTTTCCCAAACATCCTTGAAATACTGGGCAGGGGTTGGGGGGGCGGTGTTTTCTTGCCAAATCTTAGCCCTTATACTGGTGAAAGAGATGATTTTTCTCCATTTACCCGGGCTTCTTTTGCGAGTGTAAAACTCTGGTGTCAGCGTGGGCGAGGCCATGGCAGGAGCACGGGAGGATGCAGGGGCCGAGGGAAGTGCCACGTCCTTGAGGGGGGGCCTCTGCCCTCCGCGCCCAGGCAGCTCCATCCGGCGTCACGCTGGGTCATGTCGGTAGCATAAGCCCGGGTTCCCGTGTTCCTACGAAACCACGCACTGCCGGGTAAATGACAGGGGTTGTAAGAAAATAAGGTCTGGAGGCAACCGTGGTCGAGCTCCATCTACCGCTAATCCGCCATCAGCCATTGATGGCGTGAGTTGGGCCGTTCCTTCTGTCTCCGGCTGAATGATCTCTTAGAGGCCCCCCAGGTAGAAAGCTGGGAGGAGGGATTCCAGCTTCGTCCGCATCAGAGAGACACTGTCCAGGCCCCTGTCCTCTTCCTCACGTCCCCCACCTGAAGGGCAGATCATGTCCAAATAAAAACCAAGCCTGACTCAGGCGAATGGAGACTTTCCTTGAAAAGTCCACCGCAGGAGGGAGCAGGGTCTGCCTCAGCGTCCGTCAGAGCGTCACGGTCAGGCAGGGGTGTCTGGTCTGGGGAGCACACACCGCTGGGTGGCACGGGCCGCGGCGGCTGCAGTTGCCGTGCCCGGAGCGGAGCAGTGTCCTCACTGTGGTCCGCAGACTCTTGGAGCATGTGGGGACGAGTCTTCTGCATTCTGACACTTGCTGGAGCTCAAGGGCGGGTCAAGGTCAAGGGACCCCCAGGGGAGCGAAGCACAGCTGAGGTCTGCTGAGTTCACGTTTCATCCTGATGGGCCCGTGGGGCGGGCAGTGCAGCTGACCCTCAAGGAGGCAGAGCCTGGGGCTCAGGGGGTCTGTGTCTGGCCTGGTCCCTCGTACAGATGGGACTGTCCCTGACTCTTAGCTGCGTCTTAGAGGTTAGCATGAAAGGATGGGGCTGTTTCCCGGGAGCCCAGGGCTTGGGCCAAGGTCAGCACTGGCCATAGAGCTTGAGGATGTGATCCCTAATCTACCCAGCTGGGTCCCCAGCTCCCAGGGGAGGCCTGAGTCGGGTTCTAGAGGCTGAGGCAGGGGTCCTGATGCACAGCGCGTGGAGGGGCTGCCCTTGGGGGAAACCTGAGCACACATGCAGGCCAGCCCCGGAGAGAGCCGGCAAGGCTGTGGGCGCAGGGTCTTAGCTCCGGCCTGACCCACGAAGCAGGGGCCTGTGGCTTCCGGAGCCGCACGGTTGCCTCCCCGGGAAGACGAGGCTGCTGTCTGCCCTTCCAGCTGGATTCTGGCTGTGGTCACCCCTGGAGGGGCGGCTCTGACCCGCCGAGGGCACCCTGAGTGGGGTGCAGGGGGCCTCCTCCCCCAGCTCTCGCTCAGGGCGGCGGGCTGTGGCGCACCTGCCCGGGGAAGGGCAGGGGTGGAGACCGGCCGCTCTTTGGCGCAGGCCAGCGGCGGCGTGTGTGGCTCCGTTACTCAGGTTTCTGCTCTTTAACCGGGCGGGCGCTTCCCGGCTCAGTGCAGAGACCAGCACACAGAACTGCCACGGCCGCGGCAGAATCCAGCAGGTTCTGAAAGGATCATATCGGGCTGTTGAGATACCAGCAGAAGACGTGTTTACAGATGAGGAAGGCATTCAGTGCATGTCCCCAAAGGGTGTCCCGTGGCTGTGTTTTCCTTTCCCTGCGTGAGGCACGCTGGCGTCTGTGCTCCCTGCACGGGTACTTCCTGTCTGGAGGGTTTGGGCGTCAGGCGGACGGAGGTTCCAACCCGTGCTCTGGCATGACAGCTGACCGCTGGCCTGTCCGTTATCACTGCGGAGCCTCCTGAAATTAAACCGGGAAGAGAAAGTACGGTGAGCATCAACGAGCGCACAGGGAATGTCCCGCACACGCTGGAACCCCCCATGGGGCCCGCGCTCTGACTCCTACCATTTGCTTAACCAGGACACCTCGCCCCTGTCCACCTGGAGCGCACCTGCCCTTCACACCAGGTGGGCGTCCTCCAGGACACCTGCCCCGCCTAATCCACCTGTCACATCCCTCTCCCGTGGCCTCTCGAGGGACGTGCGCGGCCGTCACAAGGCTCAGGGCTCAATGACGTGCTGCGGTCATGACAACTGTTAAAGTTTCAGCCCACGCCACACACACGTTGCTCTCCTTCACGATGGCCCGTCACGAAGATCCTGATTGTCCCAGAGGAGGTAACCTCTGCTGAAGGCAGGGCTGTGCATTGTCTGATCCATGAAATTCCTTCCTGTTCCTGGTGACGAGCTAAGAGACAAAGGACAGGGACACAGGCCAGGGACTTTAATCCTCAGCCTCATGAGATAATGTGGGAATGGTTGAGTCTGCGAATGGTAGACGTCAAGCAGAAAAAAATATGTAGTTTTATCTTAAGTCTAATAACCGTATTGGGTGAATTCAAGTTAGTTTGTAAATAATATTGTGGCTGCCTAGTGATAAACCCCTAAAATAGGGATTTCCCCGCTTTGTGTAAGTTGATGGTACATTCCACAACCAAAGTCAAAAGAAACAAAAGAAAAGGAACAGAAAAAACTCAGGGTGATTCCAGAATGATTTTCATCGTGAATTAAATTCAGGAGTTTTTTCTTAACAGACGGCGTATAATAAAGGACATGTTTTGTGGTCTAAAACAGATGACAGCAAAATCAGTCATTTGATGAGTCCCTCTTTCTTTCTTCTAAATTATGGCTGTCAGAATAAAAGTTTAAAATATGGTCAAATATCAGATAAGGATTTGAACGGCCCCGTGTCTACCATATTTAGATATAATTATAATTTTTCAATACTTTATTAACAACAAAGTCATATTATGATAGCAAGACATATTAACATATTTATAATTTTACCCTCTGTGACCGGCCGATAACTTGCAGGTTCCCTCATTTGAACAATCTTTTGTTTAAATGTAACTCCCTTCCATTGCTAACAACACCATTGACCTGGTGTCAGGCAACATTATCTACTCCGTAATTTGCACCAATAGTCTCATTGTATTTCATTTAGCAGAATGCTTATCAGGGAAAGACAGGAAGAGGGGGTTGCACGGTTCTTTGTGAAATAAATGGAAGTAATAATAATAAAAAGATCGGGTGTTGGGAAGCAGGTTGGGACAGGTGACAGAGAGCCCGGGTATTTACTCGCCTGATGGTCTCGATAAAAACCAGGCGTGTTGGCGCCGTGCTCCCGTGAGGGGCGGCTAAGGGCTTGGGTGCGTGAGGGTCATGACTGATGCCTTATTCTACATTTTAGCCATTTCTAGCTTTGGGATTTGAAATGAGGACAGTTGCTTCAAGTTCTTACCAAAGGTGGAACAAGGAAACGGGGGGTGGTTATGAAGTCAGAAGCCTCGAAAGGAACTCCTGAAATGTGTTGATTTAGTGCCCAGTACCTCACTGGCAGCCAACACTGGGAAAGGCCCTCACTGTCATGGTCCCCAGACTCGGGCTGGTGGCATCTCACGTCGAATTCAGTCTATCTGTTTTGGGATCTCATGGCGGCTGGAAGGACCAGCTCTGGATGGAGGCTGTTGGTATTCAAGTCCCGATTCTGCCCTCCGAGGCTGAGCATCCTCAGAGCCATGCATGGGTCTCCTCTGCCTCAGTTTCCTCCTTTGTAAAATGGGGTAACCACAGGGCCTTTATCACAGGCAAGACACCGAATATGCAAATGGACAATAGCCAGGCCATGTGGACCACAGTGTTACCCCGTGGTCCATGGGGCCAGCCACAGCCTCTTGCGCAACAGGCCCAGATCTGGACTTAACCATCATTGGCGGCTTTCCTAATTGTTGCTCCTGCTGTAGGATGAACCAGAGAGGGACAAGGACGCTCCCCTGAGCCGTCCCACAGACGCCCTCTCCTGCAGCCACCTCCACGCAGGCATGCCCTCCCTGGTCCCTGGAAAGTGCCCCAGGCCTGCCTGCCTTCGAGGGTCTGTGATGGTGGCTGTGCCCACTGCTCTAGCAAGCTCTGGCGACCAAATCCAAACCACAAAGCTAATTTAAAAGTTGCTGAAAGCTCCTCGCGGCAGAATGGGCACTACGGCGGCTTGGGTGGTGAGCAGAGCACTGGGGAGCCGAGGTGGTCCTGGAGGGAGGGAAGGACACACACAGGGACCTGGGGGCTGAGGGGTGGGAGTCAGCCTGTGTGAAATTCCCAGTCTTCACTCTTTCTGGCACCTTCGAACTACGGGCTGTGCAACCCGTCCTTGCTCCCAGGGCTTCATTAAAGTTTACAAAGTCCCCCGTGCTTGGCATTTGTACGAAATCACGACAAAGAGACAGCAGCCCTGATCACAGATGTCACTGCCAAGGACAGAGGGAGGCCAGTTGTGAGTGGTAAGAATGACAGAGACGGGGGCTTTCGGGATTGGAGTCCCCTTGGATGGAAGTCTCGATCCAACTGTACGTAACTCTCAAAGGACAAGCAGATCCCAACTGACATTCAGTTAATCGTAAAATTAAAAAGAAAAGCCTAATAAAAAACAAAAAGAGAGAGAGAACCAGGTCCTATAGGACTATCTTTCACACTGAAACCAAAGCTCACAGTTTTCTGCTGGTTTACAGGTGTGGACCTTTAAAGTCTTTGTGGTTCTCCATTGCTGGGTGTTAGTCCCTATTGCATTCACAGCCCAGAACTCACAGTTGACAGAATGGCCTTTGAGTGTTCCATATTAATCAGCAGAAAATGATAAACAATCTGGAATATTGTGATGAAATCTTACAAGACCGATCGGGTATGGAAGGGACAGCAGCCGCGCGCACGGAAAGCTGTGGCCGCGCATGTGCGTAGGGTCATGGGCTGGTGAGCAGATACTTGGCTGGGGTGGGTTACTTTACCGGGAGCCTCTCTGATCTCTGATCTGAGTGATCTTTGATATTTGATCACATTGCCCAGACAACACTTGGCATTTTTGGAAAGCTTTTTGGGAGACGGAGATTTTATTTTGGATTTTTTTTTTTCCTCCATGAGTAAGGACCGAGGTCCAAGTTGGAAATGCAAACTTTCGATATTATTCCTCATTTTTTGGTCTGACTATATGTGGTTGCACTTAGCAGTGGTCATCTGCAGACTTTTTTGGCACTAATTTTAGGAAATGCCAGTGCAATTAGCCGTACTGTGTGGTCAACACAAAGTGACAGGGACTGTAGGAAGTGGCACGGGAAAGCTCTTATGACCCATGATGTCAGACCCAGTTCTGTCATTTATTAACTCGGAGCTTGTGCAATGATTGTTTACTTATATTTGTGAATCTCACTCTCTTTGCGAGAATGGAAAGTAATAATGGCCTTTCAGGAGTCATTTGCGTCAGATACTGAGATGTGCCTTCCTCCTTGCCCAGGTTACGTAGGTATCGATGGCTGGTAGCAATTTTTCTTATTATTGTTATATGTGGGAAGAGGGTGAGTGTTGTTGACTTTGTCCTTGGTCCAACGCTCGCTACTTTAAAACTCTGTTAATGTAGCCGGTTTAGACTATCAGGCGAACACGATGAGGTGTTTAGGCTTATGAGGTGGAATCACTTATTTCAAAGCACTCAGACATTAATATTGCCTGCGTTTGTGATCTGAAAGGGAAACACTTAGGGAGTCATAGGGTTTTTCTGCTGGGAGGGACTCCGATGCTTGGACCCCCACCACGCCCCACCCCCAGCCACCACGAGACCGAGGATAAGACGGAGGGGACATAGACCAAGACGTGCATCTTCCAAAGTCCCGCCGCTAACGGCAGCCTGCATGGGGTAGGGTTAGAACAGGAACCCCAGTCTCCAGGAGGCCACTCCAGGGCTCACACCTTCCAAGACAGCTCATGCAGCCAAGCTGCTAAGTGTTACAGGTGTTAGAGCAGCCCCTGGCATATCAAAAATATGATATAAAAAAGTTAATTACACACAACCAGCCAAGTTAAAAAAAAATCTCAAACTGTAATTCACAGTAGAATCTTTGTGGTTTCCATGGTAATGGGAGGTTGCGGGTTTTCTAATAGAGCAATCTTGCACAAGAGATGTATTTCGTGATTTTCCCGACATCTCGTAAGTGGTTCATCAGGCCAGATCCTCGGTGATGTTCCCAGGAGCTGAATGCCAGCGAGAGAGGCAGCCCCCGTCCCCCCAAACCCAGAACGTCCCCGGCCAGCAGGTGTATGAGCTCTGCTCTGCTCTGGGCGGCGTGATGGTGACACAAAGGAGAGGCCAGCTCCCCATGTTCCGGGAGCTTATGGTCTAGGAGAAGGGACTTGCTCTCAAACCTCCTTTCTCCGGTGCTGGCGTTTGAGCAGCTGCGTAGACGAGGTCTGAGGCTGTGTCCGTGGCCCTCGGTCATGCTGCCGACCGCATCGCAGACAAAACCCAAGACCAGAAACAGGCAGCTGACGAGGCCCAGCGACAGAAAAGGCACCGGCGCTTTCTATCACGAGGCTGGCGATTATCTGGTTGCACGGGCATTGTAAGGCTTCGCTCACTGCTGAGCGGGGTCCGAGATCCAAAATCCCTTAACGCTGTTCACTTTCGTAGTTAACCACTACTGTGATGAAAGTCAAGAAAGACAGTCACTGTGTCTCGCTTAGCTTCAGGTAAGAGAACGTCTTCCAACACAAAGTGGCAAAGACCTTGTCCTAGAGGGAGCTGTGTGGTTCCCAGGAACAAAGGACGGGCTGGACCTCGCTGTGGAGGAGGGGCCTGCACTCACAGCGCATCTCCGCTGCCCAGAGTCTCGGGCCAGTTGTCCAAAATACTGTGTGAAACGCACCGTCGAACCACCTTCCCTTCTGCTCAAGACATGTTTGTCAGCCTCCTCTGCTGAGGACGTGCGCTCCACCACAGCTGTCTGGGTGACACTCCGCTCCCACGGCCGGGGCGTAATGTTTTTTTTTTTAAAGGAATAATACTGGGCACCAGTAACAAACACGTAGAATTTATCCCTGGAGAACTCGCAGAATGAAAAGACAGATGGTGGGAAGGGATAAAAAATTGAAATACGCACTGGGAAGGACAGACGGTAGGCGAAGGTGTGGGAGCCGGGGTCTCCGGGAGGGGGGGAGCTGGGGTTTTAGGTTGCGCTGGAGATCATCTGGGGCCCCTGGCCAGAGGAGTTTCCGTGTCCCGTGGGCTTGGCGCCTGCTGAGGCCCTCCTGGGACAGTCTCGTTGCCGCCCAGGGCCGGGGTCAAGGGTCCGGAGTCTGGTCGTGCCAGCTGGGACGGGTGCCCTGAGCTTGGCTCTGCCCCCCCTCTGGCTGAGGACAGACACCTTCCCTTCCGCTCCCAGATCTTGGTCATCGTCCCTCCGTCATCTCCATGTCCTGACTTTGGAGATTTGACAACAAGGTGCTCAATAAATTATTTTATTTTAGGTCATGAGTTTCCATTAGCTCCTCTGGTCTTTCCTGGTACAGAATTATGTCACCGGCGAGGATGAATGGCTTTATGTCCTTCTCTCCCTGTGTAGCTGCAAACCGCGCCGGCCGGTGTCTCCACCACAATGCTGAAGAAGGAGAATGAGGCCACATTTGTCTTTTTGGGCTGAAAAAAAAAAAAACCCAAAGCCACAAAAACCACAATGAGCAGTCACCTCAGATTAACGAGGACAAAACTAGCCAAAATACAATGATTGGAAACACGATGGTGCGTGCATATGGATTCAATACAGATTCTCGGGAGCCTTGCTGCAAGCCCAAGCTGGAGTGTGTCCCCTCGGGGGGCAACTCACTCTGGCTGACCTCACCAGGTGCATTTCCTGAATTCCCAGAGATGATTTTTATCCTTAACCGTGTCATTACAAGATGTATAACATACCCAGATGAAAGAGTTAAGCCTTCAGAGTTAATGGATTACAAGCTAAAGTTTCCGAATGTTGAACTACTGCATTCCTAGAATAAAGACGATCAGAGGTGTTAGCTTTTTAAATGTTTATTTAATTATTTTATTTTAGTTTTTAAATTTTCTAAAATTAAAAAATTTTTATTTTTATTTTAAGATGTGTTCGCTTTTCATGGGAGCCTAGATTCTGCAGCTGACACAATGTAAAAGACAGATATTTGCATTCATAAGTGAATGTGGCCCATGGTTTTATTTGTCTAGGTTTGGGATCAGTATTTTCCTTTCACATAGAACATTTTTACAGAAAAATTCTTCTATGCTCTGGAATAATATGGGGGCTTACCGACGTTAAGAGCTTGGTGGAATTCCTGTGCAAATCTTTCTAGGCTTGGTGCTTTTCTAAAAATATAAAGCCGCTCTTCACTCTGTCTGTCTTATGGTAGCTGATCTGTTAGACTTTCTCTAATGGGATCCATTTTGTTAAATTGTGTTTTTTGGAAAAGTTTTCTTTTTTATTTATATTTTCAAGTATGTATTTGTATGTTTTTATAGTGCATATGACTCTCATAATTAAAATTCTACTTTAATGTTTATTTCTTTGTGTTTTTTTATGTTCTTGATAATTAGTGTTTTCTCCCCTTTCCCTCTTCTTATTGGGTTAGCTATTCTTTTTTTTTTTAAAGATTTTTATTTATTAATTAGACAAAGAGAGAGAGATCACAAGTAGGCAGAGAGGCAGAAGCAGGCTCCCTGCGGAGCAGAGAGCCCGATGCAGGGCTTGATCTCAGGACCCTGAGAACATGACCTGAGCCAAAGGCAGAGGCTTAACCCACTGAGCCACCCAGGCACCCCTGGGTTAGCTATTCTTTTTGCTCTTTTACTGAATTTTCACTGAGTTAACTGTTACATTGTTTCATTTGGTGACTCTATTTTTGTTCTTTAACTCTTCCTTTAATTAATTCCTTCCTTTCACTTTTTATTTTGTCTCTTTATATAGTTTCTATAGTCAAATGATAAATTCATTTACTCTTTTCCCATTTCTATTTATAAAGCCCGTGTACGCTGCGACTCTCCTTCTGCGCAGGGGTGGGGACCCTGCGTGTTCTGGTGCTGCATTCTCACGACTGCTGTCAGGAGGTTCTGGGACCCTGGTTTGGATTTCCCGTCCTGCTCCAGCCGCGTGATGTGCCCGATCGTCCCCGACCGTGCAGCGCCGGCCCCTTGAGACGTGTCTGAAAGGGAGTTAAAGGGAGGTCTTTCTGCCTCTGATTTTGCTGTCAATTTCAATTTCCAATGTTTCTGCATAATGGCCGGAGAACGTTGTTTTCATTATTTTTACTCTGGGATGTCCTGAATCCCACTTGCAGGTTAAGTGAGTCGGCGTTCTCAGGACGCTCCATATGGACTTCGATGCTCTTGAAACGCCCTGCATTATGTATTTCAGTTTAGGGTACGGTTTATGGCCATAAGAGCTGCTTATTGATTTGTTGTTATGTCTTCTCTGTCGTTTTTGTCCACCTGCGGTGTTTTTATGACTGAGAGAGATACACGCATTATAAACCTTGTTGCTGGTTTAGTCACGTACATCCATTAATGACTGTTAAATCCGACGGTCGCCTGCACCTTCAGCGGTATACAGTAGGCACCTTTCTTTGCCTCATTAAATACTTTGCCATCTGAGCTTCTCTGCGTTCTTCCCAGCGCCTGTTGAATATTGAGTGCGACCCCTGCTTTGTTGTTGTCTGGATTTACTTGGCATAACTGTACTCCTTTTAAACTCTTAATTTCTCTAGAATGTTCTGTTCATGTGTTTCCTGCGTAAGCGTGTTGCTGGATCATCACCAATGCCAGAAATAAGAGAAAAAGTTGGACTACAGGTTTAATACGATTAAAGGGTGGGAGGAAGATATTCTGAACAGGTTAATGCCAACAAATAAGACAACTTAGATAGAAGAGACATAACTAATGAAAAATAAAATCAACCAAAATTGAATCAAGAAAAGCAGCAAATATCAATAGTCTTATGTCAATCAAAGAAATTTAATTAATTTGTTATCAAAAACCTTTCTAAAGAAAGCTCCAATTTAAGTGGTTTCACTATGAATTCTCTCAAAGATCCAAGAAAGGAATAACACAAATCATATCACATATTTAAAAAATTAGAGCTAGAAAGAACACTCGCACTTAGGCAAAAAAAAAAAAAAGAAAAAGAAAAAAGAAATATATTCCCCATGAACAATGACCTAAAAACCAAAATCACTCATAAGCATAGTTGCAAAATCATTCATGATATATTATCAAACCAAACCTGACAATAGATAAAATACAATAGCTCAGTGAATTTAATCCAGGTATACAAGTTTGCTTTAGAATTTTGAATTTAAGTAATATAATTTACCATATTGAAAGAATGATAGTGAAAAGCCATATAATCATTTCAATCAATGCAGAAAAAGAGGTTGGCAGAATTCAACATGCCTATGAGTGTAAAGAAATAAATAGGTAAATAAATAATAAAAAGTAAAAAGTAAAAAATAAAAATGTAAGTCTGATTATAACAACTTTCCTCTAGAACAGTAAATAAAATTAAATATAAAAACTTTAAAAAAGGACTCTCAACAAAATTTTCAGGGAATTTATTTAACCTGGTAAAGATGAATCAATAAAAAGTCTAGCTGACTTTAATGATGGAATTCTAAATGATTTCTCCCAAAACCAGGAACAAAGAAAAAAAAAACACTTTGTCAATCACTGTACCGGGGTCCTAAGTGATACTGAAATATGAAATACTGAATACTGAAATAATGAAAATGAAATAATACTGAAATAACAAAAAATATTTGAAGAGAGGTATTAACCCTATGTCCAGAGCAATTTTAAATCCAGATAGAAAATCCTAAACAATCTACCACAAACCTGCCAAATAAACAATTTAATTAGAATATTTCGGGATACGAGGATGGAGAAGCCAATGGTATTTTTCACATGGGCAGCAAACCTGACAAATGAACTTGGAAGAGTCCGTCTGTGACGCTCTCTGAAGAGATACAAGTTAGCAGAAGAGGTATGAGATGTTCACACTGACGATTATAAAATTCTAATGAGATCAATCAAAGAAGACCTAAATGAATGGTGGGCGCACCATGTTCGTGAACTGGGAGAAAATACTAAGGTATCAGCCTTCCAGAAATCGATGTTCCATGCACTTCTAACCCAAATATTGGGATCCAGTGTATAAAATTGAATCAAGAGAAACCAGCATATAAAAAGGTCTCCTATAACTTAAGAACAAAATTACAAGAAACCCAATAAAATGGGTCAATAATGTGATGGGACATCCCACGAAGGAGGATACCGAGTAACAGGGAGGTACCGTCGCACCCCAATGGTGTGGCTGTATTGAAAAGCCAGGGGTTATCCAATATTGGTGAGAATGACAAGCACCCGGGACTTGCTATTTCTGGTGGGTATGTAATGCTACAACCATTCCGGGACAGTTTCTTCTAAGAATAAAGAGGCGTCTACCATATGACTCAATAATTTCACTCCTGGCTATTTACTTGAGACGTGAAAATGTCAGTCATTCACGGAAGCTCTATTTGCAGTGAACAGAACGGGAAGACAGCCGAGGGGACCGCCAGGGTCACACAGGAATAAACTGTGATTTAGCCACACAACAGGTACTCGTTACCAGTGAGAAAAAACCCACCGATAAATGCAGTAACATCGACGACTCTAAAAACCCAGTGCGCTGAGTGACGTGCATTCTGACAGAATATTCCTGTTGCCTTCTCTGCTGGAGAAAAACCTGAACGCGGTGGACCGTGGCGGTGGCCGTGGGAGCCGTGGGGCCGTGGGGTCAGACGGACGTGGAAGGGAACTGCCAGTGGCCCGGAGGCGCTCTCAACCCCAGACACGGTGTGGGTCACACAGCTGCACGCGGGCAGCGGACGCAGACGTCCGGAGATTTCAGGCCTGGGTGTCGTCAAACGGAATCTAGAAGGAATCTAGAAGAACCTGATGCGGAACACTTGGAGAAAGGAGCACGGCCGCAACAGAGGTGAGCGAGCAGACGATGAGGGAGAAGCCGGGTGGAGATTTCAAAGTCAGCGCGACCCAGGGATGAGCCTTGCCACGGCTGAATCTAGAATGTCCATGGGCAGATTAAAACCAGATTCGAGACACATGAAGGAGGAATTCACGAAGCACAAGATGAACCTGAAGAAATTTTCAGAATGTGAGAGAGAGAGAGAATCGGGAAGAAGTTGCGGGACATGAGGATTTCGTAAGAATTTTAGCAGCACAGTAAAGAGAGTGTCCGCGGGAAGCAACGAATCCGAGAGGGCAGAATGTCCCACTCCAACCTGCAGACGGACATCTCCACGTGCGGCAAGTCAAGAGAAAACACAACAGCAAAGCTACATCGGACGGGTCACGGTGGCCGTGCTGAATAAGGCAAGGACGGGTCTTGCTACAGCCAGGGAGGCCCATCATCGCCTGGAGAACAGTCCTTCCTCCTGTGGCCAACTTGGAAGACAGGAGAAAAAATCTTCAAAGTGCTGGAAAAAAATAAAGTAAACTAAGACTTGTGTACCCCAAACACAGCTTTCGAGCAGAAGGAGAGAAAGAGATGTACGTTCAGCAGAGGCTGGGAGAGTGTTCCTCCAGGAGGTTCTACACCAAAGCAACTTCGAACAAACGGGCTTTGGAGAGGAGAGAATCTTCTCCAGGAGGAAGGTCAGAGGGGCACGAGGAAATGTCAAGCAAAGAAAGCACACGCTTTAGCCTCGACTATAGGTATGAAATAGCAGGGTCTCGGTGTTGTGGAATTTTGGGGAACAACAACAACAACAACAAAACCAGAACAAAAATATGGCTTCAGAATAGTAGGCTGGTTGGGAGGATCATAATGAAACCTACAACATTCCTGTGGTTTTTGGGTGGTTTTTTGTTTTTATTTTTGCAGGATATATAATCCTCACAGTATACCTTGTGCAGTTAACTATATGTGCAAAATTTCAATGTAAATTGCAAATAGTATAGAAGTAAGGTAAAAAAAATGATAGAAAATGCAGACAAAAATAGATAAAACAAAAAACCCCAATAAAATGAACAGGAAAAGAAGAAAAAGAACATAAAAATAAGACAGAATGAAAGGCAAAGAGAAGATGTAGGAAAGTCTCTACCAGCAATCCCAGTAAGTGTAAGGGAATAAATTCATCCAATTAGCAAAATGTTAGCTTCCATGAAAAGAGTTCATTTTTCTGATGTTTGGAAGAGAGAAACCTGAACCATAATGATGCGGAATAATGAAATGTAAATATGCGGAAGGGGTTAACCAGGTGAAATCAGCAACAGTAGCTACCCCCAAACCTGTTATTAATTTCAGATAAAATACACCATTAAGACGGAGGCAGTATAGAGATATGGATAATTACGCAAGTAACATGAATGTCTTATCAATAGGGAGGTCAAAGTTTTGACTTGCATATACTGAATAAGGATTTAAACCACATGAAGCAAAAATTGAAGGTGTCATGAGAAGTAGAAATTGGCAATTCCACGCTGCTCATCATTATTGGTTCAACCACATGAAGCATTAGCGCCGCACCGCGTGTACACTATAACATTGTGAGCTTCCTGGCAGGGAGAAGTGTTATCAAAGCGAATGCTCTTTTGTCAGAGGAAGGACAGTTTATGCACGTTTGTTCATTAATTCTTCACCTTGACGAGACGGTATCATTGGCTTTTGTATGACGAATAAAGAACTTCGGGCGAGATAGTCACAACAAAAGACTTCCATGTTTCTGACATTTATTTAAAAGTTTAAAGAAAATAACCCACGCACATAGTTTTTATTCATAATAAGAAAAAAATAACAAAAATACACCCTGAACATCTGGTTAGACTCACAGAGTCTTGTGCTGCCAGCGTTCTGTAAAGCTGCGGGTCGTGGCTCCGTCTTTCTTGGTAGGAAAGATGAAGGTCTCGGTGTTGCTATACCCGTCATGAAGATGGGGAACACCACAGGAAAGTGAGAAAGTCGGGCAAGAACTTAAAAACGTGTAGTTAGTGCCTAATTTCAATAAGAAATATAAGGTTGAAGTATTTGGGATGGGGGGCTATTCTTCTATTGTTGATCCAAGGGTTATTTAGGAGAATTTCTCAATAATTCGGTAAATTTTATTCTACTCTATCTCTCTACTATTGTCTAAACGCTGTGTGAAAGATCTTGAAGTTCTGAACCAGCAGCGTGATGTCAAGCACACACAGTCTTCAAAGAGACTTGAAGCAAAGGCAGAAACCACTGTTTCTTTCCACAGAACAATCTATACTTAGTAAAATGATCCACAGATCTTGGTAAAACTGAAGATACACAGACAATGTCCATAGCTTTTTTCTTCTACTTCCCACAGAAAGGAAAATTGATGAGAAATATTAGGGCATATTAGGGGAATTTCACTAAGGTTGTCCCAGAAGATTTTTTTCTTGGGATAAATCATAATTCAGTTAAATACTTCCCTAGGGCTGCATGTTTGGGCTGTTTCCAATTGATATCTTTGTAAATGATGTCATAATAGACATACTTGAGAATATATCCAATTGTACGAGTCTCTGATCAGAAAGGGAAAGTTGCTTTCTAATACTGAAATGTTGATTAAAGGATTGACATTTTAGAAGACTGTTGACAGACGATCCCAAAGGAATTTATAGCATTTTAACACTATATTCCATCCAGCAACATAGGACAGCTCTCTTTTCACTCTGCTTTGGCACTGATTAGTGTTCTTATTTATGTTGGATGCCCTTTGTTATGTGGATTGTGGGATCTGGCTTACTTTCGCATTTGGTTGCTTATAGGTGACATTGTCCACATTTACATATTTACATATATTTATTAAGCTTTTTTCCCTCTTTAGATATTTAGATATTTCTATTTATTCCTATTTGTTCATACGTCCTTTTTTTTTTGGTAAGGGTCTTTGTATATTAGGGTTATTAGCTTTGTAATTCTTGAAGCAGATAACAGGGAGAGGGGAGAGGGAGACAGAGAGCGACAGAGAGGGAGAGAGAGAGAGTTTTAATATGATTTCTCTGTGCTTAGTTTCCTAATAAAATTATACATAGGCCAATGTGCAAATGGCCGAATTTTAAGTGTACTCACTCAGAATGGATATTTACCCAGTATTTTGTTCTTTAGATGTTGGTTGTTTAATGAAGGGCCACCAATGATTACATCTGAAAGAACTGTCTGATGGTGGTTTACCTGTCTCAGATGGTTTATTCCAAGATCAGCGTAGGGTTTTCTCACCGCGCTACAGAAAAGCAGACTGCAGCAGTCCGTTTTTCTGTTTGATTGTGTAGAACGACTCACTGACAGAACCAGTTTGTGAATGGCATGTATCAAAGAGGTATTTAGGAAGGGAACATTATGGCACAAAGTCTCTTTATTTTAGCAGAACTTTGTAAATCTGTGAGCTCATGGTACCCCCTGTTCCTTCTGCTTCCTCCTCCTAAGGCACCTGCGTTCCCAGAGAAATCCAGCAGCCGCACGGGCGGGGTGCTTAGTGACCTAGAGGGACCCGCACGGCGCATCGCCCAGACAGCTGAGGGTTCAGAAAATCGGAGCGCCGCGGGAAGCTCGGTGCGGGCAGCCGTAACTTCTCAGGTCTCCTTATGTCAGAAAGGGCCCAAAATAAAGGGCACAGGTGGCACGAAACAAGAGCCTTTATGGGACCTAGAACATCAGCAACACCCTGTTGTGTCGAATCAGCACACAGGTGAGTTGGGATTGTAGTGTGATCTTCTCCTTATTTGAGCTTGAGTTTCCTCATTTGTGGCGATGATTTTTTTCCCTTTTGTAAGAGTGTGTTAATTTAGGCTAAAAGGCCATCCCTGCTAGGTTGGGGGACGTCCCCTCCCCCAGCCCCGTCCGGAGCTCAGGGTGTCTCTGCGTGGACTTGACTGGATGGCAGTTAGCAGGAGAGATCTACAGATACCCACGCACTTACAGGTTCTGTTTCTCTGGAACGCTCTGGCCTATGCAACCGTCTTACGATGAAGAGTGGAGGGGGTTCGGTTGGAGGGAGAGTGGTGTGGCTCCTGGGGTCACTTCCTGGTCTTTGCACACTCAGTTTGTGAGAGGGGAGGATAAACCGATTGCTGCCACTGCCACAGCGGTCTACACCCGACGTTTGTGTCCCTCTGAGTGCAGCCCCAGTTGCCCCTGGGGATTGCCAGCTGTGGGCACGTGGGGTGCGGTTGCTGGCCTGTGTGCAGGCTCTCGGAACAGAGGAAGGGGCACCCCGGCAGCACCCGACACCCCGTACACCCCAGAGGATCGCGCAGATGACGCTGACCCGCCGCGGGCGCCACACGCGACAGCAGCTGCCCGGCTACCTTCGGGGCCCAGGGAAGGTGCTCCGACGAGGACTTTCGGGACGGCTGGGCACAGGCTCTGAAAGGGCCATGGCTTAGTCGTAAGGACCACAGTGGACCGTGTCTAGTAACCGTTGGTTTGGCTGCATATTATACCACGCAATGCCCTAAGCGTTTCGGCCTCTCGCGGGTTAGTAGCCTCAGTGGAGACCCGGGTGACCGCAGACGCCGTCACAAGCGGAGCGCGGGAACCGACACTGGACACGCTCCGGAGACGGGCGCTCTTCGGCCCGGCCGTCCGGCGGCTGGAAGAGCTGGTGCGGCCGCGAAGGACACACACACAGATCCGTGCGACGCGCCCCCAGTGCGGGCCCCAGAGGGTCTCAGGGAGCCGGGCAGAGGCTGGGAGAGAGCCGCGCCGTGTGCGAGGCGCGGACAGCACCTGCCGGAGAAGCGGGCTCCGAGCTGAGCCTGCCCCGCGGGGATGGGCGCGGACGGGGAAGAGCGGGCGCGGGGCAGTGCAGGGCGCTGGGCCGACCGGGCTGCGCGCTCGTGTGCGCGCGTGTGGAGACGGCGAGCGTGCGCGGGTGCTGGTTCCCGCGCGCGCACCCGGCCGGCCCGCACGTGCGGCCGCGTCTTTGCGCGTGCACGCGCGCTCATGCGTGGGCACGGGCGCGCTCACGAGGGAGCAGTCGGGCGGTGAGACCCGGGAAGTGGGTCGGGTCCAGGCCGCCCGCGGTGCCCAGTCCGCGGCCCCAGCGAGCGGGGAGCGGTTCCGAGTGCGAAGAAGCCGGAGGAGGACGGTCCGCGCAGGTGCATCTCCGGGGACCGACCCAGAGGCGCGCCGTGGACACTCGCTGCCGCTCTCGCTCGTGGGTCTTGGAGGACATTCTCAGCAGGAAAAGCATAAATTAACGTGTTTTCTGGAAACCCAGAGACAGTCTGTTGTGATTCCTTCACGTGATAAGCGCCAGCCACCTGCTTCAAATTTTCATTTTCTTAATATTTAATCAGTGCTTAAAAATTAATTTGTATCCCGGAAAACGCGGAGCTTCTCCCGACGTCCTAGCGGGTCCAGCACGGTCCAGCGGAGGAGGCGAACTCCGGGTTCAGACACAGGGTTTCAAACTGGTAACAACGGAAATTAAAATGACCCCTTAGTTCCTTTTTACCAACACCTACAGTTCTGTGATTTCGCTATATTCATAGAACGTGGAAGGTAGAAATGTCTTCCATTAACCATTTATAGGCAATGCAATCGATCTAACTGTGAGAAAATGTCAAATTAACGAGAATAGAAAAGAAACTATCTTCCGATGTTTAGGATATTCAGCGTCTTGATCATTACATAATAAATAGACTAGATGTTTTTAGTATAGAACTTTTTCAAATTTTTTTACTATCTGTAAATCATGCTTAAATACCACAGCTTCTTTTTTTTAATTACTGAGTAGAAAGATAGTATAATGCTATCTTTTATGAGGTTCTGAAACAACTTTATGATCCACTTAAAGAATCGTAAACTTGAGGTATCAGGCGTGTTGTAGAAAAGCCCTCCGCTGGAAGTCAGGTGTCATGTGTCCAGTCCTGGCTCTAGGTGTCCCAGGGTCAAGGGCTGACCTTTCTAGGTCTCCATGATGGGACTGTTATGATGAGTGTGTTTGGGCCGAATAGACTCAGATCTCTTCCAAATGTGAGATCGTGGATTTCTCTGTGTGTCTAGGATTCGAGGAACTTTTGAGTTTCGGCAGCCGTACTGTGCTGAAGTGGATGGTACTGAGACATCCACTCAGCCCTGTGCAATATGGCCATTTGGCTTCCGTGCCAGAATGAGAAAGTGGACAAAGAGGAAAAAGGCACCACTGTTAGTAAACAACTTTCTCTGCAATCTGTTTTTCCTGGAAGTCAGTGACTGTGATGGGAAGCCAGGAGAAGCAGTCTGAAGTGCTGCGGTCATTGTACAAAGGGAACAAAGGGATTTGCTTCCTCGGGGGCAGGGACTGGACGGGAAGAGCAGAACTCGATTTAAGATGATATGATCACCTGCATTGAGGTAATGTACATAATGGAACCAGTACTCTTGGCTGTGTATGCTGGCTGGGGCCGGATTTCCACACCGTGGGACTGTTTTAAGCACAACCCTGTACGTTCACTCCCCCTGTGACCTATGAATGGATTTGCAATCCCATTTCTTGGCCCAAAGGAACCATGCTGTCCCTTACCAGGAGGGCAGGAGGACTGCCACTGGGTCAAGAGACATGGTCGGGTCTGCAGGAGGCGGGACAGTCCTGGACTGGACTGGTGGCTCTTCCTAGATGGGATGACTAAAAGCCAGAGCCAGCCAGGGATGCGGTGCTGCCACGAAGCGAGGGTCGGAGGTTTAGGTGGCAAGAGCACAGGGCGGCACTGGCGGGAGGCCCCTCTCACTCAAAGGCGGGCTCTTCAGCGTGCGTCCCAACTGCCGTGCGACCTCCTGCCGATGGCAGCTGGCTTCATGTGGGCCTGTCCTGCCCGCTGGATGAGCACATACTGTTTCTGGTTTTCTTCTTTTCAATCCAGCTGAGTCTTACTCTTTCCAAATGTAACGAGAACTGTGTTATTTGGTATGTTACTATGTTTACACGAGCTACACGAGCTACAAAGTTCATCGCTGCAGGGAAGGAAGACAGACCGTCCTCACGGAGGGTGCTGGAGTTCCCCGGGATCGCTTGCTCCTGTCGGGCGGCGACTCTAGGTATAAAGCTTCGTTGTGACTCTGATCCTTGTCGACACTGGCATCCTCGAGTGCAGATGTCAAGAGGGCTGCTTGTGCACAGGTTGCGCGGGGATGAAACGGCGCTCTGCGGGAAAGGCCCCTCCCTAGAACAAGCCACGGCCCATATGCAGCAGCAGACTCGGCTGACTCCCTCTGTTCCTGGTCCCTCTTTTCCTTTTTAAAAAGTTCTGTCTGTGATTCTTTCCTGCGGTTACCGTTCTAGCTGGAAACAGAGACACACCAAGGGATGAAAAGGGTTGTCTTGCCCAGCAGAAGAGTATATCCGATCATTTGGTTTAACATGGTTTATAACACTCATAAAATTTTATTGGTTGTAGGACCTGGATGTAGTCCTCTCCAGGTTCTTGGCCCCGTCTCTGGCACAGGCCTTGTCTGATCGCTAAGGCACAGCCTCACTGGCCTCACCTTTGCTGTCCCTCGTTCTGTCTCCCTGGGAGAGAGGGCCAGCCCAGGTCCGACACACCCATGGTCACAGCGCTCCTACCTCCCCTGACCTCAGACAACAGATCATGCTATAGGGGCAGAACTGGGTCCTAGTCAGAGTAGCCTTGCCATTGACACCCCGCGGGGAGCCCTTGGCCAAGGAGCCAGTAACAGAGGGAGCTCAGAAACAATGGCTCTCCCTTTCTCCCTCCAGGGTCCGTTCTGAGAGGTGGGGGAGTGTCAGCGGCTGGCTGGGGGGCTGCTGGGACCACCTGCTACAGGCAAGACTCTTCGGGTTTTCTCAGTGTTTTCGGAAAACATACAATTCTAGGGAAAGTGCCATCAATGATCAGTTTAAAAGCGGATATGGAGAACATGCTGAGGATAGGTGACAGAGAACAGACAATACCGACATGGAAGCTGGTGTACCCAGAAGACGCCCGAAACACTCATCCCCTGTCTTGGCGCCCGGCGAGATCTTCAGGCCATTTGTGATGGTTGTGACCATCTACAATTCATTTACCATAGAACGTAACACGTAACACGTAACGTATAACTTAACACCTCATCTACCAATTCACTTATCATACAACTTAACACACAACTAAAATGCTGTATTGAAATTGGGAAGGTCAATGCTTTATTAGTCAGGCATCGTTGAGATTTTTTTACATTGACAAATAAGTTCTGTGAAGTAAAGGAATCAGTACTTGAGTGACGTTTTACCCCCATAATGTTAAACTACCTTTGCATTTTGGAGATTAATATGATTTGGTGATGAAGTATTTTATATGTACACATATATTATACATACATGTACCACACATGTGCATACATATACATACAACACACACCTGGATATGTACATGTTATACGTACATGTATACTGTGTTATATAATATGTATCATACACATAATTGCATATATAATATATATACACATAAAGTGTATGCTAGACTTTGTTAATAGTGTATTATTTTGTTGTTTTTCTAATGAGTCATATTGGCTTATAAAATTTCTTTATCTTTCAGGGACATCTGGGTGGCTCCGTCGGTTAAGCATCTGCCTTCGGCTCAGGTCATGACCTCAGAGTCCTGGGATCGAGTCCTGCATTGGGCTCTCTGCTGGGCGGAGAGTCTCTTTCTCCCTCTCCCACTCTCCCTGCTTATGCTCTCTCTCTTTCTGACAAATAAATAAATAAAGTCTTAAAAAAATAAAATTTCTTTATCTTTTAGTCCTCACCAAGAATTGTTTTCGAGATCACGTTAGCCTCATAAAATAGATGTATTGGAAATGTTCTTTCAGCTCCTCCCAAGGAGATTTTATGTTAGAACAGAACAGTGGCTTTGCTCAATCTTTGGTGGAGTTAACTTTTCAGGTCAGCCCTCCCAGTCCTACCAGGTACACTGGTGCGAGGAACAACTCAAAGACCTGTGCTAATGAAGGCAAAGAGAATCAAGTTTCAATAACCCACACAGGAATCATTTGCTGGACAAAGTTATTTCTCTGGCTTCATTCTTGGTAACGGAGCATACAGTTTGATGCTCCCTGCGTTATAATGGTCCATCCACTAAGGATCGGGCAAGTTACTCTACAGGTTCTTCTTCTTCCTCGTCCTCTTCTCCTTGTTCTTCTCCTTCTCCCCCTCCTTCTTCTTCTCCCTCTTCTTCTCCTTCTCTTCGTCCTCCTTCTTCTTCCCCTCTTCTTCTGCTTCTCCCCTCCTCCTTCTCCTTCCCCTTCTCTCTTTCTCCTCCTCCCCCTCCTTCTTCTTCATAAGCTCTGTGGCCAATGTGGAGCTCGAGCTCATGACCCTAAGATCAAGAGCTGCACTCTCTGTTGACTGAGCCAGCCAGGTGTCCCCATTGTAAAAGGCTCCTCGTTAACATGTACGTATTAGCCAAGGATTGCTTAGATACAATTTCTTTCACTTTGTTTTTATGGCTTTATTAGGGTACAATTGATATACAATTATCCACTTATTCTAAAAATAGACATTGATGAGTTTTGACATAGGTTGTATCTAAGAAACTGCCGACACAAGATGATGAACATACATGCTGCCTTCCAAAATTTCCTGTCTTGATGCTGGAGAGGATGTGGAGAAAGGGGAACCCTCCTCCACTGTTGGTGGGAATGCAAGCTGGTCCAACCACTCTGGAAAACAGCATGGAGGTTCCTCAAAATGTTTAAAATAGAACTACCCTATGACCCAGCAATTGCACTACTGGGTATTTACCCTAAAGATACAAACATAGTGATCCGAAGGGGCACGTGTACCCGAATGTTTATAGCAGCAATGTCTACAATAGCCAGACTATGGAAAGAACCTAGATGTCCATCAACAGATGAATGGATAAAGAAGATGTGGTATATATACACAATGGAATACTATGCAGCCATCAAAAGAAATGAAATCTTGCCATTTGTGACGACGTGGATGGAACTAGAGGGTATCATGCTTAGTGAAATAAGTCAATGGGAGAAAGACAACTATCATATGATCTCCCTGATATGAGGACATGGAGAAGCAACATGGGGGGGGTAGGGGGATAGGAGAAGAATCAATGAAACAAGATGGGATTGGGAGGGAGACAAACCATAAATGACTCTTAATCTCACAAAACAAACTGGGGGTTTCTGGGGGGAGGTGGGATTGGGAGAGGGGGAGCGGGCTATGGACATTGGGGAGGGGAGGCGAACCATAAGAGACTATGGACTCTGAAAAACAACCTGAGGGTTTTGAAGGGTCAGGGGTGGGAGGTTGGGGCAACCTGAGGGTTTTGAAGGGTCAGGGGTGGGAGGTTGGGGGAACAGGTGGTGGGTAATGGGGAGGGCACGTTTTGCATGGAGCACTGGGTGTTGTGCAAAAACAATGAATACTGTTACGCTGAAAAAATAAATAAAATGGAAAAAAAAAAAAAAGAAGGTCCAAAATTTCCTGTCTTCCCAACCACTTATCCTCAGGTAACAATTTCTGTTGTTTTTCCTGAATTGCTCATCTACAATTTTATTACTTTCCTTTCTTCCTATCAGAATGGACACAACGGTTTAACAGATTTTCTTTTGAGAGTCAGTGATCATAGAAAGACCTTATTCCACGAGGCACTGGATTCTTTATGTGTTCCACATTTTCACTTCTCTCTTTTGCTTTGCAATCTAGAATGGAGCGAACATGCTCTACTCAGCCAATTGTTTGTTCCAAACTGGGGAGCATGACGATGTGAGGCAGCATCCGCTCTCCTCTTTGATAAGGCTTGCGGAGATTGACTTTACCGGATGCTGAAGGTCTGGTTTGCAGATGTTGATGTAAGAACCAAAAACATAATTATTGGAAAATCAGTTGATGGCTTTTTCAGTATGTCAGAAAAAGGCAATATAATGTTTCTCATAAATGTTGATTTGCCTGCTCAGTAATTAAAACAGATGTTTTTCTTTGAAAAAATTTCAAATAGAAGTTTCATATATTAATGATGTGCCTATAAACTCAGGGGGCAAACGCCATAGGCTTCCTTAGACCTTTGACTGCCGAGTCACTAAGAATCCAATTTTAATTATAAGTAGGTGGACTTTGCTTCCATCAAAACCTCCTCTGGTCCACATCTTACTGAGATATAATTAGGATCAAATATCAAATGCTGGATTCTGAGTGAGTTAGCCTAATTTCCTGGCAACTAATTATTCCACTGGGTTGATTTTTTTCCAGATACATTCTTAGGTCTGGTTCTTTCAAGTCCTCTGGACATCCTTTTGGAAATGGCTCAGTTGGTTATAAAACACTAAAACCAATGTCATTCTCCCTAAGCTGTATCTTAAAACTTCGAGTCATTATTTACCATATGTATTCATTTTTAAGTGAAATACATTATAGTTCCAAGTAGTCCATTTAAGTATTTAAGAGATTCCAAGGCTAGCGTGAAAACTGCAAACCTTATAAATTTATGTAGGAAAATGAACTCAGATATGAAGATGGGCGTGGGAGCAGAGTGGATAAAAGAAGCAGAAGATGACATGGGAATAGAGAGAAGCAGCATATTGAGGGGAATGAACACAAATGATGAGGAATGACATCAGAGAAAGCTTGTTACCTGATCAGGTAGGAGCAAGAGTTCCTTCAATCACATCATTTTTTGATAATCTCTTCATTCCAGATAAGTTAGGTTTCTCTTAAAAATACAAGAAACAGTCAAGAAACCATTCCTAAGCTGGCTTTTTCTGATTGTTCAGTGAAATCCTACAGCATGCAACCTACAACCTTGAATATATGTGGAGTGTATTTCAACTCTAACTAATTTAAAAATTTAGACTTATTTAATACTTGAAGTCAGAGATACAATGTTTACTGTTTATGAGTAGGCATTTCCCCACCCCCCAAGTTTCCACACCATACTATGAGGGTTTTCCAGAGAAGACAGATCACTTGAATTCTGTTTGCTGATAATGAAAATAATTAATGTGTCTTATTGTGAAATGAAGTTTTCTGTTTTGAGAGAGGAAAATAAACAATGCATATCTTAGTTAAAATGTAGAAATAGAAGAAGAAATTCCCTTCAGTGATTTTTGGTGCTTGGTTCCATTCTTTCCTACTAGGTACACTCAAATATATTTATTGAATTCTAACTGTGGTTATCAGTACTGCTTTAATTCCTCATTGGATTTTTTGATGAATTGCTTCTTTTCTTTCTCTTTTTCTTCTGCCATCACCGCTTATCCTTGAAACACCTCAGTCCATGTGCTCACATCTCTTGATAACTTAGGTATCTGTACTTTCACTCCTTTTTTTTTTTTTTTTGGTCATAATCCAGGAAAACATAGTTATTCCATTGTTCTCAACATTTCTGTGCCATTTAAAAATATGTATACCCTTGAGGTAATGTATGACTGAAAGATGCCTTTTAAATTAATGAAAGATTATTTATTAGGAAAATATAATCCATTTATATTTATTGTCAAACAAATTCTTTACATTAATCCAGTTACAGTGTATTGCATATTCTCTTAATTACACATTTTTGTTGTTTTCTCATTTGTCGTTGCTTATTAATACTGACTGATGAACGTTATTGTTTTTCATATCATATCCTAACAGTACTAGCAGATTCCTCTAAATTTGTGCAAATACATTTAAGCTTTATGTCTTTATCAACACCCACAGTATAGACAAATTTCTATGACTTTCACTGATATAAACACAGTTTTCTTTCTTTCCTACTTCCACCCTAACTACCCACAAATATCTGTGGCTTATTCTTTACGGCCTTTAATTCTAGTTTTGATTTAATTTTTTTGACATTAAATATTTTAACTTTGTATTACTTATCTTTAAGAACATTCTAAACAGTTACAATAAGTTTTATAAAACACATGATCAATGATCAATGATTATTATTTTTTTTTGTAACACTGTTTTATTAAGAGTGAGCTTTTTTCAGTATTCCTAAACTGTAAACAATGGAAAACTGAAGTATCAAAGGAAACACATCAGGGATCACATATAACAGACAAAAACCTTTAAATTTTCTTATTGCCTTTATACAATAATCAATGCATATTTAAGTAAAACAATTTCCTATTAGGCAAACATTTTTGCATATGCTGCCTTCTCTTTATCTTTCTGTGCCCTTGCCATCCTTGAGCTCTGTGGTACAATGCTTTGGTATTGGATGGGTCTATTTCAAGAGCCTCCAAACAACTGTCGATTACTCCCTGCCAATTTGACATCTTCAGTTTACAAGCACCAATATTCAGCACACAGCTTAAAGCTATAGGTTGTAGCTTCGATCTATCTGCTTGCTCAGTAACAGCCTTTGAACCTTCCACATACCTTAAAACTTTTGTATATTTTTTTATGGCCATTTCCCAGTTCTGAGATTTGAAAAAAGTATTTCCAATAGTTTTTACATCTTCAGCTATTAGTAAAATTTTATTTACATCTTTTAAATCTATATCTGCGTCCTCAGGGAAGTCTGGATGACTGTCACCAGAGCCATCTTTTGGGTATATCCCCCAATCATCCCCTTCCTTCAATTCTCCGCATTCTGCAATAACGCACAATTTGGCAGGTTTTTCACCTTTCACGTCTATGTTTTCCAGTATCCTTGCCGCACCCATTCCTTTAATTACTTGGCCAAATACCACATGTTTCCCATCCAAGTGAGGAGTTGGGACTGTTGTGATAAAGAACTGAGAACCATTTGTATTGCAGTCTGCATTTGCCATGCTCAGTAAACCTTCCTGATCATGCTTATAATAGAAATTTTCATCTTCAAATTTTTCACCATAAATACTTTCTCCACCTGTCCCATTTTGATTTGAGAAGTCTCCACCCTGAATCATAAATTTCTTAATAATTCGATGGAAAGGACATCCTTTGAAATGGAGAGGTTTCCCTTTGGTGGGTCCAATGCCTTTTTCTCCTGTACACAATGCACAAAAATTTTCTGCAGTTTTGGGTACAGTATCTGCAAACAATTCTAAGACAATTCGACCAACTCGCTCCCCTCTGATGTCCACGTCAAAGAAGACTCTGGGGGTACCGGGGTTGGAAGGCTTAGTTTTTGGGGACGGGTGCAACATTTTGAATTGCAGATGGGCTTGGCAGTGAATTTAGAGAACCTCGTGGACCACCTGCAGCTCAACCGGAAAGCCCTCAATGATTATTTTAATTTAATTTTGAATTTTACTAGAGTTAATGATTATCTCTATTTCTTCTACTTAATATTTTCTTCTTTTTAATGTTTCTTATTCTTAAATTCTGTTTGTTTGTTTGACTAATACAGAACTTAAGCATGCATAGGAGACACATTTTCAGAGTCATATTAATATACACATGACTTCTGTTGTATGTACTTCTGGTAAACTCTGAGCTGCTGACATTCTTGTTATCTAATTTCATGCTGGATAAATGTCCAGAGGACTCAGTAAGCCTGGTGTTTGTGGGCTCTGGTAACAACTGCGACTCATTGTGTGGTTCCTAGTGGCCTCCTCTGAGCATGGCAGGTGCCTTTCAGTTCCATGGGAGAACTCCATGACACTTGCTTTCTGTCCCATGTGTCAGTGAGAAGAGAGCCATGGGTGGGAATCCCTTGAGAAGGTGAAACTCTGTGGCTCTTTTTTGCTTCTGTTCTTGGATTTCCCCTAAAAGAGCTGAGTTTCAAAATAGGATGCAGACCATGTACAGGAATTCAGAATGAAGCCGGCTTGAGGGCAGCTTTCCCAAGAACAGGACTGGGGACTTCCTACCACTCTCTGATAGGAAGCACCGTGCGCCACTGATTTCCAAGTGTGCAAAACTGGAAATTATGGTCATTTGAATGATCGGTCTTCAAAAAGAAGAATGGAGGTAAGGTAGAAGTTTTAAATTCTGGGACTTGGAAGTGAAGCATTAGAAAGAAAGAAAGAAAGAAAGAGCGAGCACTATGCTGGGGTGGCCAGGTGGCTCAGTCAGTTAAGTGTCTGACTCTTGGTTTTGGTCCATTCATAATCTCAGGGTCATGGGATTGAACCCCACACCAGGCTCTTTGCTCAGCAGGGAGTCTTCTTGGAGATTCTCTCCCTCTTCCCTGTCCCCTCCTCTCTCTACCTCTCCCTCTCTATCTAAAATAAATAAGTCGTAAAAAAAAAAGCACTACTCTGATGGATACATTCTCAAGGCAAGGTTAAATGACTTGGTCTTCATTTTACTGCATTCACCCTCTGGCGCAGAGGTCAGATAAGTCACAGACCTGTGTGTGGGACTCCACTCCTTGTCAGCTGTGTCACCACCGAAGAAAACTAACCGATTTCATATCACCCTTGTATCTCCCTCCTCCATTAGGGACCAAAGTAAAATTTCTCGTAAACTCACTGCCCTTTATCATGGCATTTCATGAACTTCCTGGATTGGTTATGTAAGAATCTTGCATTATTTCTTCCTCAGAAACTTTCGGTCTTCATGTGAATATGGAACACACGTGCACTCAAGCGCACACAGACGCACACTCCACCCTCTCCATGCACACACACATGTCACTCTGCTCTCTTTCTGAGCTTCTGCAATGCGACTGGCTATAAACCAGCTACGACCTCATAACCCACCATCAAGTTCATGTCAATTTTAGGACTGCAACATTATGTAATTTTGTGTGAGGCCATCTCTTATTTCATTATTTGTCCCAGGGCATCAAGTGCTGGGCTCTGCATAGAACAGATTCTCCATCATTGTTTGTCAATCAGTAGACTGTGACTGATATTTTAGGAACTCGTTGAGGAGCATGAGCACAATCATAGCATATTGGGAAAAGGGTAGGACATGCCCGCTGGATGGTTTCTCTATATTAGGTGTGGGTTTACACTTTTCCTCAGCATCCTTATATAACAAAGTATGATGCTTGCTAAAAATATAAGATTCAGAGATTTTTTTTTCCACTTGGATTGGAGCTGAATTGCTTTGCACATTCTTTGGGGAAACGACTAAAATCCTGTTAGTTAGCACGATGAGTCAGCTGTCTATATTTATGATATAGGCTTTATGGAGTGCATATATTTATTAGGGAATGATACCTGAGGGAATAAGGAAATCAAGACAGATGTCTCAGGTTGTCTCTGTGCAATAGCCAAGCAACTTACCCATTCTACCAAATCAGGAAAAAAGTCATGCAAGCATGCAAGTTAATTGTTTGGAATTTTGAGTGCAGGAAATCTGAGAGAATGAGTTTTTTCATATTTCATTATTTTTGCTTGGTGTAGACATGATTCAAATACTAAGAATTACATTCACACCTTTAAACTAGATACCTGAAAGCCATTTGCAAGTATCTGACACTCTCCATCTTTGCTCACTTATTTGTTAGGTAAAGGATATACTTCTGGTTCCACATCAGGCTTCAGAATTCATTTTAAAGGGAAAATTATTGTTTGGGCAAATATTTTCTCACCTTAGTGCAGAACAAGGTAAGACCCTGGGTGTCCCCCAAAGAGTCAGGGCAAAGGGGTGTTTCTCAATATGGCAAACTGAATTACACACTGACCACTTTGCAGAATGGAAGACTTGGGCGAGAGAGGGCGGCGGATCACTGGGCCCACGAACGAGAATGACGGGGGACGGGACGTTACCTGTGGGCAGACAAAGAGAGAAAGCCAAGTGACCAGTATGGACTTGGGAAACTAGGGCTACCCGACATGGACAGGTGTCTTGCAGGAATCGCGACCACACTCAGAACGCTGTGGCTGTCAGCGTACCCCTCCAACCAAACACTTTCTGCCGGTCAGTACTGTGAACTGCACAAGGCAGATCTGGACCGTGGCTGGGGCATCTTGGGGAGTGTGCACGGACGTAAGGGCTGGGGTTGCCACCAACTGAAGAGTGGGGGGGTGCAGGCAACCCTATTTACATTGCGGAGGACAACCTAAGTACAAGTGATGCTTTTTTTTTTTTCTTTTTGGGTAACTGAGAAGAGTATTATCCTGTTGAAACACATTACAGGTTTTAGCATCCCTGTTCAATCAGAACCTCTACAGGGGAGCAAACAAGGCAAGCTTTGCACAGGGTGCCAGTGGGCGTAGAAGAGACACCGTACACCCACACAGAGAAACTAGAAAAGGCGGATGGGATTCAAGGTAAACAAGAGGAAGTAACCACTCTCGGGCAGGGCTAGGGGAAGAGTTCTTTGAGAAGCTGGAAATAAAAGAAGGGAATGGGCTTGATTTCTAGTGGGCAGGGGTACAGGTCAACTAGACAGGTCTGTAATGGATGCACCGCACGGAGGTAGGACATACCCTTGTTACAGCTGCGATTGGTTCAATGGTTCACGTTTTGTTTTTGTTTTTGTTTTATATTCAAGTAAAAGGTTTTTGTTTTTGTTTTTGTTTTATATTCAAGTAAAAGGTGCCCTATAAACCTCGATGACTATTTACTCGGGGTACAGCTTTCTTCAGGCGCTTGAAGCTCATCAGCGAGTGTCTGCATTCTCCATCCTCTCGTGATCCTACACAAACATGTCGAGGCGCTGGGATTGTGCAGGGAAGAAAAGCCACAGAGGAAAAGCAGTCCAGATGTCATCTGTATTTACACATCCACTTTCTTTGGGCATCATTGGTAAAGTATAATTTTCTTCCTGTTCAACATTGCCTCGTTTCCAGCTAATTTTAGGGCGGTGCTTGGGAGCTCCAGGAGCGAAGCCTCCGTCCTGCCTCTTGCAGCTGTCTCCCAGGACTGCCAGGCTGGCCGAGCGCCACGTGAGGCAGGGCCTTGAAACGAAGATGTGCGGGGCCGCAGGGGAGCGGGCGCCGAGGGCTAACGCAGACGTCTTGCAGAAGGATGGCTTTCTCTGTGGATCCTGTGGCTGTGTTGGAAGAGGAAGCAAACGTCTGCTCCTCAGTAAATAACATGTAAAACTCCTGTCTGTGGGAGAGGACCAGCTGATCTTTTGGAAGAAGAACCTGGAGGGTTCCTTTATACGGAAATTTCTTAACAGCCGTTCTGTACAGTTCCTAGGGAACTCCTTCTTTTGTGTCTCATGCTACCTGCCCGACAACGCAGGTTCTCTGCAGGCTGCTTTTGATAGTTATTTTATTTTCCAAGGGAGCAGAGCTTTGATAATATCAATAGGCATAGATTAACTTTGGAGAAATGAATCCATGACCAACATCCTAGATGAACATTCTAGGGCTGGAACACTAAACAAATTTTCATCTTTATCTTTATCCATTCTTTATCGTGTTCATTTGAAAAAAAAGGAACTAATCATGAGCAGAATTTGACAGACACTTGGCTTAGCGGGAGGCATCAGGGCCGATCACGGAGATGGACGCAGTAGGCTAATCAGTCTGCTAGATGAGCTCCGAACTTCCGAGTCAGAGCTAAATTCCCAAACACGCATTCGGCACCACACTCACCATTTAAGAAAAAAATGCACACACGTATGGGAGGGATACATTTAACATTCTGCCGCTGTGTCACAGTATTTGAGCAAATACAGCCGGTGTGTTTCTACCGCAGGGGATTTATGAAGGATCCGATGCAGTGTTAATTCTGAATACGGGCACTGAAGAGGCGGTCTGTTTTTCAGCGTAGAATGCATAATGGGAGATCTTTACATGTGTAGGACTTGCGTATTTACTTTGTGTTTTAAGCTCTTTCCCATCTGTTTGTTCTATCAAAGCTGATAGGGTTCTCCGTACTCCATTCCAACAGATCTCTGTGTTTTAGCGAGACTGTTTCAAATGGTTTTGAAACCCAACATTAGATTGATTGTCATTTGGGGAGTTACTGTTTTCTTTTATATGTTTTTATTTTGTTTTTATTTTTTGTCCCCTCCCCCACGATCTTCTCTGCTGTTAGTTCTCCCTTTCCTCTATGCTACAGATGCAGAAGAGATACAAAGTATTTCTTTAATTATTTAATTACCTGATGATCAAAATCACACTTTGGCTTCAGTAAGGGGAGAGATTTTATTACCCCGTTATTACTCATGCCGTTCCTTATGTCCATACTGAAAAAATAACTGGTCTTTTTGAAAAGTTATTTTTAAAATCGTCTGATTTATTGACCGGTATTTTGCCACATTTGAAACACTGAGCCCAGGTTTATCCTTAACATGCTTTCCTTGTGTTATCACAGTCCATAGTTTTGGTCCTAGGTTAGATCTAAATTAGTTTAGTTTATGTTTGAATTGTTTATTGTCCAATAGCTTCATAGTTGAAATTGTGCTTAAATTCTTTTTTTTTTCCCCAAGAAGGACAGGAGAAGAGTTTATAAACTGCACGTCATTATTCCTGATGTTCTTACCATTGGTTACCGCGACCCATCAATGAAAACTTGGCTGCTTACAAAATTCTTAAATTCTTAAATTCCTGTTTTTTACTGCAAATAAAAATGATGTACACCGCCCTTCAAAAATTAGAGCTGGACAAGATTATGAAGCTACTGTGATCTTTATTTATACTTTGGAATTTTAAAAATGCATATGTCTGTACATTATTTTAGTTAGTTTTTATAATTAAAATTTTGCCCTATTTTTCTGTCATTTTATTGGAATTAGAAACAATCAGCACATGGTAAGTTTTTATAGTTTAGGATTTTGCTTTGGTTTTGCGTTCTTGGTCTTGGCTTCTTTTCCAGTTTTTCCACATTTTTCCTCAGGTTCAGTGAATAAATATACAACTTAGACCTTTTGTCTCTGCCTTGCACTTTTATTGGCTCAAAATGGTACTTGTTTTTCTTTGCGCTTTCTGTCTGCTAACGTGGTTTTCTCCATGTCACTGATTTAATTGTGTGCCTTTCGGTTTTATATTTTAACAAATTTCAAAGTGAGTTGTAGTCATTACATTTTCAGTGTTTTTGCTCTTCTCCTTCTCTGCCAGCTGCACATTCTCAGGGGCTCGTTGCCCGAGGGCGGATGTCTCTCCCACCTTCCCTTCTCACCTTTGGTTTACAGACTCCGCCTCCTCTTACATCCCGTTATGGGCCACTCCCCTTTTGTCTAGATTTCCCCTGGCTCCTTCAGGAATTCACCTTCCGTTGCACTATGTTGTCACCCATCTTTAAAATTCTCTATCCCTTGCTGTGGTGACATCATGGTGATAGATCACTGAAGTCCCTGCTCCTGAGTGCAGGTGGGACAGGCCACTGGCTTTTAGGAGGGCTGCACGTCACTGTCTTGGTGGTTGAAGAGGGACCTTCTGCCGCTGGTCTTGGAGACTCTGGCTAGCAGGTGGTGGGGGTCTGTGTGCAGAAAGTGCAGGTAGTCGCCCCTGCTGAGCAGTCCCCAGGGACAGCCAGAGAAAATGTGACCCCAGTCTCCACAACCGCTGAACTGAATTCTGAGGTCTGGAAGAAAATCCAGAGCTCCAGGTGACACACCTCGGCTGCGGTCTCGTGAGACCCAGAGCAGACCCACCGAAGACGTGTTCAGGTCACAGTGTCCCTCAGTGACAGAAAGCAACATGCTCCTTCTGCTCTACTTTGAAAGCTCTTCGTTGCTGGGGCTCCTTGTTCATTTTTATAAGAAACCCCATGGCCGAAGATCCCCATTCGTTGTGTAAACAATTACTTTGCCTTCGTCATCACGAAAGAAGCAACGGACTCAGAACCAGAGGCTCGTCTTTTGTAAAAATTTACTTGAAGGTAAATACATATTTTTTGTCTGTCATTTATAGGAGCTCTTAAAGTTGTTTTCTAGCATTGTGGAGACAATTTTCCATGCCTGGAACATATTAGTGATATTAGTCAAGAATATCTAGTTGGAGCAATTTTGATTTACAACTGAGACTCAAATCTTGTCTTCTTGTGGGCATCCCAGAAGACCTTTCTAAAGCGGGTGACTGAATAAGTTAGTCGGCTGATTGTCAGCCTAGGGGAAATATACATAAAATTTACGCCCCAAATAATAATCCTCGTGTCGTTTTTTTTCTGTTTCCTGGCTCACTGCCACAGTGAAGACCCTAGGGTCCCACGGAAGGCTATATTTTTGTTTTAAATGGATATTCTGCTGTCAACAGGACCGTTGTAAGACTTCCTGGGGGAGGCAAGTGATGTAGTTATGTTCACTCTGTGTTCTTCTCTTCTGTTCCTGAGATGCTTAGTAAATGATCTCTTAGGAGGTACCTGGTGGTGCAGGTCTGTACAAGCTGCCAAACGATGTGGAACTTCCCACTTGTGCTCCACGCATGCCTGCAACTCTCTCAGAAGGCAGGGGACAGAGCTCCTGCTCCCCTCAGGAACCAGGATGCGCATCCCCCCATGGGAAGCTGCTCTCAGCCACCCTGCGATGGGGCCACCTTCCCAGAAGAATCTTTCTGAGCCCACAGAACCCACTTGTCACCTGCACGAGTCAGTTTGGGCTGCTGTCACCAAGCACCCCAAACTCAGCACATAAACAAGGGACATTTACTGTTTTGCATCCTGGAGGCTAGGAGACCATGGTGCAGGTGTGGGCAGGTCTGGTGTCTCCCAAGGCCTCTGTCCTGGGTGTGTGATGCCATCCTCTCTGTGTGTGCTCATGTGACCATCCCTCTACACGTCTGTGTCCTGATGTCTTCTTATAAGGGCACCAGTCAGACTGGATTGGGGTCCATCCTTGTGACTTCATTTTACCTTAGTCACCTCTTTTAAGATCCTGTCTCCAAATACAGTCACGGTCTGGGGTCCTGGGATTTCGATTTCAAGATATTAATTCTGTGGGACCCAAAGAAGCCCATCCAGTGTCTGCTTTGGGTCCTCCGAAATGATACTGTCCTCCTGTGTCCTCTTTCATTTGGTCTTCCCGACTTCAGCCTGGGCCTGATCCTGGTTTAAGACAATAGTATAGAGACAGAGGGAACATACCTCAATATAATAAAAGCCATCTCTGAAAAGCCCACAGACAATATCATTTTCAGTGGGGAAAAACTGAGAGCTCTTCCCTTAAAGTCAGGAACACGACAAGGATGCCCACTCTCCCACTATTGTTCAACATAGTACTAGAAATTCTAGCCTCAGCAATCAGATAAGAAGAAATAAAAGGAATTCATACTGGCAAAGAAGAAGTCAAACTCTCTCTCTTCACGGATGACATGATGCTTTATATGGAAAACCCAAGACTCCACCCCCAAATTACTAGAACTCACAGAGCAATTCAGTAATATGTCAGAATACAAAATCAATGCACGGAAATAAGTTGCTTTTCTATACACTAACAACGTAACTGTAGAAAGAGAAGTTAGGGAATCAATTCCATTTACAACAGCACCAAAAATCATAAGATACCTAAATATAAACCTACCCAAAGGGGTAAAGGATCTGTATTTAAGAACCTACAGAACTTTATAAAAGAAATTGAGGAAGACACAAAGAGATGGAAAAACATTCCATGTTCATGGATTAGAATAAACATTGTTTAAAATGCCTATGCTGCCCAGAGCAACCTACACATTCAGTGCAATTCCTATCAAATACATTTGACATTTTTCACAGAACTGGGACAAATAATCCTAAATTTGTATGAAGTCACAAAAGACCCTGACTCACCAGGGGAATGTTGAAAAAGAAAACCAAAGCTGGGGCATCACAATGACAGACTTCAAGCTCTATTACAAAGCTGTCATCATCAAGACAGCATGGTACTGGCACAGAAACAGACACGTAGATCAATGGAACAGAACAGAGAGCCCAGAAATGGACCCTCAACTCTATGGTCAACTAATCTTCGACAAAGCAGGAAGGAATATCTGATGGAAAAAAGTCTCCTCAATAAATGATGTTGGGCAAATTGGACAGCTATATATAGAAGAATGTAATGGGATCATTCTCCGATGCCACACACAAAGATAAACTCAAAATGGATGAAAGACCACAATGTGAGGCAGGAATCCATCAAAATCCTAGAGGAGAATATAGGCAGTAACCTCTTTGAGATCAGCCACAGCAGCTTCTTTCAAAACACGTCTCTAAAGGCAAGGGAAGCAAAAGCAAAAATTAACTATTGGGACTTCATTAAGATAAAAAGCTTCTTCTTCTTCTTTTTTTAAAGATTTTATTTATTTATTTGGCAGAGATCACAAGGAGGCAGAGAGGCAGGCAGAGAGAGAGAGAGAGGGAGAAGCAGGCTCCCTGCTGAGCTGAGAGCCCAATGTGGGGCTTGATTCCAGGACCCTGTGACCATGACCTGAGCCAAAGGCAGAGGCTTAACCCACTGAGCCACCCAGGCGCCCCAAGATAAAAAGCTTCTGAACAGCAAAGGAAACAGTCAACAAAACAAAGAGGCCACCCATGGAATGGGAGAAGATATTTGCAAATGACATTACAGACAAAGGGCTGATATCCAAGATCTATAAAGAACTTATCAAACTGAACACCCAAAAAACAAATAACCCAGTCAAGAAATGGACAGAAGACATGAGCAGACACTTCTCCAAAGAAGACATACAAATGGCTAATAGACACATGAAAAAATGCTCCACATCATTAGCCATCAGAGAAATACAAATCAAAACCACAAAGAGATACACCAGTCAGAATGGCCAAAATTAACAAGTCAGTGTACAACAGATGTTGGCGAAGACAGGGAGAAAGAGAAACCCTTACACTGTTGGTGGGAATGCAAGCTGGTGCAGTCACTCTGGAAACCAGTATGGAAGATAAGGAGGTTCCTTGATGTTAAAAATAGAGCTACCCTAAGACTCAGGAATTGCACTACTAGATATTTACCCTTAAAATACAGATGTAGTGAAAAGAAGGGGCACCTGTACCACAATGTTCATAGCAGCAATGTCCACAATAGATAAACTGTGGAAGGAGCTGAGATGACTTTCAACAGATGAATGGATAAAGAAGATGTGGTCCATATACACAATGGAAAATTCCTCAGCCATCAGAAAGGATGAACACCCACCATTTGCATCAACATGAATGGAACTGGAGGGGATTATGCTGAGTGAAATAAGTCAAGCAGAAAAAGACAGTGACCATAGGTTTCACTCATACGTGAAATATAAGAAATAGTACCGAGGACCATAGGGGAAGGGAGGAAAAACTGATGAGGAAGAAACAGAGAGGGAGACAAACCATGAGAGACCCTGGACTCTAGGAAACAAGTGGAAGGTTCCGGAAGGAGTGGGGATGAGGTAGTGGGGGATGGGTATTAAGGAGGGCACGTGTTGTGGTGAGCACTGGGTGTTACCCATAACTAATGAATCGTTGAACACTACATCAAAAACGAATGTACTACATGTTGGGTAACTGAACATTAAAAAACCCCCAAAACCCCAAACAGCCCAATACCTAGAGAGGCTCACAGATCTGTTGGTGATGAATTTGAATGAACGGGGGTTTCATGGTCTTTCTGCTACTTCTCCAAGCTCCCTTCAAGCCGCCGACTGCACGTGTGTGTATTTATGATAGAACACACTCCCGGCTTCGGGAAGAGCCTGCGTCCTCGGTGTCTCCCAATGATTCTTTGGAACAGGTATGCGTTTGGTGTGGAATGGAACACAGATGTGAAGACATTTATCTGTTTGTGTAGTGAGATGCACAATGAGCAGGTTTTCTATAAAAAATCACGACTTTTTACTGTTCATGTAACTGATTATAATATTGACAAAAATACGAGTGTTCTTGCAACGAACTTTGGACAAGGAGGCATAACCAAATGCACTATTCAGTCAAACTCCTGTTTAAAAAAGTGGAATAGTCAATCTAACCCGTATTTTTAGTATAATACCAAAGCCAAGGAGGATAGGGAGAATTAATTTATGGAGAAAGAAATTATTACGGAGAGCATCTGTATCTTGAAAACTGTATCTGTTTGCAGTGACATGGGCTTCTCTTTAAAAGCACAAGCTTCTCTAGAGCCCATTAGGCATGCGTTTTTCTAAATAGTTACTTTTAAACTTCATAAACAAGCCAAACAACATATGGAGTGATTATGATTTGCATAAAATATGATGTGGGAAATGTCCCACAAATTATTTCTAAGTTTGTTGCACACATTTCTGGGGGGGAAACACCAAACTCCAAAGGAAAGAAATGGCTTTGATCTATGGTTACTCTTTTCCAGTTGACCTCCCTTCTGATAAGGATCTGGTTTTCCCCTTCCCTCCCTCCCTCCCTCCCTCCCACCTTCCCTTCCTCCCTCCCTCCTTCCTTCCTTCCTTTGTTCCTCCTTCCCTCTCTCCCTCCTTCCTTCATTCCCCCTCCTTCCCTCCTTCCCCTTTCCTTCCTCCCTCTCTCCTTCTTTCCTCCTTCCTTCCTTTCTTCTTTCCTTCCCTTCTTTTCTGTCTTTCAAGCCTGGTTTTCTAAAACCCTTGTTTGGGTCCATGAAGTTCTGCACACGGCTTATTTGGAGTCAGATGAACCGTTCTGGTCCCAGATGGTCTCCAGGACGTTACTCTGGAACACGTGTGTTGCCTGCCCACCAGCTGTGCAGTGATCTCCAGCGCGGTGCTGGACACACTCAGGAAGCATCAGAGCAGAGTCCGCGGTGCTGCTCTGGCCGCTGAGAGGGGAGCTTTCTCCTGGGTTGTATGACAGCGTGCATCCTGTCGTCCCCAGGGACAGGGAGAGGAGGTGGTCTCTGGGGGGCGCGACCCATGGCGGCACAGGGACACTCAGCGCCAGTGAGGACTCCTCCACCTTGACTCCTTCCACTCAGACAAACGTCCACACACACAGTTTTCGCACCACTACGCGTCCTGTGTTTCGGACACCCTGGAGGGCATGGGCGACAGGTGGGGCAGGGATGGACAGACCACATCCAGACATGTCTTCAAGCGTATCGTGTTGCGTCCCTTCACTCGATCGGTGCCTCCCTGGCCAAACACCCTGGTGGGCTGCCGAGCGTTGAGCACCATCCCCGTGACAGAATCACCCGCGTGAGTAAAACCTTCTGCTTATTTTATTTTCTGACAATGAGTATACATTACCTAGATAATCAGATAAAACACACAAAACGAAGGCTTGTCCTCTGTGAAATAAGAATGGGTATTCATAATAAGATTTGACTGTAACTTTCTGGAGGGTAAGAACTGTCTTTTCTCTATCATTACATTCCACAAAATGTCTCACTGAGTACTTTTCATAAATCGATTTATTTATGTAAAGTAGGCTGCATGCCCAACGTGGGGCTTGAACTCACGACCCCGATCACGCACGGTCCGCCGACTGAGCCACCTGGGTGCCCCTCTCGCTGAGCACTTTTACATGGGCCTTTAGTAAATATTCTTGAATAATTAATTCTGAGATCCAAAGATATTAAATGTTATTCACTAGAAGACATTTCATTCCAGAGAAATATGTGTAAAATAAATGAATGCCAATGAAATGTAACAAACATGAGTTTTATTAAAAAAATGTAAAGAAAAATTTTAAAAGAAGATTTAACATTAAATCTTGGGATGGGATATGGCGAAACCATCACTACTTGCAAAATTCCAACTTTTTAATAGAAAGATATCTTTTTACCTATTACCGTACTGTTTTCACCTTATCAGTGTTTTCAGATGTAGTTCTTCAAAATGACCCCCCGGAATGTGTCACAGGGCCTTGCGCGGAGGGTCGCACTGCCTCCCGTGTCGGTGTGAGGAGGGAGCGGCGGGTGGAGGGATGTGCTCGGTGCGCCGTCTCCGTGTTGATTTAAATCCAGCCGTGTCGGGAATTGCCTAGCAACACCGTGAAGAGACAGATTCAGGACGAGCAGCAGACGCCGTGACAACAGTGAGGAGGAGATCCCGTATATATGAGCATTAGAACTGCTGATTTTTTAAGGAAACAATTTAAGACAGACTTTCAAGTTCTGTCTGCTACGTCAGCTCAGAGACCCAAGCCAGGGATGGCGCCTGCCACATCCCAGGGTCGGCTAGACGCAGGTTCACCACCAGCTCCGGTCATCCCGGCAGTCATCCCTGTCGGTACCGACCAACAGTCGTCTGCTTCGAACCTGTAGGGAACGGTGGGAGCGCGTCCACACTCCTCCCGGGACCTCCCCCTCCCATGTGCGTATGCGAGCGACATGAACTCGTTTGCGTGTGTGCACAGAACATCCGTACATCAACATTATGGATGCAGACACATAGCTGGAAGATAGATAGGATAGATGGATGGATGATGGATGGATAGACAGACAGGTGTTTATAGGGAAAGGACTCACGTGATCGTGGAGCCTGAGATGCCCCAGGATCTGCAGTCCCCAGGCTGGGCGACTAGGGGAGGGCCGGTGGTTCACCTTCAGTCTGGCTCCAAAGGCCAAAGGTTCACCTTCAGTCTGGCTCCAGTCTGGCTCCAAAGGCAGGAGGAGACCAATGTCCCAGCTCAATGACAGAAAGTCAGAATTCCTTCTCACTCAGTCTTTTTGTTTTATTCAGACCTCCCACAGATCGGATGAAGCCCGCCACCCTGGGGAGGAAGAGGTCTCTATCAGCCCTCGGGTTCAAATGTTCATCTCGTCCATAGACACAGACAGACACCTCTGGGATCATGTACGACCAAATGTTTGAGCACCCCAAGGCCTGGTCCGGTGAACACATACCGTTAACCATCATTGTGGATGGAGAGATAGACACACAGACAGACGGAGAAACAGGGATGGATGTGGGTAGATATGCATAAATATGGATACAGAAAGCAGTGCAGAAGTGACCCAGAGCTCTGAGCAGCTCTCGTGTTGACCATCTCCGTATAAGCTGGAGATTCAGTAACATTTCAGGGTTGTATTTCCTAAATTACAACAACAAAAATGGTTTTAGACTCATCCATAGAAACTTGAGAAGAAAGAAGTAGTTTTAACCAATAAATAAACACAACACAGCACAATACGAAACCTTAGAGGAAAAACTGGCCAAAGACGGTTACTTTTCTCTAGTTTTCCATGACTTAAAACAACATTTTCAAGATTTTCCCCTGATACCAGGATCATCATAACATTTTTGCGAGTTAGAATGGTCTTAACCGTTTCAGCGCTTGGTGATTCCAGAGGAGGCCAAGTGAGTTCCCGGCTTGTCATTTCAGAGGGAGTTTATGTTGGAACATTCCTGAGAACAAGGTTCCACCCCAGGATTCTGTCTCGATAGCATCGTCTTTCAAACGCAGCTACGCACACGCACCCTGGGATTTGCAGAGGGAGATTTTCTTGCCATGTACAGTAGAAGGAAATCTAATAGCATGAACTATGTATCCATAGAACATATAACATAACGTATGATCTCTAACATAGTAGAACATACTATAAATATGTGTTATAAATCATCTATTATAAATATATGAATATAAGATATATGTACAGTACAGTATAAAGCAGCGTAAAGTATCCTGGGACAACCAGAATTTCTTTTTTTTTTTTTAAGATTTTATTTATTTATTTGACAGAGAGAAATCACAAGAGAGTCAAGCAGAGAGAGAGGAAGGGAAGCAGGCTCTCCACTGAGCAGAGAGCCCGATGCGGGACTCGATCCCAGGACCCCGAGATCATGACCTGAGCCGAAGGCAGCGGCTTAACCCACTGAGCCACCCAGGCGCCCCAAAAGAATTTCTTGATTTCACAAAGCAAATGTCATGAATCTGACATTTTAGAAACAGTTTTTCTTCCTTAGTTTGAGTGTAAGTAAATTCAAAATCAAAGGAGAAATAACATCTTAATTTGGATTCAAAGACATTCAATCTGTCTCAAATGGGTCATTCTTTCATAGGGTTATACATTCTAAACTCGCAGATAAATGTGTGGAGTGATTCTTTCCGTTAGGAACCAATTTGTCCTTCACAAATGGATCACCACAGGTTCTGTTAATTTACTCATTAGGCCTCCATATGGGGCATGCTGTGCCGAGAGACAGATAGAGACAATTTGGAGTGAATCTGTTATGGAAATCTGGGCGTGCGGATGGAAAGGAGAACCCAACATGTTGTGGCCTGTATTTCCTTCCACTCATAAAATCCCGAGTTCATTTGGGAAATGTCTCTGCAAGCCCCTAGCGAAGACCTGCCTTTCGGCGCTCTCGGTTCTGGAATTGTCCTAGAGGGGACCTAGGAAATCAAAGCATGTGAAATCAGCATTTGCATATCAAAAACGATCCCTCAGGGGCATTTCCCCAGTGTCTGACCAGCATAGCTGTTCCGTGGTCAGTGGGTTTCAGCCTACATGAGGAAGTTGGGTCCAGCCAGAAAGGCTGGGGCTTCTCATGGCATTATTTAAAGGCAGCTGACTTTTGAGGTCAGGAAGGGACTATTTTCCCGCAGAGGTTTTAAGCAATAAATTGAGCATTATTCAAATAGATGTAAAGGAGGGCGGGCAGGAGGGGCCTGAGACCAAATGTGGCTGCGCAACGCAGAAAGTGATTAGTAGAAATGCGGCGTCAACATGTTGTTGAACGAGCCCTCGGCTCTCACAGGGTTTTTATTCTGTTTTCCAGTCATCGGCTCACCCTTCCCCCACCCCTTCTCCCCTTCCTTCCATTGCGGCTGTCAACATGGTGAGTCTCTAATTCTTGTTTGATTTGTACCAACCGCACCATTTCTGAGCCCAATTTTCCTCACTGGCTTCCTCCTGATCCCTTCCGTGCTTATAGGTCAGGCAGATCTTACCTGTCTTTTGTGTCCGAAGTTCTAGCCACTTCTAAAACCCTCCCCGCTCCAAACGTCAGACTTCTCAGTTTATTAGATGATTCTGAACAATCATTTTCTGTACTCATAATTTATCCCATAAATGCTATCTTTTATTGTACATCCGTCTCTCCCGAGTCTTATTTCTCCAGTTAGAGATGACACGTTCTTTGAAGTCTGGGTCCAGCCTCCAGTATTATAGTCCCCAGAGATACACAAGATCTTAACGATTAATTAAAAATAACTTCCTGGTTACTAACACTGCCTAGCACATACCTATAGAAAACTCCATTCAGCAACAGCAAAATACGTATTATCCTCAAGAACAGACCTTGAACATAGGAAGAGAGGACATAAAACCAGCCTTAATAATTTTAAAAGGCTGAAATATTAAAAAAATATGTTCGCTGACCATAATGACATGAAATTAGAAGTCAGTAACAAATAAATTTGAGAAATTCACAGAAATGTGGATATTAAACAACACCAAGACATTCTTAAATAACTAATGGGTCAAATAAAAAACAGACAAAAACTTATGGTGTCAAACAAAGCCGTATGTGAAGAGAAATTTACGGATGAATGCCTCCATGGAGCAAAAGTAATGATCTGAGATCGATGACCTAACCTTCTACCTGAGGACACCAGGCAACGACAAGCAGACTGAATGCAAAGCAATCAGAAAGAAGGAAATAATAAAGATTAAAATAGAAATTAATTAAATAGAGAATAGATAAATGGAGAAAGTCAACAAAACCAAAAGTTAATGATTTGAAAAGAGCAACAAAATTGATAAATTTTGGCAAGCCCGAACAGGCAAAAAGAGAAGAAGCCTCAGTACGAACATGGGGAAAGGGAGGGGGTCTTGCTCCTACCTTCTAGAAACCAAGTGCATTCTAACGGAATTCAGCAAGCAGCTGCATAGCGATACATTAGGTGACTTCGAGGAAACGAACAAGTTACTGGAAGGTACAAACTGCTGATACTCACTTGGGAGGAAACAGCATCTGAAGAGACAGAGCTCAGAAACGGCCTTTGTAATCAGAGAATCCATCAAGAAGAAAACCCGAGCTCAGTTGGCTTTACTGATAAATTCTACCAAATATTTAATGAAGAATACCAGTTTTTTCAAACTCTCCTAAAAAATGGAAGAGGAGGAAATACGTGGCACCTCATTCTATAAGATCGGTATTACTCTGAGCACAAAACCGGATGACGACCTAAGAAGATCAAACCACAGACCAGCTGTATCTCAGGAGTGTAGACATAAAAATCCTTAACAAAATGGGAGTGAAACAAAACGACCAGCAACGTACGAATGGCTTCTGGAACACGACCACGAGGGATTTATCTCCACTTGGCAAGGTTGGTTAGTGTCCTAAAATCAATTAATGCAGGACAGCAGATTAACAGAATGAAACATAAACGTAAAACCTCATAAATTATCTCAACAGACACAATAGCAAAAAGGAAAATAATTTGGTCTAACAAAGTTCAACACCGTTCATGATAAAGCAGATAGCCTAATAGGAATGAAAGGGATTTCCTAGAACTCGTAAACGTCCTCCATAAAACACTCAAAGCTCAGCTATACTTAATGCAAGGGACTGGTTGGTTTCCCCACGAGACCAGAACCAAGACAGACCGAGGTCCCAGTGCTCCTCGTCAACGTTAAACCCGACGTGGCCAGGGAAACTGGGGACAAACAGAAATAGAAGCATCCGTACTGAAAACGACCTCTCTTCACAGGTGACATAACTTTGTAGACAAAAAAGTCCTACAAAACCTATTAAAAAGTTACTAGAGGGGCGCCTGGGTGGCTCATTGAGCACCTGCCTTTGGCTCAGGTCATGACCCCAGGGTCTTGGGATTGAGCCCCACATTGGGCTCCCAGCTTAGCAGGAAGCCTGCTTCTCCCTCTCCCATTCCCCCTGCTTGGCTCTCTCTCTCGCTGTGTCTCTGTCAAAAAAATTTTAAAAATCTTAAAAAAAAAGTTACTAGAACTAAAAATGACTGATGGATGTTTCAAAAATCAACGATGGTTCTGTGCACCAGTCAAAAATGAAATGAAGAAAAACTCCACTTATGGTAGCATCAAACACTTGAACAAAAGGTGTACAAAAATTGTACTCTGGAAACTGCAGAACACTGCAGAGAGAAATGAGAGGTTTAACTACGTGGACGGGCATCTCGGGTCCATGGAGCAGAAGACGGGGTGAGGCTGAGATGGGGTCCTGGCCACGCCGACCGGGAGAGCAGAGCCGGCCCCATCCGGAAAAGAAGACTAAGCTGGCTGACTTCTGCGACCTGATTCCAGGGCTTGGTGGAAGTCACGGGATTCAAGATGACGGGACAAGCACAGAGTGATGGAATGGAGTGGAATAACATGGGAAAGGAAAGAGTGAAGATATGGGCAGAAATGGATCGGCAGAGGAGAAAATTTGGTCCAAGTGGTAACTCAAAATCCCAGTTCTGAGAAGAAACACACAAACTGAACCACTGACACGTGTGATCCAGACGGAAGGGGACATGGTGTGTTCTGAGGCCTCATCTCTGCACATACCCGCTGGGCCGCAGTCTTCCCCTCAGGGTGGGGCAGAGGACCCTCCTCCTTCCAACCCGTCCCCTCACCCACCTGGTGCCTCTCACACAGGAAACCTTTCCTGAGCTTTCCTCGGTCATCCTGGCGCTCGGTGGCCCTTTATCTACAGACCTGACCGTTGGAGGAAGCGCAACAGAAAGGCATCGAGTGTTGGCTCAGGGGCTGGGCGGTCCTGGTGGGATGCTCTCTGGACGGTCTGGGGCCCACAGCACCGCGGGGGGCTGCGGGGACCTCAGAAACGACAGCTCAGCTACGTTGCAAGCGCTCTGACGTGGCTGCTGTGGGACCCACGAGCTGTGGCCTTGCAGCACCCTGTGCAGGTCGCACAGAGACAGGTCCGCCCTGCAGAGAGCTCCGGAGCACGGCGGCAGGAGCGACTGCCCCGGGCCTGAATCCGGCAGTGGCTCCCAGCGAGCGCGGCCCAGCCAGTGCCGGGCTGGGGGGTCACGCGGGCTCTCACGGCCGCCACGGAGACGTGCCCAGCCCCGCGCTCCGGCTGGAGCAGGGAGTCTGAACGTCCCCGCGCGGGGTGTGGGGAAGGCAGCCCAGACCGGAGAGCTAGAAGCGACTTCGCCGGAATAACACAGACGTGGGGGCGCCTCGGCTCCCGCGGTGAAGCCGCTGCCTTCCGCGCAGGTCACGGTCTCAGGGTCCTGGGATCGAGTCCCGCATCGGGCTCTCGGCTCCGCGGGGAGTCTGCGTCCCCCCCCCGCCCCCCCGCTCGTGCTTTCTCTCTCCCGTTCTCGCTCTCGAATACATAAATAAATAAATAAAATCTTTAAAAAATAAACAATTAAAACAGACTTGGGGTTGAGATCTGAGAGAGCGAAACCCTGCGTGCCCCGGGCGCAAGGTGGGTGAGGGCTCGGTCCCGGGGCGCGGCGGGGCGGGGCGGGGCGGGGCGGGGCGCGGCGGGGCGCGGCGGGGCGGGGCGGGGCGGGGCGGGGCGGGGCGCGGCGGGGCGGGGCGCGGCGGGGCGGGGCGGGGCGGGGCGGGGCGCGGCGGGGCGGGGCGGGGCGGGGCGGGGCGCGGCGGGGCGGGGCGGGGCGCGGCGGGGCGCACACGTCCGCACACTCGGAAAGTCAGAACTTGAGGCGCGGCTGGTCCCGTCGTCCTGAGAAGCGGGTCTGTCTCCCGCCCGGAGGCCTGGCCCGGGACCGGTTCTCGCTCGCAGGAGCCGGGGTCAGCAGCAGCGTCCGGCTCGGCGCTCGGCCCGGCGTGCGGAGTCCCCGCGGCGGCCCCAGGGAGGCCTTCGGGACGCGGCTCCGCTCTAGAAAGCTCAAGCCAAAGCCGTCGCCGTCCGCCACCCCGTCCGTTCCCGCGCCGCTCCGCCCCGGCTCTTCCCCGGCCCGTGGGCGGCCGCCCTCGCCGCGCCACGCTCACGTCGCCTTCCCGCCCGCCCGAGCGCCTCGGCCGCGACCAGCGTCCCCTTTATTCCCGTCTGCGTCGCCTCCCGCACCGTCTCGTCGGTCCGTGTGCCGGATGCTTCGTGCCGGCCTCGGGGTGACAGCGGGGACCCGCGGACGCGCGACGCCGGCTCGTGCTCTGTCTCTGTCTCTCTGTCTCTGTCTCTCTCTGTCTCTGTCTCTCTGTCTCTGTCTCTCTGTCTCTGTCTCTGTCTCTCTCTGTCTCTGTCTCTGTCTCTCTGTCTCTGTCTCTCTGTCTCTGTCTCTCTGTCTCTCTCTGTCTCTGTCTCTGTCTCTCTGTCTCTGTCTCTCTGTCTCTCTGTCTCTGTCTCTCTCTGTCTCTGTCTCTCTCTGTCTCTGTCTCTCTGTCTCTGTCTCTGTCTCTCTCTGTCTCTGTCTCTCTGTCTCTGTCTCTGTCTCTCTCTGTCTCTATCTCTCTGTCTCTGTCTCTGTCTCTCTGTCTCTGTCTCTCTGTCTCTGTCTCTCTCTGTCTCTGTCTGTCTCTCTCTGTCTCTGTCTCTCTCTGTCTCTGTCTCTGTCTCTGTCTCTCTGTCTCTCTCTGTCTCTGTCTCTCTGTCTCTGTCTCTCTGTCTCTGTCTCTCTCTGTCTCTGTCTCTGTCTCTCTGTCTCTGTCTCTCTGTCTCTGTCTCTCTGTCTCTGTCTCTGTCTCTCTCTGTCTCTGTCTCTGTCTCTCTGTCTCTGTCTCTCTGTCTCTGTCTCTCTCTGTCTCTGTCTCTCTCTGTCTCTGTCTCTGTCTCTCTGTCTCTGTCTCTGTCTCTCTCTGTCTCTGTCTCTCTGTCTCTCTCTGTCTCTGTCTCTCTCTGTCTCTGTCTCTCTGTCTCTGTCTCTGTCTCTCTGTCTCTGTCTCTCTCTGTCTCTGTCTCTGTCTCTCTGTCTCTGTCTCTGTCTCTCTGTCTCTGTCTCTCTGTCTCTGTCTCTCTCTGTCTCTGTCTCTCTGTCTCTCTGTCTCTGTCTCTCTCTGTCTCTGTCTCTCTGTCTCTGTCTCTCTGTCTCTGTCTCTCTCTGTCTCTGTCTCTGTCTCTGTCTCTCTGTCTCTCTCTGTCTCTGTCTCTCTCTGTCTCTGTCTCTCTGTCTCTGTCTCTGTCTCTCTGTCTCTGTCTCTGTCTCTCTGTCTCTGTCTCTCTCTGTCTCTGTCTCTCTGTCTCTCTCTCTGTCTCTGTCTCTCTGTCTCTGTCTCTCTGTCTCTCTCTGTCTCTGTCTCTGTCTCTCTGTCTCTGTCTCTGTCTCTCTCTGTCTCTGTCTCTGTCTCATCAACGACCTGGAGCTTCACCCGCAGGCACGGTCCAGGGCATTCTTTGTGCGGAGCCCGTTTCTGACAAGGGCCCGGACGTGACTTCGAGCGTCGGGGAAGCTTCCACCCCAAGCCGTGGCGCAGGCGCCAGTGGACGACGGTCGCTGCTCTCCAGCCGTGACTGTTGCCCGGAGCGGGGCCGGCGGCGGTTCACAGCGACGGGCAGACCTTGCTCACCGCTGCGACAGGGTCAGCTCCGCGCAGAGTCCGACAGCGACCAGGGCGGACACGCTGGGGCTGCGGCGGCCTGTGGGGCAAACGACAAACAGGACATCCGCGGGACAAACGTCGGACGGGAAGACCGACAAGCATCGCATTCGTGGAGACGGAGCGTCGTCGGGGGCTAGGACAGGAGTTCCTGCCAGCCGGGGCGCAGTGCAGATCCGCTCCGTTTACCGATGCGACTAGAAAGTGCAGCACCACGAGAACAAGCTGCAGGTTTGGGGCTGAATCAACCACTAACAGACAGTCCTTACCGAGAGCTCGGCGTGTGCCGGAACGATGCTCAGTGCCTTAGGTACCAGCTCCGCGGGGAGAACTCGGGGATTTGGACATATGCACTACCCCTGCCCTCATACCTGAGAAAAGTGAAGAACAGAGACGGTGGTGACTTGACTGCGATCACACAGCTACCGAGCGGCTGAGCCTGGAGGAGAAACAAAGGCGTGTGATGCTGTATTTGTGCAGTTAGCCACGAGGTCATCCTGACGGGGACTTATCACCGTCATGGACACCTGCAGCCCACAAGCTGGACGAGCGCGTGCAAGTGTGCAGCTCGGGGCCCGCTGCCGTCGCCCACGTGTTACCGTCCTGTTGGCGCTTTTTCATTGTCATCACGATCGTCAGTGAATCACGATTAGCAAAGTTCCTCTAGAGCAAACGCAGGTCAGAGTGGGAGGAGTGTGTGTGTCCGTGACGTTATCACCGGAGGTTTTCAACGTCTTCTCTTGTCACTACAAATCACGCCGTGCGTGAGTCCACAGCCACGGGCACGTCTCAGCGTATGGCTCCCGAGCGCTGACGTCTCGTGAAGAGCTTTGAAATGAGGAAACTGCCACCTCGAGCTCGTTTCTGATGATTTGATCTACCACAGATCCTAAGAAAATGAGCCGGCATTTCTTAAGAAACAACAGTATCGTTAATTCAATGCAGAACAGAAAGTTAGGTCTTTGCTACAAAGCAATAAAACTATTTTTCATGTCTCCATCAGAAACATTGTAGCTAGTGCAACGTTAGGGTCAGGGGCAGGAAGTGAAGTCATGTTAAAAAGGTTTTTTATACATCAAAAACGTTATATTCTTTTTTTTAAGACAAGGGTACAGTGAGTTAACATGAAAGAATGTGTGAATAATGTGCAAAAATTAACTTTGCCCCTGATGATAAGAGTTTGAAATGTAAAAAACTGAAAACAGGTCCAAAGACGACACACACACCTATCAACGATTTCCTGGAAATGGTCTCATGCTCCGAGAGAAGGGTGTTTTGAGCCCCGGAGAGGAAGGAGCATGTTTCTTTCAGAATCGACATTCTACCACACAGAACGCTTCCTGTTGGGAGAGCTTGTGTAGACGGCGAGGACAGGATCAAGCCGGCAGGCGGGCAGACAGGTGAGCCGACAGGTGCGTGTGGCTCTGTTACTTTGGATCTGACTGATAGCATTCTCCCAGTTAGCTCATGGTCTCTGAAACACGTGATCTTTTCACATCCATATCATTGTTTGCCAGTCTGACCCCCAAATTATGATATTGAGAAGGTCACAGAGACCTGAAATCCTTAATCACCATTCACGATCTTGCCTGTTTTTGGGTTTTGTTTTACCTTAGCTATTTTCAACTGTTACATGTGACTTTTTACCCACTGAATAGTTCTTATCCGTAAATTATTCATCAAAGGGACGCATGACACCTGCTCTGCTCCGTGTTTCCTTTGTAAAGCCTCCCGCATCTCTTTCCTTCCTCGTCTCCATTCCCAGGGATGAGACATCCATGACTCCGAGCGTGGACCCCTTCAGTACAGCGCGCGCTCATGGTAAGCACGTGCTGACGTGTCTACTAGGATCCACGTTCTCCTCTGGGCACAAGAGGCACACAGATGGGCACAGGTCACTCCTGGGCTCCAGAGAGCTTACAACTCAGCAGAAGAGAGAAGCAAATAAACATGCAGTTGTGTAAACGTGTACATAACACACCTTCATCCGTGAGCGCATACAGAGGAATACGCAGCAGGGCAGGGTGTGCACACGTACACACACAGCAAACGTCTCACGCACATGCACACACACACACACCTAAATGCCCATTCAGATGTAGGTAAGCCCCTGAGCGTGCACACGTAATTCCACACACATACACATACGGAGACCTCGCGTGCTCGAACATGCACATACCGCGTGCTGCCTGTCTTTTTTTTTTTAATATTTTATTTATTTGACAGACAGAAATCACAACTAGGCAGGCAGAGAGAGAGGAGGAAGCAGGCTCCCCGCTGAGCAGAGAGCCCGATGTGGGGCTCGATCTCAGGACCCTGGGATCATGACCGAGCCGAAGGCAGAGGCTTTAACCCACTGAGCCACCCAGGCGCCCCTGCCTGTCTTCTCACAGCACTTGCACGTGGGGAAGCTCTCGGGGTGCAGAGGGGTGGTACACACGAGCGTGATGTCCCGTCCCTGGCACTGTGCTCTCACTCTATCCACCGAGTCTTCCTCCTCAAGGGGGCACGGCGCTTCTTTGCTATTGTCATTTCCAAGCTTCCTGTTCATTACCAACCGTTTAAATTGCCACTTACTGGAGTTGAGGTGTTTCACGATCTGGCCCTGAGCTTCCTTTCCAGATTGAGCTTCTGTCGTCCCTCACACGAAAGCCTGGATCCTGGAGGACGTTCTACGACTGTGGAGCTCGGGTGACCTGCGCCCTCGCCTTCCTACCTGTGCAGTACTGTCCCTTCTCTGACCTCCTAGTCTTTCCTGCGCTCAGGTTGTCATCGTACCGCGGTGGCGCAGACGAGGGCATGGCGTCCAGCTCGGCTTGAGACTCCGGGGATCTTCTTGCCTCCTGTCCTTTTTGATGTCTCTGCACCTTCAGCCTGTTCCTGAACATGTTCCTTCTGTTACACGCAAGGGTGGGCTTTAGAATTTGCAAAGGAGAGGAGCGACCAGAAACATTTACTTGAAAAGTGGCCTGAAAGTACGGGCGGGGAATCATTTTCTGTGGGTGTACAGTGCATGGACCTTATCGGGGGCTCTTCTCCGAGTCCCTCGCTGCGCCCCGTGCAACCGCGTGTGACGACGGACGTGTGCTCCGCACCGGCCAGCACGGAGCTGGTAGGGACAGGTGGCAACTGGGCAGTGAAACGTGGCTGGCCAGTGTGACCCGATGTGATGGAGGAACTGGGCTTTTAATCTTATTTCGTTTTAATGCATTTAAATGTAAATGTAAATAACCACACATCCTTCCAGAGGGACGGCTTGTCACGCAGTCGCTGTCTCAGGAAGGACAGGCTCTCGCACGTGTCGTCAGAAGTCGAGGTATCAACATAGTGAAAAGGAGTCTCCTTCATTTCTTGCCCTGCCCTGTGAGGGAGGAGGAAGAGCACCGGCATTCCAGAAGTAGGTGATGGATTTGCTGGAGACGCAGGCACCACAGCCAACAAGGGACGTGTTGACACGCAGAAGGGTGGAAAGTACGAGGGAATAATGAGAGAAGAAGTCACAGAGCAATCATGCAAAATTCATTAATTCATTGATAATCCAGGCACTTTCTGAGTCTCTGCTGAGCAGGGGCTACATCATCCGGACCCAGAAGGTGGCATGCGGTGTGGACAGATGAGTCAGCAGCGGAAACAGGGCTCACGTGATCATCGCGCATGTTCTCAGGGTGACGGCACACCACGGTCCCAGACGGGAGCAACTGCCCGTCCTTCACTTGCCGTCTCCGTGACAGCCAGCTCGACCACGTCCGCTCTCTCGTGCTCACCACCGGGCGTGGACAGGGGCCCGGACTGGGAGACCCGGAGTCTGAACACCACTCACATTGTTGGGAGGTTCTGGGAGGGGCCTTAAAGGGACTGCAACCAGCCTGCGGATGCGGGCAGGGAGACCCTGGAGCTAAGGCCCCCGCCCCTGGCTGCCATGTGACGGGAGGAATGCAGCGCGGGCGTCCACACTGCCCAACGGGCCAGCAGACGGTCCCACATCCAGGGCGCCGGTCTGTCCCAGAGGGTCTGGCAGGGCCCTCCGTTCCCGCAGAAGCTTGGCGCTTCACTTTGAAAGCATCTCAACACCTGAGGGGTAACAAAGCCAAGGAACAGTAAGAGAGAATTGGACAGGGACGTGTTATGGGGTTGGTCAAGGCCCGTGGGCCAGGGAAGGCGGTACTCCCTCCGGTCTGCTTGGAGATTGCCTGCACCCAGGCTCTGGCTGACCCTCCTTGCAAGTGTCCGTCCCACAACACATGTCCCTTGGTTTTTTTGTGTTTTTGTGGGTTTTTTGGGTGTTTTTTTTTAAAAATTTAACTCCCCATTCCTTTGGTACATTGCTGTCACGAAACGTTGTGATTCTGTGTTTTCATTTCCCCACATGGACAGAGGCTCCACGAGGAGAGGTGAGCTCCGTGACGCCCATGGTTGTGTCTTCAACCTTATGCAGAGGGCTTAATAAACATGTGTCAGATTGCGTTAAACGCCAAAGGAAATGTTGCTTCAGTCTTTAATGAGACCCTGTGTGCCCATACGATCCCAAGGGACCGGAGTTCGAGGGACGAACCGTGTCCAGTTCTGAAGCCTACTGGAAACAGAAGATGCCTTCCAGCATAAAGCACGGGACACCTCCCCGATGACAGAATGTGACAGCAGGAGTCTTTGTACGGGGACAAATATGTCAGGGCTAGCAGGAAGATCTATCAGCCGGCTCACCCAAGCCGGGAAATAACACCTGTTTCCTAAAAAGCTGGGTTCATGCCTGGAAGTGACAGTTACATGTAATAGTTGGAAAAAATTGAAGGGAAATACACAGACACACGCACAAGCCTGTGCCACACGGAAGTCACCGGAGTCTTGGTCAAGCTCCCATCCTGGGACAGACATGACAATCCTTGTCCTCCCAGAGTTCGTGTTTACTGTAGGAGACAATAAAACAAGTCACGTTTACAGTATGTGGAAGACGAGCACACGCCAGAGAGAAGGAGAAAGTTGTAGAAGAGGTATTTTCGATTTTAAGTAGTATGACTAGGGGAGACATCACCGAAAATTGGATTAGCGACGTCCAGAAGCACTGAGGAAAGAGAGAAGCAGACCTCCAGTAAGAAGAGGTTTTCAGGGCAAGGACCAGCAAGTGCAAAGTCCCTGCGACAGTAAGGCACCGGGCCGGCTGGAGGACCACATCCGTGAGCCGGTGAAGCAGGCAGTCGGGGGGAGGAGTCTCACCTCTGAGCTCTCTGGGCCCCTGGAAGAACGGCTCCCTAATCACGGACTCCCAACCAGAGGTCCAGTGTGTTTCAGAACGCAGGTGTTCCCAGATTTTGAGAACGGTAACTAGGAAAGGTGATCAGGGAACTGATTTAGTAGTGAGTCAGAAAGGTAGCAGGCACTGCCCCCCTGCCCTATAATTCCTGAACCGCATGAAAAAACGGACATTCTCGCCGAGCAGGGGAAAGACTAGAAAAAGCTTCACTTCAGTTCAGGTCCCGATTTGCTACCTCCCAGGTCTGGAGTGTGCATCCAACTCTGAGTGTCTGACTTCCGAGGGATTCAGAACCAGGGAAAGGGGGTCGTGATGCTGTCCTTCTGCAGCATCGTGAGTGGGACGAGGTGCAGTGAGGGCGCTGGGGTGCAGGTAGCCAGGGTGGACGGAGCCGGGGCGGACAACGCTGAGGTGGACAGGTGGGAGCCAGCGCGATCGCCCCGGCAGCTCTGCAGACATGCTGAGGACAGATGACAAGTGGATCAGGTCCACACACGGGTTTTACCCGAGCACGCCGAGCGTTCTGTGTCCTTGTGGGACTGGGACGACTGCAGGAGCATTTTCCTATATATGACGAGTCCAAGGTCCACTCCTTGGACGTTTTCAGTTCATGCATTGAATTAGCTTTTTTCCCAAAGTCTTTCCTTTCATGGAGGGTCCCCTCCGAACACATCTACAAACCATGTAGGAGAAGCGTCTCGTAAGGCTTCCATGTTTCCCCCAATTTCCTGAAAATTCCTTTTGTTGTTGACATTACACCGTGGCATGTTGGCGTTGTAGTCTCTGTGGACTGTTAAATTAATACCTACTTCGAGCATGATAACAGTTGTTCCCACGCTATCTCATCTCAACAGCTAATTAAAAAGTGATATCCGAAACTACCGGAGCGGTTCTGTGCTCAGCAAACCTCTGGCTGCTGACTTCATTGTAACACACACTTGCGACTCAGAGACAACGCAGGGCTGCACGTTTCCCGTGTCCTGGCACAGACCACATTCTGCTCCGCTTCCCTTCCCTTTCCTGATTGCAGAGCTGATAATCCCAACATTGACCCTACAACGCAGCCTGGTGACCAGGTCCCATTGCTTGTTAGGAAAACGAAAAGCATCCAGTTGGTTGTCTAAGGGCTGTGCGTGGTCGCTCGGCAGCCACTCAGCAGCGGGAAAGGGGGTGCATGTCCCACGGCCCCGGGATGCGACCCGTCCTTGACACTCTCCCAGATGGCCACTTATTTATGTGTTTCCGGTGATTCAAAGCGAGGCAACAGGACCAGTCTCTTTGTTCTAAGGCAATTACACAGGTTTTTGGGTCAAGTCGCTCTTTACGTGGAAAGGAAGTTTGCAGAAGGAGGTGTGGAGGAGGGGGAGAGGCCCCGCGTGTGGTCTGTGGTTGCAGGCTACGTGCACGCTGGGGTTGTCTGTTCCCTGTCTGGCCGCCGAGGGTGGTGTCTGCCCTGACGGTTTCTGTGCCTGCTGAAGGGCACCCACGAGGGTGTCAGCAGGCTGCTGCCCCGCCATGTCCCCCGCGCCTCCCGGCCCTCCTGCTGCCCCGTGGGTGCCTTCCTCGCCTCCCCTGGGAGAGCTGAGGTCCAGGAGGGGAGCACACTGTCACGTGTGCTGTGTCTCCGAGCCCCAGTCGGGGTACGTTGCCGGCCGCACGTGTCGTGCTTAGGTGCCTCCTCGTCAAGTAATCAACGATACTCACTTCCTCACAGGGCCAGCCCCTGCTTGGGCGTGGGACCGCCGTGACTGCTGAGTCACCTTGGATGTTCAGCACGTCTGTCGCCGTCCTGCGGCTCCAACAGCGGTGCAAACTGGGACCAGAGGGGGTCCCCGTCAGCTCTCAGGGTGTCCCTGTGGCGCACTCGGTCTCAGGAGCCCCCGTGGCTTTGTTCTCCCTGCATTCCTCGGCGTGAAACATTCCCACCAACAGCCGCCGCTTCGATGACAGCGGCAGCACAGGGACCGAGCAGACACCCGCCACAACAGGACCACCCGTCCTGACGATGTAAGTGCTACGGTCATAACAGGACCGAGGACGCAAAACCATGTCTCAAATGTGCCTGGCTGTTTCCGAATCATTTCTCAGCAGCGGCTCGCTACTTAGGTATTTTGAAATAATGTACAGCTGAGATGTTTCTGATACCCTGAGGGTCTGATTTTCTGTAATTAATAAATAAAGATCTCTAGAATGAACGCGAGTAAGTGCACATTATCCCTTCTAAATGACCAGTCTTGTCCGTAAGCTTCAGGCAAACGCTGTCTCCTTCACTCACATGAGGTTAGGGAGCAGGAAACCTCCTTACGCTTTTGAGTGGCCTAAGCAACATCATTAGCATTTCTTGACTCCTATTTTCCCATAAGTACATTTAAAAACTCAATGTTATCTAGAGTACGTCTTCGAGCTGGAGGGTTTTGTACCTCTTGGAAGCCCTCCGTGTTGTATTACGAACATGTAAGCAGTTACAACGCAAGTCGCTGTGCCTTCCCGGTAGACGCCGGGTTAGGGAGTGTGTGGGAGCTTCAGGGGAAAATAAAAGTATAAAACACAGGTCATACCCTCTAGGAATTGCTCTTGAGTAAGACGAAAATCAGTGACAGAGTAAATGCCAGAGCGTGGACACCGTCACGTCGATGTCACGGAGGGCTGCAGATAAGGGGTGCATCAGAGGCCACGGCCAGGGAGGATGCCATCGGGTCCAGAAAGATTGCGGGGCTTCGGGAGGCAGGGGCACGGGAACCGAGCCCGCCCAGTGCACCCGGGGAGCCGGATGGCCTTCAGCAAATGCGAATCACACGACACAATAATGCACACAAGGTGTGCCGGCCAGTGAAGGAAGGCTGGGCCTCTAGAATGGAGAGAATTCAGCAGGGAATTGGTGAAGCAGGTGACAGGACAGGCTGACTGGCCAGACACGGGTGTGCAGGGACCCAGGACCTCAACCAGGCGGAGAGGGCTCCTGCCCCCGGGGGGGAGAAAGGGCAGGAGGGGGAGCTGCAGAGCCCACGGGCTGAGTCCCCGCAGAGGCCAGTCCTCCCTTCTGCCCCCCACACCTGCCACCTGTGCCTCCCGTTCCTGGAAGTCACAGGAGTCCGCCGGGGAGGGACTCCCATGGATGGGAAGGGGAGCAGGTACGCTGCGGGCTGAGGGAGGGGATGACGGCCGGGCAACACCCGAGACGTGCTGGGCACAGTGCGTACACGGACTGCAAGGGTTGATTTCAGTCCATATCCTGTGGCGTCCATTTTAAAGATCAGATAACGGAAGCAGAAGCATGTTAACTAACTTTATTATGATTGCAAAATGGCTTACTGGAAGGTGGGATTGTGAGTTTTGTCTGATTCCGAGTCCTGGATGTTTCCACTGTCCTTCCGAGCTGCCCGAAAGAGCGGTGTCTAGTACGTGGAAGGGGTTCTCGGCAAACCTCTCTTTGCTGGGTTGGGATATGTGGCAGAACGCGGATATGGGGGAATACGGGGGACATTTTGTAAAGAAACTTGGTCTTAAATATGAACCCGACTGTCTGGCCCAGTGGCTCCTAAAGTTCCCTCTTGGTTTCTCTGCTTTGACGATGGTGCTCACAGCAAGCATTGACGGGCAGGGTTACTTCTCAGAGCACAGGCACCGCTGTCAATCCCCAGCCTGGGTTCAGAGCTCCAGAGGTTGGCCTGGGAAGGCAGAATGGAGAAGAGAGTTTTCCTTTGACTCCCCCAGGCTTAGTGATGACAGGAAGGGATTCCTGTTCGTATCTGAAGTTGCACTAGGTACATACCTAATATACATGTCTGTATGACGCACACACATTTGTGCATACAGATCCCAGGTGATCCCCAAAGCTGGGTTTGGTTCAGCCTGTGTAGCAGGGAGCCGACACGAGGGCCCTTGACCTACAGAGACGGAAAGGGTGGAAGTAAGAGGCAGGCGGGAGGCCAGATACGGGCAGCCAGCTGAGTCCTGCCCCGGCGTCCTGGGGTACGTGGCACTAACGTGCCTTCACGCACAGTGGGTCTTCAAATGCTGAGCTGTGCGGCTCCCGCATATTAGGCTTTTTGTACACTTCTCAGCTGCTTCTTTGAACCAAGAATTAGCATTTCAAAGGCAGGGGCTAGATATTAACCAGATAGAAGAGATCTGTGTCTATCACATAGAACATTAAATTTATGGACATTTTTTAGCTTCTCAAAAATGCTCTCATTAAAAATAAGATCATGACCCAAATCGACAATCAAAAGTACATACTTTCACTCGGAGTTTGCTGATCTCTGTTCCTCATGTTTTACACAGGGACAAATGATCATGGGCTTATTAGCTGAAGAATGCTGAAGGCCACCCATTGGGTAACAGAACGCCGACTGGTTAGCAACGAGCTCCCAAGTTCAAACAAGGTGTACAGAGCTTTAAAAAATGTTAAAATGTCTAATTGGAACCCCCAGTTAAACTGACTTCTTCCTACTAATTATTTTACAAAAGAGATAAATGATAGAAAAACCACCTCACTGAATATGGGTGTTTAAGATCATTAAATGTCAAGGAATGGGCCACACTCAGTACAGAATTCGACACGTTACACACTGCTGCGAAGGGGCTGTAGGATAGCAGTCGAGGTGACCCATGATCTCCCGTCATCAAACAGGCTTTAAATTCTTTCCCGGGGAATCAGAACTTTGAGAACGTTTTTGTTACGGAGCATACAGTTCTGCTGGGGCTCCGGGACCTCTAGACGCCAACGTCAGCTTTGCAAGCCGTGGCCGACATGCATGCAGGAGATGCCCCTTCACCACGCGGCGTGACGTTATCAACAGCAGAATGAAGCGTTTGGTGGACACTTAAACTCCCTTTTCCTGAAAACCCAATACCCCTTCCTTCTTTAAGGAACAGCACCTGTCTCCTTTAGGGAAAGGTATCCTGCCTTTGCTTGGACCCCATCACTGAAGTGGGCAAAGGCCTGGAAACTACCTGGCATCCTAACATAGACCACAGAGGATAGAAGAGTGCAGACGCCCAGACCAACCACCTCACATGAGGAAAGGAAGAAAAATACAGAAAAACCCAATCCTCTCATTAAGAGGAGATGAAAACAGAATCCACGTTTACGTATTTATTCTTGGTTCTACGTAAATACACACCAGCTAGGTGAGAATGGAGAGCACACTGTTTCCATCTTTGGCAAGGACGTAACCATTCTCCAATGACTCATTTCACGTGTGCTCGTCTGTGTGTAAAGAGTCTGGAAACCAGAGTCCAGTTAACTTGATTGAGAGATTTCTGGACTGGGTGAAGCCTAAGAATTTCCATCAATATTCTGGTTCCAAGGGGTAATGAAACAGGTCGGCCTCCACGAACCCTGTTACCTTAGCAATGTCTTACTTTTCATAGACGGGGTCACCACCACCATCATCATCTTCATCTTCAAAGCGTTGTTCCCACAACCCTTCATCATATTGTAAAAATCAAGGTGTCTCGCTGCTTGAGCTGGTCGTACTTACTCAGGCTTTCCAAACTGCGGATCTTCCATTAATGACATAGAAAGTGCATTGCACTCATTTCACGGAGTTGATGAATGGGATAAACAACTTAATAGAAATGGAGCTCTTGTTATTGTACTTGGTGTCTGGTCAGTACTCCATACGTACGAGCTTTTGTAGCCACCACTGTATCAACTCCAAAGACCAGAGCTTGAGCATTTCCAGCTTCAAGGATACTAAGCAATTCTGGAAGACAATTGAATTTAACATTTTTTTTTTTTTTTGAGGGCTGAGGGTCAACAATGTCTACTGGGAAGAAGATTATGAAAATACCAAGATGAATTAATTTTATATTAATGTAAGTCAAGTTTTAAATGATGGCTCAGGAGCTAGCTTCCCCCCGAAGAGAGAATTTGGGAAGGAAGGAGAGAAGTAAGGCAGTACTCGAGATTCCTGTCCTATGGTGTCTCCTCCCTGGAGGAAGTTAAGTGAAGGAATATCCTGGTGGGGAATTGCTGGTAAGTAGGGAAGCCAGTGATGAACAAAGTCTCTCTGTGGTCAGAGCACTAGCTACGGGTCATGTCATGTGATGTATAAGGGACATCTCATCATCCAAGCCCTGGTGACATGTGTCTGGTACATAAACACCATAATCTGGTCAGAGCACTCCCTGTGTATCACTTACAGAGTCTGGGCAGGTGCAGCCTGGCACCTTTAAGGAGACATCTGCTGGTGTGTATGGGGGGATGAGGAGGTTTCAAGGTGCTGGAAAACCTCTGGTCATCAGAGATGGCATAGCCATAATGAGGGTTTCAGAAGTTAACTCAGAACTGTGTCACTATAATTACTGCAGGTACAAAACTCGCTGATGTAAGAACCACTTAGTCTCATTTGGGGGCTTTGAAGTTAGTGTCAAGATGATGGTGATGTCTTGGGCATGGGACCTATGGTCATGTCAATATTGTCCCTGCCCCTACAGTCTTTCTTCAGAAGCTCCTGAGAGAGAAGCAATCACCAGGGTTCACTCTCTGGGGTCCTTCATTTGCAGCTGACAGACTGGCAAGGGGAATAATGCTCATAAGTTTGGGGCCAAAGCCTCAGCCATGATTAAAATGCTAACTTTCCATCCTTGGACCCTTTGCCCGTAGACCTTGAAGGTGGGGGTGGCGGGGTGGGGGGTGGAAGTTAGTGTTTGTTGACCAAGGAAGAGATTATGTATTTCAAGGTCTGAGGGCCCTCCCTGATAGTTTTCCATCCAGGATCTCTGCTTCTTCATGAGATAATTTTGAGAGTGATGGGTTTGCTTGTTTGTTTTTCCAACACATTAATTTCACTCCATGATCTTCTTGCTTCCATGATTTCTGACAAGAAGTCTGATGGAAGGAAGTCTTTGTTCGCTGCAGGTAGGATTTTTTTTCCTTTAGACTATTTCAAGAACTTATTCTTTGTCTTTAACTTTCTAACTCTCGGGTACGATGTGCATAGTAGTGTTTTTCTTCCTTCTGTCTTTCCTTCTTCCCTCCCTTCCTTTCCTTTCTTTTGGTATTTATCCTGCTTAGTGTTCTCTGAGCTTCCTGAATCTGTGGTTTTGTGTCTGTCATTAATTTTGGAATGTTATTATTTTTCAAATATTACTTTCCGTCCTTCCCTCCTTCTTCTTTTGGTCTTCCAATATAGGTATGTTAAACCTTTCCAGTGGTCTGCAACTATCGAATATTTTTTCTTTTCCCGTTTTCATGATCATTTTCTCTTTGAATTTTAGTTTACAAAGTTTTTCTTACCTTGTTTTCAAGTTCACTGATTATTTTCTCAGCTATGTCCAGGCTCCTGATGAGCACATGGAAGGCGTTTTTGTTACTGTTTTTTTCTAGTTTTGTTTTTTTTTTCTTGGAATTTCCATGTCTCTGCTTACACTGGCCATCTTTTCTTGCATGGTGTCCACTTACCCATTAGAGCCCTCGGCAGTCAGTCGTAGCTGTTTCAGTTCCTGTTCGGACACCTCCAACACTCCGCCACGTCTGAAACTGGCTCCGATGACAGCTCTGATTCTTCCTACTATATTTTTCTCGGTTTCTGTTTTTGCAGAAATGTAACTTCCTGTTGAAGTCAGCCATAGTCGATCAGGCAATAAACTAAGGTACTTGGTCTTCTGGGTGAGGATTTACGTTAACCTTCCTAAGAGTTGTGCTGTTTAATGCTTGCTGGAGTGTTGGATGCTAGAGAATTCTTATTCTTGGTGTCTTTGTGCTTGTTTGTTTGTTAATTTGTTTGATCTTCTATCTAGCTTTGGTCTCCCCGAGAGTCCTCCTCAGGGCATGTCAGTATCGTTCTGTTACAACCACTGTCATTATGCTAAGATGCTACTGATGTTCCAGTGTCTCAGGGTGAGACCTTTGCTAGCATACAGTCTGTTCCTGGCTCCCGAATCCTTATCTAGCCACAGTATCCTGATTTGCTTGGAGCCCTAGGCATGGTTGACCCTGTTTTTTCCCTGCTTGGATAAGACAAGATTGGAGGAATGTCTTCCATCCTTGGGATAAGGCTCTGGCAAAGTCTTTTCTTGGGAGGGCCAGTTGCCATGGAGATAATTCTGGGTTTATTTCACTCAGAAAGGTTAACTTTTCTCTTTCCTCGGCAGAGTCACATGGGGATGTTCTTGGATCTTCATTGTGAACAGTCCATCCAAGTGGAGTTCCCCTCAACACACTGCCCTAGGCACTTCTCACTGTCCTGCCTGTCCGTACTCAGTTTCAAGCAATTCATCAACATTACCACCGACGTACAGTCCCAGCAGCTTCTGCTCAGCTAGCTGCTCTTAGCTGCACCTCGCCGAATGTGCCATCTCTCCAGATTTTGTACAGATGTTTCTCTTGCCACTTCAGTCCTCTGCTGACTTTTAATTCTTTGAGCTCCCTCTTGTTTTAAGGACAGGTGTGATTCTTCTGAGCTCCTTCATGCTGCAACTGGAAAAGTCTGTAAGTTCCTGGAAGATGACAGTGACCTAATATGCTTCCCATTCCGGGAAAGAGTACCATCATCTTCAGTGAAATCGTCAGTAAATATTTAATTAGTTGAATTAGAGCCCGCTGTCAACATCAGCATTAACTGCAGGTGACATAACAATACAGGAGAGAAATACTTGTATTCTAAGTGTCCTTCTCTGCCGTTCCTCGTCCTTTATGCTTTCTCTGAGTTCTTCTGATCATTTGTTGTTGTTTGGCTTGGGTCAAGAAGTAAATTCCTTCAAAAGATTAAAAAATAGTAAAAGACACAGATAGCTGGTTTTCCTTTCAAGATATCGATCAAATTCTGAGGCTTCATGGAGCAGGAGACTAAAACACAACACCAAACACTTGGAAAGCAAAATGGATTTTTTCCCCACACTCTTGCACTGCTGAGGAACCGGAGTTCAGACTTCAGATTCTGCCTGGTGATCTAGCCAAGGAAAGTCCACCTTGACGACTGCTGAAGTCTTGGGGGAGAGAAAGCCTCGGACCAAGGAACTGGGGAATACCATCGGGGTTCGAGTCTTCCCTGGCTCATGTCATTCCCTGCTGGACTGAGGTGAGAAGTCCACCTGTGGAAGAAAAGTGCCACCATCTGTAGCCTTGGTGTGTTTTTATACAATGCTGGGCGTGTGACCTAAATTAGAAAATAAACCCACAATAGACCCCCCCTTTCCAAAATAAAGACTTTAAATGTTTTTTTTTTTAAAGATTTTATTTATTAATTTTGACAGAGAGAGATCACAAGTAGGCAGAGAGGCAGGCAGAGAGAGTGAGAGGGAAGCAGGCTCCCTTCAGTGCAGGGAGCCCGACGTGGGACTCGATCCCAGGACCCTGAGATCATGACCTGAGCCGAAGGCAGCGGCTTAAACCACTGAGCCACCCAGGCGCCCCCAAAATAAAGACTTTAAAAATAAGCATGATTCATATATTCAGTATCTGGGGAGAAAAGACAGGGAAGATATATAAAGACATGAGAATCCCACTAGCTGTGTTTTCCTTCAAGATGTTTCAGTGCCCTGCTAGGAAACGAGAGCTCAGTGGTTCTTCTGACAGGGACAACTTTCTTGGGGTGAAAAGCGAGGGTATTGGTACTGTCCCAGCTGTGGGAGGAGACTGTGACCCCCTAGCTGGTTTCTTCATGTTCGTCAGTCAGACTTGGTCTTCAGGTCTCTGAGTGGGGATTCCATCGTCAGTCGGTGACAGCAGGTGATGTTTTTGCTAGGTCCCCACTATGCCCCCGTGCCAAGAATTTTGGTGCTTGCGACAGTCCATGACTTCTCCACCAAACTGAACAAAGTCTGCTGAGTAAGTGAATGAATGATGGACGAGATCATGTAGATGCAGAGCCTGGTCAGTATCTTCTGCCCTTCAAGTGTGCAGGACACGGTGAAAGGATTGGAAGCTAGGACTTCGGTATGTTTGAGCACAGGTGATGAACGGAGTACGTCTGATGAACTTCATGGAGCCGCACCATGGTTTTGGTTTCAGCGAGGAGGGGGAGGCCGAGCTCGGATGCTGGTTTTGGCAATCTGTGTATCTGAGCCCCGTAGAGAAAGCCAGGATGCTGGGACGGGATCTCGACCTTGAATGATCTCACAAGGAGCAGGAGCATGTTGACTCCAGCTCTGGTGGACGGCGACACCACAGTTTGGAGAAAGGCACAGTTTACCTTCTTCAGGGTAAACCTCAGGAAATCAAAGCCACAGTCACGTTTGTCCCCCTTTGGGTTTAGGCGGCTCCGTCATGATGGCCTGGGTTTGTATTCCCACGTTGCTGTGGTGGCAAGCAGACAGAGCAGCATGTGTGAGAGGCCGCCCCCACAAAATCCCCACGCAGAGTCCCGGATGTGCTGGGGACCGAGGGGCAGATGCTTTGTGAAGGCTGAAGAGTGAGTTTCCCGGCCATGAGCGGCTTGGAGAGTTCAGTCAGTGTCAAATACGCACACACGCATGTATGTTATACGTAATATACATAGGTTATGAGCAAATCCGTATCTGACAAATATGCTGTGTGTAGATAAAATTATATATATGTTCATATTCCTTGTATATTTGATCTGGGGTACATTCTTCCATATTTATTTATGGCTTTGCCATAATTTAGGACAATATATATTTATACCTGCCTATCTTCATTATCTATCTATCGATCGATCTATCATCTATCTGTCTTTGGATATTAAACCCATGCAGGCTGGGTCTCCTAATACCCTGGTTTTATGGATGGAGTTTGAGGCATGAGCAGTGGGTGTATTATCCAGGTTCGCGGAGCACTACCGGTGAAATCTTATTTGAAGCCGGCCAATGTAACTGCGCAGCCTGCATGTTTTATGGGAGTAGGAGACAAAATAGAGCAAAATTCTGAAGTTAGTGAATTCTTTGTAGGACTATCAAAACACACATACTCATGACAGGTCATGGTGATTATAAAGCGATATTCTATGTTAGACGTTGTTAGGTTAAAGCACTTCACCAAGCAATGAAATACACTTAGTTCCTGGTCTCCTGGAGTCCCTGTGACCTTCAGTAATAAGCTGTCAGTCACAATGAGCAGAAAATTAAAGATTCAGCATCTCTAGAGACCAGAGCCTATTTGGGAATGAGCCCCAGGATTTGCCAAGGAAAGCAGGGCCAGTAAACTCGCGAACTGAGGCAGAGCTGGAGAGGGAGGCGGCAGTAGGGTTATCCTTTCAAAGTGTAGGTATGAATTTCACACCAGAAGGGCTAAAGGGGGGTTTCTTTGTCTGTGTGCGCACATGGGACCTGCCTATATATTTCTGAGCTTATTTCAATCTTTGTCCGCAGACACAGTTTGAATAAACACAGGCCACGTCGCATTAACATAATCTAATTGCCACAGCTCACTTCTCTAAACGGCTTTGGAAACACACAAACTTGATAATTTATACAAAGCTTCTTGAGAAGACTTTAATAGACTTTTTATAAGCAAATAAACTAAATATGCTGGAGTTTTCTAAATTGCGCTTCTAAGGCAGCACACAAATCTGTAAACAATAAAGAAAAGCCCTGTATCACATTTCATGCATTGGCTAACATTTTGTGGGGGTCTGAAGTCTTTAACACATAGACATATTCATAAAACGTTTATAGAAATAAAAAAATGTATTCTTAACCCTACAGTGAATGACCTTTGTGATTCATTTTGGGGATCATTTCTTTTCTGGTAAATGTATTGTGGATTATAAGCATAAAAAATGAGTGGAAAAATTTGTATTATTCATTTTGAAGGCTCTTTTTATTAAGAGAAGAAATGAAATTCAATGAAAATCATTTTGCTGATAATTATAATGAAATATGAGGTGCTCTGAATATATTCTATTGCAGGCAATACAGAAGAAATGGCTTTATCTGCTTGATGCCTGATTTAATGGATGGCTCCACAAGCTTGGTCTTGGCTCATTTCTACACACAGTCATCAGAGTGATCGTTGGTGAGATTGCTTCCAAAGGAAGTTTGGTGAGAAAGAGTGGGAGAATCCCGGACAATAGTGTTTCTGTTCCCAGAGGCTTTGCCACTCAGGAGTTGTTACTGGACAGAGTCAGTTAGTGACAGCGTGGCCAGTGATGTGTCCAGACCAACCACCTCGGTGGCCGCAGGGAGGGGAGGTCAGTGGCCAGAGGCCAGGCGGTTGAGGAAGTAACAGTAGGACGGAGTCAAACGTAGCTAACGTCAAACAGTGCTCACGTGATTCAGATCCAGACTCCGGCCCGTCACTTTTTCTAGCATGCCTAATACAGTCCTCTTCCTTTTCTTAGAGATTAAGGAGGGTGCCAAAGTAGGCACAGATACGTGAGAGTAGTAGTGTATTCGTGGAGACTTTATTTTTATTTTTTTTAAAGATTTTTAAAAAAATTTCTTCTAGAGATAGAGAGGGAGAGGGAGAGTCGTGGGGAGGAGCAGAGGAGAGGGACATGCAGACTCCCTGCTGAGCTCAGAGTCCAACTCAGGACTCGATCTCATGACCCAGGGATCATGACCTGAGCCAAAATCTAGAGTCTGACACTCAGCCAACGGAGCCACCCAGGTGCCCCATATCGGAGACTTTAAAAGCACACTTTGAGATGTAGTTCCCGGGACCTGCTCGGAGGAGACCTGTAAGTCCGGGCCTTGGGATGAAGCTTTCCTTTACAGCACAAGGTGTGGTGAGGACAAGCTAAGGACTCGAGAACCCGCGGTTGCAGTCCTGGGACAGGCAGAGTACTGTCCTTCGGAACCCAGCTGACCCCTTTAATTGTAAAGGATGGAACTGAGGATCTCTTGGTAGGACAAATTAAAACCCAGAATGCACATTTTTCAAAGCCAACACAATTTTCAGGGAATTTAGAAGGTTACAGATCAGATATAAGCTGATGTCTTATGTATTTTTAATCTAATACTTTAACAGTGAGACTTAAAATTCAGAATGATAATCCAGAGGCCCAAGGGAACTTTTTTAAAAAAATGGATTTTATTGTTTTCCTTAGCTTGTCTTCACAATTTTTCAGCTGGAACACACCTGAGCCATTAAAAAAAACCAGCTTTTACATCACGATACATGAAACCATAAACACCAGTCGTCAAGCCCAGAAACTAATTAGTGATGCTATTTGGATTCAACACCCAGAAGTTCTGAATGTGAAGTTCAGGTGTTCTTAGTGACACCAGCATGTGACCATCCATCGAGCGTTTACTAGGTGTGGGTCCTGAGTGAGGTGGGTCCTCTCCCCAGGACTCGAATTTCCTCATCTGCAAAGGGGATCATAATAGCCCCGTGTCGTAGGGCTGTGTTGCCGGTTGTAGGGCTAGCCAATAAGCCGGCCTGTGAGAGCGCAGGCACACCCGTGCGTGCGGGCCCACGGTGTGTGAGTCTGGGATTCCACATCGGGCCCCTCCGTAGACTCATACTCTGTCCAGATCCCGGCGGGAGATGTCAGAGTGTCTGCGCGTGGCTTGTTACGGAATTCCACTGACTGTAAAATGCCTCACTTAGCGGGGAACTTGGAACTCATGAAGTCCCAACACCAAGGTAGGAGGACGTCATGGTCAAAACGCTCCAGGGTGATTTATAAATCAAGAGACACGGTAAAGGGAAAGGCCACACTGGGTGGCTGGGACAAACCACCCTTATAAATTCTCACGCGGGTAGTCTGGGCTCGGCGACAAGGCTTCAAACCAGTTGAAATTTACTGGATTTGCGTTATGCGTCAGGAGTGTGTTGTCTCAACCCTCTTGGATACGCACTAATGAAGATAAAGTGGCTGGAAATATCTGGGACGGAAAGACTTAGATTTATGACCAGGATGGTACCATCCGCTTACGAATGATCCGAAATAGATGAATGTTACAGGCATTTCTGCTTGGTTTGAAAAACCCCAAATGAAAGCCAAAATCATCGCTTCTGTCTGTGTACAAATGATTTAAAAAATTATCAGATAGATCCTTCTGGAATTCGTGTACTATTTAAACCATGAAGAAAGCTCCCAAGAACATGAATTTACTAATGACCTTCTAATGCATTCAGTATCCGGTCAAGATTTTGGAACTGTCTATGCAAATGTGACAGAAAATTCTCCTTGCTTGAAAGTAATCAGTACTCAAAAGATAACACGTTTCTCTTATTTCTACATGAATTCCATTTTGTATGGTTCGATGTCCGGGTACCAGAGCTGAAGTCAGACAAAACGGAGATACGACCAACGTTTCTCAGTAGGAATCTGAGTCAAATTTGCATAGAGTTACCTGCCACGGAATTAAAATGTCTATCCAGCCTTTAAAGTCCAGTGTGCAATAAAGCAAAAACCAAAACCAAACCAAAAACGTATGGGAAGGAACAGGGCATGGACTTCGTGTAGTGAGTTAGACGTGCTTCTGGGTCACTGCTGTGCACACACCCCACCACCCCGCTCCCGAGCTTCTCTGGCCTGTTCCTACGCAACTAATTTAGAACAGTTGAGGCGTCAGGAATCGATCAAGGTGGGAAGTGATTAAGATTTGTTCTCTTCTTGCATTTTAACTGTAAAACAGGATTTCATGCATTTCAAATCCTATTAGTTTATTTGGTCTAAGTGACCTTCCCCATAACCTTATTCAAATGTAGGATGCTGGGTTGTGTTTATGATTAACACACAGAGCTACGCTGAACATGACTTGTAAACCTATTTTCTGATTCAAATTTAGTAGATCTAATGAAAAAAAGTACCTTAGGCTTTGCAGCTGCATCCATTTGTACATGCAAATTCAGTAATTGCTTATATAAATTGAGTAAACTGTACATGAAAACAAGCTGTTAAATGTTCAATTAATCAGTTTGCAAAAATCTCCCAATGTTCTTGCTACCAGCAAACTCTCTCGGAGATCATTCACGGGCGCTGGAGAACGGTCTCATATTTCATGGGCACACACCACGAGGTTTCTTTATTTCCTGTCTGCTGGCTCTGGTTCACTCATTCGACATTATTTTGGACACCCCAAGTGCCAAGCACAGAGACTCTGAGATGGAGAAGACAGATAGAACTGTGGTGTGCCTCAACCACGTTCATTTTCCAACACCGAGTAACCACAAGGGAGGTAAAGAGAGGTTACTTGTCCCCTGGTTGTGGTTCTTCTGTGTGCTCCTCAAAGGGAGGCAGGTTGATGCGATGGGAATAAAGCAGTGTTGAGATCCAGCTCTTACTTACAAGACTTATAATCTGCGGAAAATTGTTTGTGTTTCTGACAGTTCCCTCATGTGGTTCCAGCTCGTCTCACCTTCTCTTCCTCCCCATACGGAGTGACCGTGACACCCTCATCCGCTGTCTTCCCTGCTCACCGGCGGGAGTGCAGCTGCTCAGACCTGGGTGTGCTCTCAGATCGCTCGGGGACACGCACATTGAAGGGGGGCTCCCCCCGAGCAGGTCGGGAAGGGGATGGAGACCCCGGTACCCAACGAACTTGGACGCTGACGTTCTCTGTATGTGGGCAGCATGCGGAGTGCCCGGGGCACCGCTCGGGCTACACCCTGCCTGTCCTGGTTCCCACGTCTACACTGGCCTTGAAAGCTGAGTCTGGTTGGAAGGAGCAAGGCCCTCAGGGCAGGTGCACACTCAGGGCAGACTGGAGTTACCTGGGGCAGGTGCACACCCAGGGCAGACCGGAGCCACCTGAGCCAGGGAAACCAGGAAGGCAGGACTTACAAACCCTTTCCTTGATCCTCACAGTGATTCCTGTGCTTGGTGGCCACCACACTGGCGAGGCTTGGGCATGACATTTAGCCCCACGTCTGTGCTATGGAGGCTGCGAGAAGGCCCTTTGCTCTCCCCAGAGATGGTCTCTCCCCAGCACTGCTCGCATCATCCCAGAAATCCTGTCCAGGGCCCACATCTGAAAGGAGAGCTCGGAGCCCGAGAACCACTAAGCAGTTTCCCAGTTTCCTACACCATGTCAATGCTGGAGCTGCAGTTCTGGGTTCTCTGCTCGGAGCTGGTGCGAGGCAGATTCCTTCCGTTACCACCGCGCACAGCCTCCCTCCGCCTCCCTCCACGGCCGTGCAATTACTGGCTTGGCGCGGAAGGCACATTATGCAGAGAAATGAAAGAACATTGATTTTATCAGCTGATATTATTTAAAACATCAATATTTGGCATAATTCATGTTTCTTGAAATGATGACCTATTCAAGAATTTGGATTTTTACATTTTCAGATTTAATGAAGATATAGTTCAGTGGATACAGTATTCTATGAAAGTTCTATTAATATGTATGTGTAATAGGAAAAAAATGTCTTGCCAAGTGCTCAAGATGTGTATTTGGATATGTGGTTTTTAAAATCCTTTCTAAAGTAGAGAAATAATCTATTCCTAGCATTTGGGCCAAAAAGTTCTGAGAATTATTTTCCTTATCTACTTCTTTTGGGATTTGAAGAAACTTTATTTTCTCAAAAGTTAAACTGAGAGTATGAAAGTAAAATGGTATTCTCCTTTCTGGACACTTTTCCCCTTCCCGTGCATGTGACCTTTCTGAAGCAGACGAAGAGCTCTGTCTCTGGGATTCTAGAAAGGCAGGGAGAGCCAACCGCACTTACTGCTGGGGGGCAGGGTGTGCGGGGTGCCCCCAGGGCAGACATCAGGACCGTGTTTCTGGGAGACCTCCCTCCCTTTCCTCCAACGTCTCCGGACAGTATGGCAAGAACGTCGTGCGTTAGCGAAGGCAGACGAATGGGATTCCTTTAACAGTGTCCGGAACGGTGAGATGTCTCCTGAGTAGTTGTTGAAAGAGCAGGAGGGGCTGGGGGGGACGTGGAAAGTTGGTGGAGATGCAGGACGTTTTTCTAGTCCATGAAGGCGAACGAACTGTGAAAGAGGCAGGTGAGTCATTGTGTCTGACCTCGGTTTTCAATGACAACTGCTGTGTGACATTCAGAGCGCGGCCACCACGCCCCCGGCAGTGAGGACTGAGGTGGAAAACCCTGCCGGGGCAGGGGGAGCTCCAGGAATCCAGCCCCGACAGCCCGGCTGGGCCCCACCGCTCGTGCCGTGGAGGATTTGAGCATCAGAGGCGAAGGGATGCTTGGGGTCATCCTTACCTTTGCAGCGTTAAGACTGAGGCCCTGTTGTGTGAGGCTCCTACCAGCAGGCGCTGATGAAAATCCAGCAGGTGCAGGCAGGAAGGAGCCCTGGGAAATGTGCACATGGCCAGGACCTCCTCTCCTTTCCTCATGGCCTCTCTCTCCCACGCGTGTCCTCTGCTCTCACGTTTCTTTCTGTCCCCAGGGCCAGGTTCCTCTATTCCCGTGGCATGGTCTCTCTCGGAGTCCAAGTCACTCCAGAGCCTCCCAGGCCTTGTCATCAAACCCGCGGGCAAAGTTTTGTGGCTCCCCTGGAGGCCCTCCCGGACCCGGCAGGAGCAGGCCTGTGAGCAAACTGGACAGGAACCCTGCCTGCATGCGGCCCTGCTGTAGTTTCCTTGGGAATAGTGCCCGCGTGGTTCATATGGGGGTTTCAGTCCCAAGGGCCAGACGATGAGGGGATATTTTTGAATACAGTCCTTGTTTAGAAACCGTCTAGCCATGCCATGGTAGCCCCTCGCTCTGTCCTCGCTAACCGTGGTCCCTGAGCGTGAGCACAAGGGGAACCACAGTCAGGATTCCAGGTCTTAGCGAACCTAGGTGTGGGGCTGCACAGCGGAGTGGGGGGGGGCGGGGCTGAGAGTGCGCGGGGGGGGGGGGGGGGGGTCCTTCTCCGCGTCAGCAGGGAGTGATCAGCGGTGCTTCCTTCCAGGACGGACAGACAGCTTCACACGCTCGCCCCGGAGCACGAAGACGTGCCGAGGAGAATATTCACATGTTTGCAGGGAAAATAAATAGAAACCTCGAGTCCTACTTCTGAGTGAAATAAAAGCGCTTTTATATGTTTTATAGCAGCAAACACGTAGCAGCATTTTCTACTTAATATGCAGTCGGGCTAAGAACGACACAACAGGCTACCTGAATGCCACCTGCATTTTCGGAAGTTTAAAATTTTCAGAATTCAGATTTATTTCACACTATTGTAATTATTTTCTGAATCCTTTCAGGTATATCCTTGCAAATAGGAGTTTTAACTTATTAAATGGTCTCTTAGCTACCAATTTCTCAAACAATTATGGGCACAAACAGTTTCCACTATGTATTTGCTGATACACGAGCTGGTTTGTGGATGAGGGAGCAGATTTGTTCAGAGGAGTCAAGTAGAAGAAATATTTAATCTTAGTGTGCACTTTGATATAGCTCTTAAGTCATTCAAAGGTGTCAGCTTATAGTCATGTGAGAAACTGCTTTAAAATTGTATTAAATGTGTGTGGGACACCTGGGTGGCTCAGTCAGTTAAGCATCTGACTCTTGATTTCAGCTCAGGTCATGATCTCAGGGTCGTGAGATGGAGCTCCATGGTGGGCTCTGTGCTCGGCATGGAGTCTGCTTGGGATTCCCAATCTCCCTCTGCCCTCCCCTGATCACAGGAGCATGTGTGCTTTCTCTCCCTCTCTCTTTAAATTAAATCTTTAAAAAAATAAAATAAAGTAAAATAAAATTGTATTAAATGTATGTTTCTATTTATGTATTTGCATTAAATATTGGAAGACTATGTTAACATTATGAAGTATTATCTAAAAGAGATTTAGATATGTATATGTATAAACAAGTGTGTGTTATTATTAATTATTAATATTCAAGTGGGCTGTGTAACGAGGGATACTACCAAGTATAAAGAGAGACATCACACAATAACAAAGAGGCCCCTTCATCATGAAGAAATACCATTTCTAACTGGGTATGCAACTAACTTACCCGGAGACTCTGAGTAAATCTGATAGAACTGGAAAGGGAACCAGGTGAGCTCGAAGTTATTTTTGGAGTGTTCAAACCCCCTTTCAGTAACTGACAGAAGGAATACAAGAAATGACAGTCCAGAAGCCCAGAATGATACTAGCTTACCTAACCGGTATGTGGGGAACTGTGCACTTCCAAAACAGAGTGAGACACATAATTTTAAAGTGGACCTGGAGTGTTTATTAGGACAGACGATCTTCTTGGCCATGAAACAAATATCAACACATATAAAAGGCATTGAAATTACACTGAGTGTGAACACAACAACATTAAACAAAAAATGTCAGGAACACAAAGGAAAATATCCAAATATTTGAAAATCAAACAACACTCTTTTACATAATCCAGTGGTCACAGGAGAATTCTCAGGGAGTTATAATATATTTCAATTGGATAAAAATGAAGCAGAATTCATCGAATTTGGTGAGATGCAGCGAAAGCAATGTCTAGAGGAGAATCTAATGCATAACTTGCTTATATTAGAAAAGAGAAAAAGTCTCAAATCAGTAACAGAAGTTGCCAAATTATGAAAATTGAGATGGAAAAGCTCATTAATTTTAGTGGGAAAAGGAAGTTATAAACATAAGAGCAAAAGTCAATGAAATCGAAAACAGAAAAGGAGAGAAAACCAGTGAAACTAAAGCTTTGTAAAGATTAATAAGATTATTAATACTCTAGCTAAACTGATTAAGAAAAAAAAAGAAATATAGGGGCGCCTGGGTGGCTCAGTGGATTAAGCCGCTGCCTTCGGCTCAGGTCATGATCTCAGGGTTCTGGGATCGAGTCCCGCATCGGGCTCTCTGCTCTGCGGGGAGCCTGCTTCCTCCTCTCTCTCTGCCTGCCTCTCTGCCTACTTGTGATCTCTCTCTCTGTCAAATAAATAAATAAAATCTTAAAAAAAAAAAGAAATATAAAAGTTTCCAATATTAGGAATTAAAGAGTGAGATCACCATAGTCCTTAATATCATTAATTTTTTTTAAAAATTACAATAACCGTACGGCAATATAATGAACAGATCAATAGAAAGTACTACAGCCTCCCCCAAGAAGAGTTAGATAGCCAGAATCACCATGAATCGACGAAAGAAAGAAAATTCCAATCCCACATGTCTTCCTTAATAACATCTACTAAAGAATTTGTGGAAAAGGTAAGAGTCATTCAACACAGTCTTCTAAAAAATAAAAGACGAGAGGACAAATCTCAACTTATTTGAGAAGACTAGAACAATTCTGCAAGCAAAAGTCATAGAAAAACATCACACAAACAGGACCCTAGAGGACAGTGGTCTCCAAGAACAGAGCCACAGCATTCATTAACAAAGTCTGGAAACAGAAATCCAGCAGCGTGAGAGCAATGCACGAGGACCTGCTGGAATTCATCCCAGAAGTGTAGGGTTCTGTCAGGGTTTGACGTTCAGTCCCTGCAATTCGTTATAGCAACAGGTTATCAAGAAAACTTGTCTGATTCTATTATAAGATTTGGACCAAAGATGGTTTTCCTGAAAAAACTCTCAAGAAAGTAGGAAGAGAAGGCAAATTTCTCAACCTGATAACAAAACTTCCTCGATCTGCGGGAAACACACTTAACCGCGGAAGGACCCCCAACATGAGAAAGGTGGCGAGAAGACCCACTGTTCAACATGGAGCAAATAAGCAAAGAGATAAAACAAGGTAAAGGTTCTTGTTTGCTTTTCTTTTTTCGAAAGCATAGAGATTGGACAGGCAATATGAAAGTGTCTTTTTTGAAAGAGAAAATTATTTCCAAAGAAAATCCAAAAGATCCTGCAAAAATGCTACCAGAATATGTAAGTTTAAACAAATTATCAGGAGACAAGCTCAAAATACAGAAACCAATAGTATCCCTACATTAAGAATAAAAAGTTGAAATTGAAATTAACACGATGCATTAACAATAGCATCAAAATTATGGAGAACTTAGGGATAAAGCTACATGTACAAGATTTCTTCCCTGAAACCCACAAAATATTGCTGACATAAGTTTAAAAAATCTAAGAGACTTTCCTAAAGAAATGTATACCATATTTATGGATATAAAAATTCAATCATGTCAAGTGGTTAATTATCACAAAACTGATTTATAGATTCAATGTAACCAAATTTGCAACAGTCTTTTCCTGTTGAAATTTATAAGCTTTTTCCAAAATTTATATGGAAAACAAATAACCAGAAATAGCCAAAATGATTTTGAAAAAAAATCACTGCCTGATTTCAGCATTTTCTGTAAAGGTAGAATAATTAAGATAGTGTATATTGGCATAATGATTGGTATATAAATCAGTGGAACAGAATAGAAATGACACTCACTGATTTTCGGACAATGAGCAAAAGCAACTTAATAAGAAAGGAGAATCTTCCAAATGAATGGTTCTGGAACAACTGGGCATCCATTCACACAAAACAAACTATGACTTCAAACTCATACGTCAAACTACGAAAAAATGCATAAGTTAGACCCCTTGCTTTTTGGAAGATGCTGTTAAAGGAAAAGACAAAAGACAGATTAGGAGGAGATATTTATATTTGTAAAACACGTCTGGTAGGGGACTAGCAACAGATAGTATCTCTACATTATCTGTAAAAAAGGGAATCCAGTGTATAATGGGCAAAACATCTGGACACTTTATCAAGTAAATACAGATGTTCAATAAGCACGTGGAAAGGTGTTCAGTCTCATCAGTAATTAATGAGTTGCAAATGAAAGCCGCACTGTGATGTCACCGAAACAGACAAATGGTGACCGGCTATGCGAGGTGTGTGCTGGGAGGCGGCTCTCCTACCCATCGGTGATGTGAATACCAGATAGCACGACCCGCTGCGAGAACAGTGGGTAATTCCCTCTACAACTAAACATGACCTTATCACAGGGCCCGGCAAGTTCAACATCCATATTCACTCAAGCAAAATGAAGACCGGAAAACACGTTCCTGTGTGTGATCGAGCACAACAATTCAGTCACAGTCACCAAACTGTGGGGAAAACAGCGTCCGCAAACCATCGGCAGATGGACCGACAACAGCACCGTCATCCCCTCGCATGAGACCCGGCGTGACATCGGGATGACTCGTTTGGCAGCGCTGGTGAATCTCAGGACGAGAGAGAAACACCAGATACTGAAGACGCACGTAGAACTTAGCTACAGGCCACTCAGAAAAAGAGAGAGGGCTCCGACCCGTGTCTTCCAGGGACAGGGAGCAGGGACAGGACACTCCAGGCGACGGGAATGTTATCTCTGCTGCGGCGGTGAAAGTCGGTAACTGTGTTTGTCAGAGCTCACTAACGTGTACTCGCAAGGACAGCAGATCACACTTGAAGTAAGAATTTACTATTTGTCGGGCATCTGGGGGGCTCAGTCGGTGAGTGTCTGCCTTCGGCTCAGGTCGTGATCCTGGTGTGCTGGGATCGAGCCCCCACCTCGGGCTCCCTGCTCAGTGGGGAGCTGCTTCTCCCTCTGCCTCACCTCCGCGCTCATGTTCTCTTTCTGTCTCCCTCTCTCAAAAATAAATAAAATCCTTAGGAAAAAAAAAGAATCTACTATTTGTCAATTATTCCTCTAACAAGCGGACTAAAAGGAAAATGACGCTCTCAGGGGACCGTAGGGGTCGGACCGCAAACCGAGGACGGTACCTGTGATGGGAGGCCGGTTGGCGGCCGTGAGTGTCCAGACTCACTCCCGGGTAGAAGATTCAAGATGTGCTCTACAGTCACGGCTCTCCTGGACCTCCATAAAGACCAGCTGATTCGTATGGGCACAAGAGAAGACCCTAATTCCTTTTGTCGCTGTTCCATTTTAGCAAATGAGCCCATAATGTCATCTCCGTGTAAGCACCGCACTTCTCCAGAACGCCCCCTCCCGCGAGCCGAGAACCCTGTAAGGAGCTGCTGAACCTGGGCTACAGTTTGGACAGAGCTCGCCGGCTTTGGGAAGCTTGCCCAGGGGGTCTGGAGACGTCTGCCTTCTCACGCAGCGTGGAAGGACATAGGACTGCAGGACAAAGGAGACGGACGGCCGGTCTCTTCCTGCCCACTGGGATTTTCAGACATTCTCGGTAATGGACTCAGAGAATGACTTTCTTCATGGATTTCAGTGAGGGCGACTTGTCTTCCCCTTTCCCCCACTTTTATTCAGAGTTTTTGCACGAAATATTTTCATGACCCGGTATCTTCAGTGAGTCTGTTTTACTCATCCTGGAACCCCGGAGTGTCCTGGCGTATTTATTCTCCACGTTCGTCTTCAGCCTCATCCGTCCGTGCGGGCGGCGTGCGGCGCTCCCTGGTACCCTGACAGCCCCAGCATCCCACACCCGGGAGGACGCCTGCGGTCGGGCTGCATGTAAGACAGCTAATGGGAATTTTATATTCTCACAATCGTGTTTGCCCTCACAGCGGCCCGGAGTTATTTACAAGGACCTCACGTCTCCCTAAGTAAAACAGCTCTTAATGAGCCGCAGGAAGGGCTGCGGTCCCAGGTCAGCCCAGGGACAACTGATGAGTACACAAGCCGGCACCCAGGGATGGCTTCTTCCTCGCGTGCGCTTACGGTTCCGCGAACGGAGGCAGAGTCAGAGAACCGCTGCTCCCCCTCCTGCCCTGCGGTCTGCTCTTTCTGATGCCGGGATTCCCGGGCACACGCCCGCCGCATGCTGCTGTGGAGAACGATAGAACCCGAGGACTCTGTGGCCCCTTACGGTGCAAAGCCAAGGAAGCCCGCCTCTCGGAAGCCGACATGACCCCAGGGGGGCGTCCACGGGTCCTGGGGCACCTGGGGTGTGGGGCTCAGGAGTCTTCGGGAATGCTGCGTGCCTTCTCGTGGAGTCACCCTGCTTCCCTGCGACACGTCAGGGAAACGATCTTAGGGGTGACGTTCTAGAGAAAGTGGCTTCGACCTAGAGGAACGGACCGAGCTCCAGCCCGTCACTTAACAGACGCTCTTCAGTCCGCTTTCCCGCCAGTCAGCACACACGGCCAGCGGGAAGACGTGAGGACTTCTTCCAAGCTCCTGCACAGCGGCCACATCTAGAAGACGCACCACGAGTCGTCGCTCCCGCGGTCGCCGTCGTACTGGATGTACATCCGTGAAATACTGTTTGTCGCACTGGGACCCTGTAAGAGTAAGCAGACAGGTACTACACTTTTTTGTTGGGGGAATCATACCAGGAAGCTTATTGTTGGTGGTTTTGGGGGGAAGTGTGGCCAAGACCACGCAGACCCTATGACTTCAAACTTGAGTAGGTGAACAAATATGCAAGGGGCATAGAGGTCAACATGCGGGGACGTGTCTGTGATCACGGCATCGCCCCAGCCACATGCAAGCTCAACCCAGCTGCTAGGGGACCCTGGGAAGGGGCCACACTCGGAGCCACCGACATTCCTTATCAGCCGCTGGCTGCTCTCTCCCACGAAGGGAGCACACCGTGACCGTGCAACTTGTCACAGACCGTGGGTCTCTGTTCCTGAAGGACTAGGACTTCTCTGCACAGCACCAAGTGGAAAGAATGGAGCCTGACCTCCATCCTGACCTGTGGGGGCGGCTGTAACAAACACCAGAGACCTGGGGTCGTGTCAACAGGCGCCGCGTTCCCACGGCTCTGCAGGCTGGGAGTGGAGACTGCCTGGGGTGGGAGGCCGAGGGCGCACTCCAAGTCCCCTTTATAAAGATCCAGTCCCTTCGCCTGGTCCAGCCCTCACGACCTTCTCACATTCTCGTGACGCCATCACCTTGGGGGTTAGGATTCAACATCTGAATTAATGTTTTTTTTTTTTAAATTTTACATTCGAGTTAATTAACATACCGTGTATTACTAGTTTCAGAGGCAGAGCTCAACGATTCCGCAGTTGCCTCTACACGACACCCAGTGTGCGTTCCACCCGATGCCCTCCTTAATGCCCCCGCCCCACCCCCCTCCCCTCCAGCAACCTTCAGTTTGAATTTTGCGCATACCAACCTTCAATCGCTTCGCAAGCCTGACCCAGAAAACTTTCAAAAAATTGACTTAGACTGAAAATACGTGAAAAAAATGGTATTATGTGTTTGTCTTAAAATCTTTTTGCACTCCTTTAAAATGTCACAAAATCTTTGAAAAACAAATTTTAAAACATATGAGCCCTTTTCTTATTACCAGGAGACACGATGCCTTCTCCCTTCTTTCTGCTTCCCATCTGGCCAGGACCAGGAGAGCAAAGAACACAGCAACCGTGTTCTCGGTGAATCTCATTCCTTTAAACAGTTGGCATCACTTCTGAATTGGGTTGAAATCTAGTGGAAACTCGGTCTCTTAGATTCCCTACCGTAGAAGTAAAAATGATCCTGGATGTCAATTAGAAATCGCGCTGGAAAACGCCCCAGGCTTCTCCCTTCCCCTTGATGGATTGTTCTATATGCGGGAGCTTCTGTGTTGAACATGGGAACACGTCTAGAGCTCACCACTGAAGATTCTCAACCCGCAGGCGAGCAGGAAACAATTTAACAAATCGAAAGGAGTTTTTCCTGTTACAGTTGTATTTTTTTTTTCTGTCAAAAAGAGATCAGCACTTTCTCAAACGTGAGAGTGCCTTTCTTGCCGGCATAAACCATCATGAGTAGGGTATGTTGCCGAAGATTTCTGGAGAAGAAACCACAGGCACGTTGAAGTCCCGGTCATAATGCAGAGTGAAGCCTGTGCATTCACCCGCTCGCTTACAGCAAACTTCGCGTGTGCCCCTGCGTGAGGACGTTGTGCGAGGTCGTGGGCTGGTCGGCGTCTGCCCTGCGATGCCGCATCTGTGCCGGAGGAATGAGCCCGCTGCACAGAGCTGTGGGGAACCGCAGTAAATACGCAGAGAAAGTCGTGTGTTAATCCAGAGACAGGGACGAAACAGAATGGAAATGGTGATTTACAAGCTCTTTGGGGGGAATTCGAGTCCCTCTAGCATCTGTCACGTGTGAATTGGTCTCAAGCATCAGCAGGGACTTGCCAGGTACGAATGGCTGATACACGGAGCGGAGGCTGTCTGTGCCACGACCCACAAGGCTGACTCGCGCTGCGCAGGGTTCTCACAAGGCGCGGCGGGGTGCTGGCCGTTTCTCAGGACTGAGCCGAGCCCAGGGGCCGGAGGAACAAGTGGCCGGCGAACCGCTGGGTGCATGACCCCACCCTGAGGCCCTAGCGTGGCTCTCGCAGGACCTCAGCCGCACGTGGGGTCTACTTGGGGAGGCCTCTAATTGCTCTGCGGGTCTGGGCCTCACACACGGGGCTGTCGGGACGGCCACGAAGAGCCAACTCCACTCTGCTAAACAAAACTGGTGGTCTGGAAAAATTACAGCCCTGCCGGCACCACGAGGACACCCTGCCTGCTGACGGCGGGAAAAGGGAAAATACTGGCGGGCGCACCAAACCGGGAAGGCCTCTTTGTCAGCACGGAGCACAGCGATCCTTCGGAAAGGCAGCGAAACCGAGCGCTGAGTCAGTTCTGATTGATCCAGCCCAGGGTGCTGGCGTCCTGGAAGGCTGCGGCTCTTCCTCTCGGAACAGGTATTTTGGAACAGAACGAGGTGTTCTACTGTGCATTCCTATTCCTACCCACGCGTCCACAGCCCGGCAGACACTCGGTGGCGGAACGCAGGCATGTGATGGGCAGGTGCGGGCCTGTAGGGTCCCGCCGAGGAGCACGCGGCTACTGGGTCGTCAGAGCTAAAGCCTCACTTCCTTGTGTGTTTTGTTCTCCTCTCCGACGTGGGCCTGGGATTTTGCAGTTTCGGGAAGGAGGTCTCCTTAATCGAAAATTCTTCTTTCCCCTTAGTTGTGTTCGATGCCAAGGGGAAAGGAATATGCGTGGCCCAGGCATCTCCCCCCTTGCACGTACAGGGTGCCCTGAACTTACCCTGAGAGTCAGGCCTGGGGGCATGAGCTCTGGCTTCCCCATCCAAGGCAGGAGAGCAGGAAAGGAGCACGAGCAGGACAGAGGTCGGAAGCCACAGCAACGGCAGAATCGGCCAATTCTCTCAGGGCGTGCGGTGGGGGGCCGGGCTCTGGGGACGACCTCAGGTTCCCCCACCTGTGGATAAGTGTCCCAGGAATGGAGGTGTCGCACAAGGACAAGGGCGCTCCTCAGGCTGAGTCTTGGCCCGTGGTGGAGGCTCAGGCCTGGCCTCCGTGAGCAGACTAGGTCTGCGGTTTCCTCTGTGTGACTGTCCTCTGCGTATGGAAGGTCACGGGCGTCTCCTCCCCACCAACATTTGATTTTCATAGGATTTTTTCCTGCCTGTCCATGGAGCGTTCTTCTGGTCTCGTGTGCAGACACTAAGCCACTCTTGTCCTCTCCGGCAGCCCGCAGGTGATTGTCGCTCTGCTCTCCATGAGGGACAAACGAAAGGACCCTAGATTTCAGAGTAGGTTCTGGTACTATTTGTGTGTTGTGTTCCTGACTCCACGGCATCTCTGTGTTTCCTGGTAGCTCCCGGAGCTTCCTCACTATGTTGAACTCCCTAACAGCCAAGCAGCAAGTGGAGATTTTTGAGGAGCTTTGTTGCTAGAAAATTGTTGTCCTTCCAGGAAGCCACGCCGCTTGGTTCTTCCCGGTTCCTGAAGTTGCGCTGTCATTGTCTCCAGCACGTGGGGTCACCTCCCCCGTCTCCACCGACTTACTCGTGCCAGCTCTGACGGGGAGTCTGAGCTCCCTCCGGTCGAGCCCATGGACACACCTGCCCCACACTTGTCTCCTCTTCGGGAGGCTTCTTAAGAGCTTTGGGCTTCCCAGTCTGGCAGCACGGGGCTGGAGCTTGACAGCCTCTGGTCTGCCTCCCCGGGGCCAAAGCTCACCTGTGCCCTCCCGGGCCCACAGACCAGCCGAGCTCTGCCCACCAGCCCTCTGCACAGGCTACTCTCTCCACGGTCAGCGGTGCACACGAGGAGCCCGCCCCCGGGTCGGGGTGTGGGTGAGGCGTGCAGAGCCTGGGGTGTCCTGGGCCCCTCTCAGGGGCTGCACGGGTGAGGTAGTCCCTGTGGCTCGAGGGCAGGTCTTTCGATAGGACCCCTCGCGGCCTTCAGTGGGCTCCGCACCTGGTGGCCGTTCCCACCTGCCGTTCCCTCTGCTGCTCGGGGCCCCCGTCGTGCATTCACAATCCAGTGCTCTGGCCCGGCGACGGCGAGACGGACGGGCTCCCGGGGCTGGCGCCCGCCCAGCTTGGAAGCTGATACGCGCTCACGCGCTCTCAGTCTCCCCCATGGGAGAGCTCACCTACCCTCGGCTGTGGTGTCGGGGAGGAGGGACTCTCGCAAAGTCGGACTCTTTCTCGCCGGCTGTCTGTGCGCGTGTGGACGTCCCAGGGTGTGCGGACGTCCTGGGGTGTGTGGACGTCCCGGGGCGTGTGGAACCCCTCTGCTTCCCCCCGGGACCCCGTAAAGGCCGCGGCTGGACTCCTCGCCTACGGATGATTCTCCTCACTTGTGTTCGTTCCGGGGGAGATGGCAGGAAACTCACAGTGATGTGATGGTGATGTCACTCCTCTGTGTGTGTTTCCACTGGAGGCTTTGGAACAGAACTGAGGATCTCCGCAGAGGAATGACATCAGCACCAGCTGTCCTAACCACAGGAAAATCACAAGAGAAGCATGTAAATGGTAGTTCGTCAGGACAAGCGACTTTGGGGCTCACGTTGAACACTTGTGTATGGATGGATCCAGCCATGGTGTCCAGACAAAAGCTTTCAGGGAAATAATTTCTGGGAAAATTAAATTTATATTCAAAAATGTCATTTGGAAGACAAAATAAAGCTTACAGATTCTGCCTTAGGAGAAACGGGCAGCCTGTGTCCGCGGCCTGGCTGGTCTCCATCCCCGGGCTCGGAGATGCCCTGGTGTCTGCTGTCTGTGCCAAGGCCTTCGACAGAGCCCCTCCTGGTGCTGCGGCCACGCTCCGCTGCGGCCTGGATGATGTCATCTCTTACCTTCCTACCTCCGCACCACTATTCAGCTCAGCTGAACAAAGCGTAAACTAAAATGAACTCATGATCCTGTCATATGTTTGTCCGCATGATCAAATGTTTTATACCCAAACTCCCAAATAAGACTGAGGACAAGTCAGGTGTCCTTCCGTCAGATGGAGGCCACAATCTGTCCCTGATACTGGAGAAAACGGGCCTGAGGCTGACTCACGGGGACATAAATCCGGTCTTCTGTCCTCTGCACTCACAATGCTCCCCACGTCTCTGCTTGACACATCCCCGTTTCCCAGACTCCCCACACTCTCAGGAGACGCTCTAGGAATGGCGCGCACAGTCAGCGCTGTCCTGCATGCGGAACTCCTGTCCCAGCAGCCCCGCGTCCACGTCTTAGCTCACACCGAACCTCGCTCGGAGGCTGTCCTCGAGCAGGAGCCTTTCCCGGACAGCGGCTTTACATGCGCAGGAAGCAGCACTGTCCACGCCAAGAACACTGGTCTCCACAATCTTCATAAAACCAGCCTTTCCTTCCCAAACTCATTTCGTCAGCTTGAATGCTCCGTCTTATACGACCTACTGTCCCCGTCACCACACGTGTTCATCAAGCGCTTTGGCCCTCGGTCCATAACCTTCTTCTCGCGCCAAGTGTAGCCCCTGCCCTGCTTGATGTCAACAGCCTGGAGATGTGGTATCTCATACAGTCTTAGGGACTTGACCAGACGTCCCAGGGGTCAGCTCACCCACCCACCCGCCTTTCACAGTCTTTCAGGATCTGGTTACGCCCTGATGTTCCTACGCATGGACGGCACCATCTCAGCCTCTCTTCCCTGCAGACCGCGTTTCCAGGAACTCCCACCGCAACCTTCTGCTCAGTCCACGGAGCCGAGACCATCAGACGCTCCTTCGTCCTGGTGTCTCCGCTCTCTCCTTTCTTCTTCTTCCTCTGATGGACTCACCACTCACGTTTGTTCTTTCCGATTGCTCTGGTCAGATGCTTGGGGGTCACTTCTGGGAGTTAGAGGAGGGGGAGACGGTCATTCATGCTCCTACTTAGTATGTCCTCCCTCGGCTCTAAGTTGTCATTTGTCAAGGACAGAAATGGAACCGCTGCTCCTGCAGGGAGAAACCTCTGCATTGACACATCTGGTTTTCTCTCTTGTGCCTTTATCACGACAGCTACCCTGAGTTTTCCCAAAACCTTGTCGTGGGGACTTAGACGGATCTGCGGTGTCACATGCAGACTGAGGAGGGTCCGAGCGAGCTTCCCCTGGACCATTTCTCGGCCCTTCACGTCACGTTTCCAGCCCCCGGCACACACAGCCGGAGCACCGCTGCTTACCAACCGTCTCGGCTGCGGCCGTCCTGCTGGAATGTTACCATATACCGGGTTCTTGATCACTGCGCATCAGGCACTCATGACCGTGACGGGGGGAATGTTCTCCCACTCATGTCACAGAGCAGAGGGCTGAACCTGCTAGGTACTGCCACGTGCGTGCATCTAGTTCCTAAGTCTGGCAGAGTCCACACCGGGAGCCAAGTGTGACCCCAGAACTCTCCATAGATCTGCTGCTCTGCATTTCTGACGGGAACATCCTTGGCCTCCTGGCAATCGCCAAGTATGCAAACACAACACAGCGAACACACAGAGCCACCTTGCTTGGATTCCAGCATGGCGGGCTGGTCGGTCACAGAGGCGTCTGCACGCGAGCGAGGCTCACGGCCGGGCACAGCACTGGCCAGCCTGGCACAGAACGTCTCCTCTATTGTGTCACGTTTGCTGACACAGGGGAAGCACCAGTGTCTGTCGGGGAGATGCACGTGCCTGCCGCTGACTAGTCAGAATTTATCGGATTCATAAACGGGCACCTGCAGCCCCAGGCTTACATCAATGTTTGCAAAGCAGGAAAACTCGGGCAGCGCCAGAAATTCTAGTGAGTGAAAACCCCAGTTCCCGCGCATCCCTCCAGGTCCTCGTGAGCTTCCCGACTAGTCCCTTGGGGTACAACAGCGGAGAACCTGCTGGGAGGTCAAGGTCAGGGAGGGCCTCAGTGTGGGCTGGTGTGGCCTGTGGACGTGACGGGCCAAGACGTGGCCGGAAGCGCAGGGGCTGGCCTCTCCTCTCCTATCTCCTTCCGTGAGGGTGGGATGAAGGCACCTGCCCCAGAAGGAGGGGATAGACTTGTCCAGTGTTTGTTTCTCTCATTAGCTTTGTACGTCAACAACGTTGTGGTAGAAATAGAAAACATCAGTTACATTAAATTATCCCAGTAACTTTTGACCTGATTTCCATTCCCAGAAGGTTCTCTTCTGAAGGTGACCACAGCCCCTGACCCCCACGAATAAGGAGGTCTGCACCGCGGCATAATCTCTGGGGGCCGTCGCGACCGCTTGTCCCGCCAGCCCCTCCCTTAGGAAGAGTCGCACATCGTAACTCTATTTCCGGTGTGGGCTACGCGTGCCTGAGTCCCCCTGGGAGGAGGACAGTGTGGGCGAGGAGATGTCGTTCGTCTTGCCTGAGTCCCGTGTTCCTCCACAGTTCATCCCTTCCTGAAGCTGAATCTTTTCCTCATAAAAGGACGCAACTGTGTTTCCCGGGGCCCCGGGAATGTCGCTGTCTCACAGGGGAGGGAGCTGACGACTTCACACATGGTACCAAGTCCAGGGCTGGGTCCATGGTGATTCTCTAGCCATGTGGGTTGGAATTTTCCTGGATCTCATTTTCTCCATCCTTGACCACAGGGATGCTCGTGTCTGTCTCAGGGGTGGTTGCAACTCGCTGGGAAGGCAAATGCCAAGATCTCATTTCTTCTTGATGGCTGAGTAATATTCCATTGTATAAACACACCAGGTCTTCTTTATCCGTTCATCCATTAATGGACATTTAGGTTGTTTCCATGTCTTGGCTATTGCAAAATGCTGCTAATAAACTTGTGAGACACCTTTATCTTTTCTCAATAGTGTTTTTTGTTTTCTTCAGATAAATACCTAACAGAGGGATAGCTGGAACATACCATAGTTCTGTGTCTTGAAGAACCTCCACACTGTTCTCCAGAGCGGCTGCACCAGTTTGCATTCCCACCAACAGTGCATGAAGTTCCCTTTTCTCCACAAAGAACTATTAGTATATTCTTATTAAGGAATTTTGAAGGCATCTGACATTAAGAAATATGCTAATTTTAAAAAGTTAAACATCAATGTTTACCTTTTATATTAAAAATAAACATGACTATTCATTTTGTGGAAATTCATCTGAATGCAAAGCCGGGTGCATCTGAGCCCAAACACAAGGGTGCATCCATTTCTGCTGACTGCAAGGGGCCCTTCGTCACGGCCTGATGCTGACCTCTGCTGCTGGCCAGTTCCAGCACGGAATGTACCACACCTTACAACTCCAGGAATTTAAGGAAGGGTGCGGCTGAATTCCTGGAAGACTGAGGTCTTCGTGGGACATTCATGTTTAATTGGATGGTATTTCTCTTACTGTTTCCCCTACCTACATCTGCATCTCCTCCATTCTCTCCAAGTACTCCCACAAAGTGCTCCATTCTCCCATGATGTCTTTCCTGGCCTTGATGCTGGAATACAGACACAGCCGTTAGAGTCAGACACAACGTGTCAACTGTTTGGAATCCTGGGTTTCTGGGATCTGCCACACACCCACGGCGCCCGTATCCCAGGGAGGGGCAAACGTTCCTCCATGATGTCCACACTGCAGAGTCCTTTCGTAGCATGCTCACGCATATATGGCAGCTCGTTGCTGCCGGTGTGGGCGGCTGCAGGTGTGGGCGGCTGCAGGTGTGGGCAGCTGCAGGTGTGGATGGCTGCAGGTGTGGGCAGCTGCAGGTGTGGATGGCTGCAGGTGTGAGCGGCTACAGGTGTGGGCGGCTGCAGGTGTGGGCGGCTGCAGGTGTGGGCAGCTGCAGGTGTGGATGGCTGCAGGTGTGGGCAGCTGCAGGTGTGGATGGCTGCAGGTGTGAGCGGCTACAGGTGTGGATGGCTGCAGGTGTGGGTGGCTGCAGGTGTGGGCGGCTGCAGGTGTGGGCGGCTGCAGGTGTGGGCGGCTACAGGTGTGGGCGGCTGCAGGTGTAGATGGCTGCAGACATGAGCAGCCATCCAGCTGCTGCTGTCACTAATTCCCTCAGCCTGATGATGTGTTGTCTGACATGGTGGAAGGACTTTTACAGATGTAGTTAAGGACATGGACCTGGAAAGAAAGACATTACCTTGGTTTACCCAGTGAGCCCATCTAATCCAAGGAATCCTTAAAAGCAGAGAAGTTCCCCGGCTGGAGGCAAGAGAGGCTGGCAGAAGGGAAGTGAGACACTAAAGGGGAGAGCCTCTTGGCCCCCGGTGCTGGAGGGAGCGACAGGAAAACCCAAGAAAGAATTCAGGTGGCTTCCAGAAGCAAAGACCAGCCCCTAGCTGAGAGGAAGCAAGGAAACAGGATCTCCTCCTGCGAGCCCGAGGAACTGAGTTCCACCAACCACCAGAATGAGCCTGGAAGCAGATGACGCTCCAGAGTTCCCAGCAAGGAACGTGGAGGGAACACGTCAGGAGCACAGTGCACGCTGTGGGAGGTTTCGGAAGGATATCTTTTATGCTAAAATTTACACCTGCCATGGGACACAGGCCTCTGCATACTAAGTCAGGATTTTCTTATGTAAGTCACTGAGGGTTTCTGAAGTCTGTAGTCTGCGTGATGGTCTGGTCTGGACACCTGGTCTCCCAGCTTCTCCGCCCCCTGCCCCTGCTGGTACTCTGAGGCTGCAGAAGCTACCTTAGGCACGGGGTGTCAGAACCCCCGGTCTACCTGGTCCGACAGGCCTGCCATCATCTAGAACTCTCAGTTCTGCCCTCACGTGTGGGACTGGGTGGCCAGTCTGGGTGGCCTGCTTGTGCTGTCTCCATGCCAGAGGCTGACACGGAGAGGGTCATCTTCCTGGGACGAGCTAGGCAGTGGCCACTGTCCTTGACTTCCTTGCTGGCCTTCCACCGCCCATCATTGCTGTGTCTATTTTAGGGTTTTTCCCAACCAGACCCAGTTAGGTTTTGGTATTTTAACAGGAAGCACAATATTTTGTAACATTAGGACACTTAAGATATTTTATATCCAGAGCAAGTATGTTGCTCAGACCATGGTATGTATGTATCTCTGGGCGTCGAGCCCAGGGCTCTGCCGCTGTGACGAATGTCTCCAGATGATCCCGAGTCATCGGTCTAGACCGTGAGAAGCACGATGCAGGGGTCGTGTCACACGGTCCCTTCGGATTGCGCGGCATTGTCTCCCCAGGTTGGCTGGAAGGTCTGTGCCAGTCTGACGAGCATGGCCCATACTCAGTACAAGTGGCTGAAGGCTTGTTAAAATGTGTCACTCTCCCCCCACAGAGAGTGAACCCCCTGACATTTCCAGTGGTAAGAAGGGGATGGAGCCGTTATGGTCCTGACAAGCTCGGATGCAGCCCCCTCCCCGCGCTGGCAACCTTCGCCGTAATAGCCACAGCCTGTGTTTTACGTGGGGAGGCGGGGGGGGTGGTACATTCTAAGAGACGCGTCACTGAGGCTAAGCAGGAGATATTTATGTCCCGAACAGCTTGCCTATGGGGACCAATCCCCTAAAATTGGATTTTCTCTTTTCTTTATTGACAAACAATAAAATGGACAGTTAAAAATCAATTGGATGTTTGACCCGCATGTAAATGAAATAGACCTGGCTGCCCTCGGGTGAGGGTGGAAATTGCTTTGTCCGAAGGTGGCAGACCATCTCCTGTGATGAAATCTCATTCCAGTTCTCCACAGAGACCACCGGGGTTATTGGGCTGTACTCTCTCGTAGGATTGATCTCAATTTGCTCTTCCCCTTCAACCTTGATATTATTCCCGTTCATGGTTTACAGCTCAGAAGCCAAACGCACTTTAGAGTCTGTGGCTGATGAACAGGGTAAGTAATGAAGGGGCCGGACCGCTGGAGACAGCTGGTCCACCTGCGCGGCGCGGCACTGTGCCCGCGGGTGCTGCTGGCGCGGCCCGCAGACGGGGAGTTCCCGAATGTGGCCTCTCCTGCCTCACGTACAAAGATGAAACCCGCACAGCGGGGGTTGGAAGAAGGGAGGAAGGAACAGAGAAGAGAGAAGAGACAGGAATGAAAAAGAGAACAGTCACCTCAACGTTCAGACACTCCAGCCACCGGCCCGCTCTACCCGTGTTCACGGCAAATCGTGAAGCCCGCCCCACTTCGATCTGTACTGTTGGATTCATCGTGACGAAGCGACTCTCATCATTCGTAAGCACAGGTATGGGAGAATTTTCATTCAGGCTTCTCTCGGACACAAGAAGAAGTGGAGAGCACGAATGAAACCTGAGACGAGAATTTATTACATTTTCCTTCGGTGACTTCATTTTGCTCTCTCCGAATTATTGTAGTGAAGAGAATTGTTTCTCCAAAATATATTTCCTTTAAGAATGTGGGCAGGGAAAGAGCAAATTTTAGGGGGAACTTCAATGTTTTTTACTTGTGTTTGTAGAAGAGTGACCTGTTTCTTCCTTGCGCTGTACACTGAGGTCTGTATTTGGAATTCTTAGGAAAACAACGAGGTCATTGGCATGTTTACACTTGACAAGGGATGGTTGGCTACATGCAAAACAAACCAACCCAAAACACATTACTCAGAAGGACCAAAAAGGTCATTCCTCAAGAACTAATGGTATTGGTCTCCCTCGCGTGCTGCGTCCAGTGGCTGTGGGCTCGCCGCCACGAGACAGCCCTCCTCTGTCCTGGAAGCCACGATGTCGTGGTGATTGATAAGGTGCATTATTTTAAGTGCATGATAAGCTTGCAGCCATTCCGGCTGAGTGGAGCTCTCGAAGCGGAAGGTCATCACCACCGCCATTAGGAAGGAAAGAGTTTCTAATGATGATCCCCTTTAACTGGGCTCTGACTGCACTCAGGGTCGGTTCCCTTGGGAGTCCAGCCCTGCCTCAGCCGAGAGGGCCCCGTGATGTGCCGAGGAGGCTGCTGCTGCTCGTGTATGAATGCCACGAGCTCCCTTCCCATGTCACTGCAGCCGTGGGACGCGGGCAGAGGAGGTGGCCGGACTGATGGAGTGATTTGTCAGGCGCTTAAGTGGCCATGTCCGGCCAACACGACATCGAGCAGGACGCTTGCAGAGAGCTATTTTCTGGGCAACCACGAGCCGCTGGTTTGTTTTCTATCCCTCCTCTCTGTCCCGGCCAGATCTACAGAAGTGAAGTAGCGGAAAGACCAAGACAGAGCTGACCGCAGAGTCAGGTGTGAGCGGCTTTCACGATGCAGGTGGCCCCTCCTGGCCTGCCCTCAGAAACCGTCAGAAAGCGTGGGCATTGGGGGCGGGAGGTGAGGAGCAGGGGCTGTGCTCACGGAGCTCCGGCGCAGGGGGAAGGCCTTGACTCCTCGTTGGACCAAAAGTTCGGGATGAGTTGAACTTGAACTTCATGAAAGAGATGAGTAAATGGAGCATGTGCCATTGAATAATCACTGAGGCCAGCACAGATATGGTTCAGACCGGAGTGAGTTTCGAGGGAATCCTGAGTGTCAGAGTCTCAGACCACCCCTTGAACTCAGACACGGTAGAGCAGGAGGCCGGCCACTGAGGCAGGGATGAGGAGCAGCGTGCTGGGGGGGGCAAGAAGTCACCTCTTGGCAGAGATCTGGGCGCTCTGGGAGACCCGATCCTGGAGCCAGACACACACTATAGTCAGGTCCTTCTGAAGATCAGGGCTCCCGTGGAGGGAGGGGGGCTCCGGAGGGGGTGAGAACTGTAGAAATGGGAGACGGACAGTATTATTCTGTTAAACAGTCAGTGCTACTTTTTTTTTTTTTTTTAGTGGTTTCAGGTTTTCAGAAAAATTGACAGAATAACATGAAATTACCATATACCCTTTCCTGGCCCTCGGAGTTTTCGCTATTATTAACATCTCTCATTATTGTGGTACATTTGTTCAGCCAATATTAATACAGAATTAACTAACGTCCCTAGTTGATATTAGGGTTCACTCTGTATTGCACATTCTGCGGGTTTGGACAAACGTATAATGACGTGATCTACCAGCGTAGAGTCAGGCAGAGTGTGCTCAGTGCCCTAGAATCCTGTGCTGCCCCGTCACCCTTCCCTCCAGCCTGTGGCAGCCCGCGATCTTCTCACCGTCTCCACAGTTTTGTCTTTTCCGGAATGTCATATGCCTGGAATCATATAATACGGAGGCTCTTCGGATTAGCGTCTTTCATGTACTAATGTGCATGTGAGCTTCCTCCTTGCTTTTCCTGGCTTCAGAGCTCGTTACAACAATACCCCATTGTCTGTTTATCCAGCACCTACTGAAGGGCATCTCGGTTGCTTCCAGATTTTGACAGTTACAAGTAAAGCTGGAGTAGACATCTTTGTGCGGAATGTTGTGTGACTATATTTTCAATTCATTGGGTGAATACCAAGGGGCACGCACCCGACACATACAGTGAGAGTTTAATAAGAAAACACTTCTTAAGGTGTTTGCAAAAAAAAAGCCAAGTCTTCCAACCTGGTTGCACCATCTTGCATTCCCACCAGCAGCGAAAGAGGTCCCCTGTTTCTCCGTATCCTTGTCGGCGTTTCGTGTTGTCAGTGTTTGGGATTTTAGTTATTCCTAAAAGTGTGGGGTGGTATCACACTATTGATTTAACTTGTAATTTTCTATTGACATATCACATTGAGTACCTACTTATGTTTATTCACCTTCTACATATTTTTGGTGATGCTTCTGTCCATCTCTTTTGACCATTTCTTTTTTTTCCCTTGCCCATTAAGTGTTTTTTCAAATGTTGGATTTTAAGAGTTCTTTGTATATTTTTGATACTGATCCTTTATCAAATATATTTCTTACAAATATTTCTTCATGGTCTTTGGCTTGCCTTCTTCTTCTGCTAATATTATCACTGCAGAGCAGGAGATTCTAATTTTAATAAATCTCACTGCATCGATGACTCCTTCATGACTCTGCTTTCACTGCTGATATAAAAAGTCAGTACCACAGCCACAGCGTCTAGGCTTTCTTCTGTGTTATTTTCTAGCACTTTCACAGTACCGTGTTTTATGCTTAGATCTAGGATCTGTTTTGAATCAGTTTTTGAAAAAGATGGAAGGATGGTGTCTAGATTCACTTTTTTTCCTCTTTTTTTTTTTTTTGCATGTGACTATCCGTCTGCTCTGGTAGCACTTGTTGAGAAAGCACCTTTGTTCCATTTGAATTGCCCCTGCTCCTTTGTCGAAGACCAGTTGGCTGTAATTACCCGAGTCTGTTTCTAGCCTCTCCGCACTGTTCCACTGATCCCTGACTCTTTTCTTCTGCCGACACTACACTCTCATAATTATGTGGTTTTGCAGCAGGTCCTGAAGTCAGGCCATGTGCGTCCTCTGACTTTGCCCTGCTTCTTCGATATTGTGCTGGTTATTCTGGGCCTTCGGCCGCTCCGTACAAACTTTAGAATCCACATGTCAATATCCATATAGTCACCTGCTGGTATCGGGATTGGGATCGCATCGAACCTATAGATCAAGTTGGGAAGAACAGCTATCGTGACAATATTGAATTGTCTATTTTTTTTCTTTTAACTTGTGTTGTGGAATGAATTCTACCTCCCCTCCCGCAGATTCCTATTTTGAAGCCCCACCTTCCAATGTGATGTTATTTGGAGATGGGGGTCTTTGGGAGGTAATTAGGTTTAGATGAGGTCAGGAGGGTGGGGGCCCCGGTTGGGGTCAGTGCCCTTACGAGATGGGGACACACCAGCTTCTTTTCCCCGCTAGGTGAGGACACAGTAAGAAAGCAGTCATCTGCACACCTGGGAAAAGCCTTCACCGGAAGTCGACCCTGACGTCCAGTCTCCAGCCTCCAGAACCGTGAGAAATAAGGCCATCCAGTCTTCTTTCAGCCCTAATGAACTAAGGCAACTTACGTAGAGACCAATGTGAGCTTCATAAATGGAATTATTTTTTTTTAACTTCACGTTCCCTCAGTGAATTCTATACAATTATTTTGAATTTGATGACTTCAGACTTCTTAGGTTTCTACACTATGCCACATTAATTTCTGGCAACTTTCACATGAATTACAGTGATATCAGTTGATTATCATTCTTTGGTGCACATTTTTTTCTGGAGAGAATGTTTGAAATACATACAGGGGAACTTTTAACAAGAGAAAATGGTCAAGTAAGACGGTTTGTCTAAGAAACACATGTTTTCATTCCTGGAAGGACGTATCATTGTGTTACTTTGATGGAGATCCTGAGTTTTGTCTACGGAAGTAAGATACAGATATTCAAATGTCAGTGTAAGCACCTGAAAGTAGAGTGTCTTTACAAAGAAAATAAATACTAGTCGGTTCTGAAAATAAAGGGCTACTGATGACAATAAGATGTTTTAAAAATTATTTTCTAATCGATTTGCAAGAACATTACAGCAACATTTACCTTTTAATGGAAGTAATTTGACTTCCAAGACCCAATGATGTGGATTATTGCCACTTTGTGCTGTGCCTAGTGAGTCCGGCGTGTAGAGCATGGCAGAAATGAGATGGAGACTGTGATCTGCCACCTGGAAAGACCAGCTAGAGACGCTCAACGCTGCTCCCATCCTCCTTCCTGGAGAGCATGACAGACTTTCTTGACAGCGAATGAACAGAGACAGGTTGTAGAGGAGAATGAACTCATCCAGGCCAATGTCATGAGGCCATGGGGACGGGTTGGGACTCAGAAGACTGGCCTTGCCCCACTGATTCAGAAGCACTGTATGTAGATAGAAAAAGTGCACCCACTGCCCAGGCTCAATCTCTTAAATTAAAATGGGATTCACCCTTCCTCCTTATCTCAATTTTATGTCGTTCTGTTAATATTTACTTTTTAAGTATGGCTTTTAGCATTCATATTGTTTCTTTTTCTTTATTTTATTGTCATCCATTTAGTTAATCCGGTGTTCCTAGTACTTTCGTAAGATGTGAGTAAGCATTAGCTTGACATTTAAGCATTGAGCTGTTTGCTGCCTAAGACCAAATGGGTTAATAAGGAGAAGACTTGGCAAATTTATTCAAGACCATTTACTTGGAGAAGTTTTACTTTTTTATTAAACCACTTTCCCCCCTTCTTTTTATGTCACTAAACTGGTAGCTTTTTAGTGCCATAAAAGTAAACAATAAATATATTGCTACATTGTATTTTTATGGTTTCAGCTGTCAAAGTTTTAAAGTGTTGCATATTTGAAAGCTACTCCATTTCGCTACCTTATCAGTGACAAAAATTATATTACCATAATGGCAAAAAGAGAACGGTATGAAGGGGCTGGATTTTCATTCCATTTAACAATGTCAGCAGCAGACTGGATAGGTGTTCAGAGTCAAACCTCGTTTTTGCCTAACGAGCCTGAATTGCAGCAGAAGTGGGTGTAGAAACAAGAAAAATAATATCAAGAAGATGGGAAGACTTGAAGACAGACAAGGAGAAATGAAGCATGCAGAACACTCAAATTCATTAGCCACTGTCCCCAGGGACTCAGTTCCACTGGGATTTGCTGAAATTGCCCCAAATCTGCATGTATCCCAAAGGCAGTATTATTTTTGAACAAATATGTACCATTTGTTACTACAATTTTGATATCCATTAGAAATAAACCATTTTAGTATCAAATTAGTATTTTTGCCTGATTCAGAGTATCTCTTAAAAATATATCCACCTGTGAACCTCCCGGAAACAAACATCAAACATATGAACTCTGTTGCCAGGCAACAAATTCTTAATCACCTCATTCAAATAGAGGTTAGCATATCAACTTTTACTATCTCACAGAAGTTGACTTTGGGAAAAATATATGCATTTGTGTTTTGCTCAAGCCAGGAATTTGTTTTGATTTTCAACGAAGTGTAAATGTTGCCATAGAGTTTTATGACGGTTCAGCGTATTACATTGTTTGGACAGACGCCATTTTTACATAACTGCATCTGTGCCCCAAGCCATGATAATATTCTATAGAAGGCGATGTTGAAAATTTCCTATGGTTTTCCTATGGCTTAAGGTGGAAGAAACCAGTTGCTTAAAATCTCCCTTCTCCCCTACACTTTGGCCATGTCAGTTCTTTCAGATTTTTACCACCCGTGTTGTGGGCAGGAGAAGAGAAGTAGGAAGAAAGAACAGAGAGAAGCTAAGTGTTAAACAAAAGAAGCAGGAAGATATGATGGTGACTGTCCCTATTTCTAGGAGGAATTGAAACACACACCTACAGAGCAGTTTTCTTATTTCTGTCACATCTTCTTTTCTTACTTGTAAAAATCCCACCAAAATTAATTCCTGAATTCAATTTGCAGATTATGAGTGTGGACGAGCACTTTGCCGTCAGAAGAGGGGTCTTTTCTCCACCCGTGTGTGCCCCGAGGGGTCTTAGACTTGTCTCGTCCAACCCCGTGCGGTGGGGGTGCTGTCTCGTGGTCCACCCACAGTGGAGCTCTCCTATGCATGGAGACGGCCTTACACCAGCAGAGGTTCCTCTTGGCCAGACAGGCCTGGCTGACGGCCACATTCCCCATGGACACATTAAGGATTGCCACAGAGAAACAGTGTCCAGCTGAGCTTGCTCCAAACAGAATTCATAGTTGTTTTGAGGTGGCTTGTTATGTGGAGGAAGCAAACTGATAGGCTTTGGGACAAGGCAGTGAGTGGAGCCTGGGGACAGAGGCCAGAAGAACAAAGGGTAAATGATTCATGGAGGCTGGTTGGAAATATTCCATATGAAGCCCAGGCGTGGGTGGTCTGTGTTATGTGCAAGGACAACAGCTGGAACGGTGACTGCTCTGGTAACCTGGATGGCGGGAAACGCACGGATGGGCTTGAGGACTCCGCCAAGGTGACGTTCAGGCAGAATGCTGGTACTGGATGTCGGCCTTCTCCAGCCACCGGTGAGAAGATACAGGGAGCGCGAGGTGGAATGACAGAATGAAGGAGCAAATTGTTCAGTCTTCACGTGGGATTTGAGGGAATATAGAGGAGGCAGGTCTTGATGGTTTAGAGAATAAAGCAAGTTCTCATTCCAGTCTCCACAGCAGATAAAGGGTCCTGACGGTGAAGGAAGCCTGGCGGGGCGCCGAAGCGAAGGCGGGCTGTGGCACAATTTGTGAGGATGTCTGTTGCGTTGAAGCAGTGAGCGGGACCCCAGACTCACTCGCAAGACAGCTGCAGGAACGGCTTGAGAGAGCGGGCTGTGGCGGGTCGCTGAGGGCAGGGCTTTGGCTGACCAGAGGGGACGAAGTTGTGAAATATAAAAATCCCACACGATTTTAGGGGAGTTGTGCACGGAAATATGACACCAGCTCTTGCATGGGTGAGCCCTGTGGACCCTGCTTTCTATAGGCGGGACGCCAGGTGAGAAACGTGCTGTGTGCAAACCCACCCTCTGCCTGTGGAAAAGGAAGGTGTCTTAGAGGGTGGAGATGAGAGCCCAGTGGGCCAAGCCCAGGGTGGGAGAGGGAGGCGGAGCGGCGGGAGGGGACAGGGGAGCTGGGGCTTCCTGAGATAGGATGGACTTGAAGGTCCCTCGGGGGCAGCCCTGCTAGGGACGTGGCAAGACTTCAGAGTTACTGCCAACCAGGAGCTGAGGTCTCCACTTTTGTGCTCCAGGAGGGTCCCTGTGGCAAGACTTTTGTCCCCATGTCTCACTGTTTCCAGGAGCGTCATATGCTGTGTGAAGGACAGGCAGCTGAGCTTTTAAATCCTAAGTCTTTAAGTCAGGAGGGGACGCATCCAAGAACCTGCACACAGGTGATGAGACCCTGGGCTGTGAGCTTGATGCCATGTGAGGTGGGACACAGGGGCCTTTGGCCCAGGCAAGTAAGTCAGCAAGTAAATATCCCCGAGTGTATACAGCAGGGAGGGATGCGGCCCAGGGCCCAGGGCGTGCGTGGACTGATGGGTGTGACCCATACCAAGTCAGGGCTTGGCTGTTCCCAGCAATGGGACATTTGGTGCAGACACAGTCTAGGACAGTGCTTCCCCAGGGGACACGCAGCCACCAGGCTAGCATGGTCCATGAGGGACAACCCACGGGTTAGTCCCACCCACTGTCCCAGCTGATGGCCAGCCAGGGACCAAATATGCGAGTGAGGTCACAGGGCAAGTAAATGTTAGCCGTGATGCCGTGAGCGAAACACACTCTGTGTCACAGACAGGGCTTTCGGACAAAATGCTCCAGATCCCCTGCGGATGTCCATGCCTTAGCCTATTTCTCTAAACTGTGATTCAGAAATAAGTGTACACTATTTTTAATATATAACATGGTGAGAAATACTGTCTAGAACTTGTTTAGATAAAGATACCATTAAACCATATCCTATTCCAGATGAAAAACGTGTCTGTCTGTACCTCTTGGGTCGAATTCCTGGATGACCTTTTGTTCTTTGGTACACTCACAAGGTTCGACCTGGCATGTGTAAAGAACAGGATTTACTTTAATTCTGGTCCAGTTCTTACTGAAAGTCTTCATTTTTCTTTATCCTTATTCACATGAGGACACGATTTATACGTTTGCGTAAAATGTGCTGTTCACTGTAACCTTTGCTAGTACGTTCATGCAACTCTAAGTATGACCAGAGATCTATGATGCAGGTTTGCTTCTTTTTTTTTTTTTTTTTAAGCTCTTACTCTCAGATTCTGCAAACTCTTAGATGGCCCCGTCACTGAGCATTAGACACATGCCTCCAGTGCGCCTGCCAGACGGACACAGCTGCCATCAGCTGGTGACATGTCTTTCCATCACTCGTCTCTGAATGCAGTTGTTACTATCATTCTGGGAATGGGGCAGTATATACGGCCGATGGCCCTAGCTGAGCTGTCCCTGAAATGTGTGATTTCCGTGTTCGCAGGCCTTCCGTGATGGGTGCTGGCATGGTTTCCGGAGCTGACAGTGATCTGGCAGGGAACGCACAGCAGCAGATGTTCCTAGGAGACTTCTCCGCATGAACCGTGAAAGGTAGGCTGCGAGGCACAGATGTGTTTTTGGGGTATTTTTCCCCCCACGATACAGAAACATCACGCCCTGTGGGAGAAAATAGCATCTTTGTTACAAAGCGTCCCTTTCTGTTGGAGCCGTGCGGGGGAGATCTTGACTTGGTTTCCAGCTATAATGGAGTGACTGGTATAGGGTCCAGCCTCCCCCTCCTGACCACCACGAAACTGGATGGAATGGATGAGGTCATTATTGTCGGACTTTGGACAAAGTCCAAGATGGCCATCCATTTTAGAAAAGGAGGCTCATGGGGTGAGCACCACAGTCACAGCTCTTCATGGCGGGAGGTCACTGTCCTACTGCAGGACATGTGGAGCCTGGGCAGAGTGCTGTGATCCCACTGAGCTGAGAGGCAGAGCTCAGAGTTTGGGGCAGGTGGGAAACTTGAATGTGGGAGGCTTCCCTTGTCCCAGGGAGTGAGGAGTTGTGCAGAGCAGTTCCCAGGGCCCTGTGCCCAGAGTGAGGGAGACCAAAGCATATCGGGCAAAGGGCTGCTATGAGGTGAACAATGGAGGTGAACTATGGAGTTCAGGTTGGATAGGGTCTGTTGGAGTCTTGGCCGAGCTAGAGTGGAGAAAAGTCAACATCCCATGGCAGGTCTGGGCATCAAGATGAGACACAAGGAAAGCCCTTGTAAAGGTAGCACGTGGCAGCGTTGGCCACGGCCAGGCAGCAGCTCAGGAGGAGATGACCAAACCAGGCCTAGGTGTCACCGAAGGCAGGAAAAACACAGTATACCACAATCTGTGATACTTGGCTAAAGTAGTGCTTAGAGGGAAATTTGTAGCACTGAATGCTGATGTTAGGAAGGGAGAAAGCTTTGATATCAGTGAGAAAGTGCCAATCTTCATGAACAAGATGAGAAGAGCAAAATGACTGTGAGGAGAGAATGGGTAAGGAAATAACCTACCCAGTGGAAATGAAACAATAGCAAAATTACAGAATCCAAGAGTTGGTTCTTTAGAGTGATCAGCAAAACTGACGAATCTGAATTTTAGTGATCAACAGAATAACAAGGAAGCATGAAGGAATGACTAACATCGGGAGTGACGATAGGGGCATCTGCATGGCTTGTAAGCAGAAATAAGGGGAAGATGGTTCTACAGCAGCAGATGAAATACAAATTCCTTCACAGACAGAAATGTCCTAAACTCATTTCAGAAAATAACGAATGACCCTGAATCTATTAAAGAAATTAAATGTTAAGTTAAAACATTCCCCATAAAGGAAGCCTTGGTGTACAGTTTCAGGGATGAAATCTATCAAACATACAAGAAAAATATACATATATTCTTATGCAAATCCTTCATGTTACAATGCTAGTATTTACCTGACATTAAACCATAAAGACATTATAAGAAAATGAAATTTTCTTATTGTGAAGGAGGATTATCCTTCACAAATATGGACTCAGTAATTTTAGTAGGATTTATTTTTTTAGAGCAGTTTTAGATTCATAGCAAAATTGAGAGGAAGACACAGATTTCCCATAGGCCTCCTGTCCTACCCCTAGCACAGCCTCCCCCACTATCAACACCTCCCGCCTGACGGTACGTTTGTTACCAAGGTTGAACACACACTGACACGTCATCATCACCCTGACTCCATAGTGGACACGAGGGCCCCTCTTGGTGCTGTGCCGTCCAGGGGTGTGGACAGATGCATAATGACATGTATGTATCATTATAGTACCACACAGACTAGTTTTGCTGCCTAAAAATCCTCTGTGCTCCAACTATCCAGCCCCTTTCGCCCAATCTCTGACAACCCCTGACCTTTTTCCTGTCTCCGTAGTTTTGCTTTTTCTGGAATGTCACACAGTTGGAATCATGCAGTGTGTGAGCTTCTCAAAGTGACTTCTTTCACTCGATAATAGGCATTTACGTTTACTCCATGTCTTTTCATGGCTTGGTGGCTCATTTATTTTTAGCACTGAACACTATTCCACTGTCTGGGTGGACCACAGTTTATCCTAGACCAACATCTTTAAGGAAATAAGAGCATAGAGAATCCAGCAATATGTAATATACATCACGACCAAGTGAATTTATCCCATGAACTCAAGGTTGCTTCAACTTTCAAAAATAAGTCCATTTAATTCACCTTATCAGCAGATTAAAAAAAGAAAAATTACCTAACCATACTAGAAACGTAGAGAAAAAACATGAACAAAACTTAATATTCATTGATTAAAAATCCTCTTAGACTAGAAGTATAAGGAAAACATGTCAGCCTCAAAAATCTACAGCTCAATCATGCTGTGCGGTGAAGGACTGACTTCCCCTGTGATCAGGAACGAGACAAAGCCATCTGCTCTCGCCAATTCTAAGCTGCACTGTGGTAGATGCTGTAGAGAGTACACTAAGACAGGATAAAAAAATTAGAAGAATAAACCCAATTTAATTCAGAGATGATGTAATCTTCTCAACAGAAAATTCCCAAGATTTTGCTATTACAATTACGACTACAATGATGACTATGACTAACAAAACCACGTAGCAGCAGCCATCAGGCCTGCCAATATTATAGTTTACAAGGTCAATATCAGATGTTATATTCCAATATATTTGTTCTGAAAAAACAGAAATTGAAATTCTGCAGGCAGAAGCATTTACAAAAACATCTTAGGGATAAAACACTTAGGGATAATTCTATCAAAATGTTTGGAATGTGTGTATACAGAGAAACACCAAACATTGTGGAGAGAAATTTAAGAAAATCCAAATATATTTAGAACTACACCATAGTCACGGATTCATGGATTCATGGAAGACTTAATAATGTTAATACATGATTCTCCACAAAATTAAAATATTTGAGTAGTTCCCATTAACGTTCTAGTAGGGATAGGGTGTCTGACTGGCTCAGCCCATATAGCATGTGACTCTTGATCTCAGGGTACTGAGTTCAAGCCCCACACTGGGTGTGGAGCCTACTTACAAAACAAAAACCTCCAGTAGGCCTTTATTTAGAAATTAATAAGTCCATTCTAAAACTTGTGTGATAATGCAAAGAACCTAGAAATAGTCAAAAATTTTAAGCAGAAGACCAAAGGCAGATTGCCTTATAGACATAATATGAAAATCTATTGATAAAGATACTACAGTTTTTGTATAAAAACAGATGTGCAGTGCACCTGGATGGCAGTCAGTTGAACATCGGAATGTCTGGTTTCAGCTCAGGTTTTATCTCAGGGTCCCGGGATGGAGCCTCGTGTTTGGGCTCTGTACTCAGTGCAGTCTGTTTGAGGTTCTGCCTCCCTCTCCCACTCCTGCTGTCCCTCTCTCTCAAACAAATAAATATTTAAAACAACAACAACAACAACAAAGGAACAGATGTATATATTAAGGAAACTGAATGGGGAAGCCAGAAATAGACTCAAACATCTATGGCCAGTTGCTAATCAGCAACAACGCCATTCTAGTTCAATGGAGAAAGAATTGTCTCCAAGAAATGGTCATAAAAAAATTATCTATATCTATCGCTCTTTATAGTATATATATTTACTATATAGATACTGTATAGTGTCTCTATAGTATACATATACTATATACAATTTACATACGTAATTACATATATGTAAAAATATATATAGTATATGTTAATTTCATATAAAATATAATTTATGTAATACATAAATATAATTATATTGTATATAAATCAACCTTAACTTCATATCATAAAAATAATTTAAAATGATCATGGCTTAACATGTAAGAGCTAAATAAATAAAAATTCCAGAACAATACATAGGAGAACATTTTCATGGCTTTGGAAAAGGCGAGAAAATGTTTTTGGTTTGACATAAAAAGCAAAAACCACAGAAGGAAATTCAAATGAATTGAATCTCAACAAAGATTTTTTAAAAACCCCAAATGCTTTTCTAATGTCACTTTTAATGGAAGAAACGACTAGCCACAATATAGGGGCTAATATTTTTAAAACATTAATCTAATTAAGAACATATATATCTATACCTCGAATTTCTAAAGAACCTTTCCAATTCAATAAGAAGGTTTACACCACGATGATTTAAATGGGCAAAAATCTGAATTGATACTTAATAGAATAAAATATACTAATGGCAAATAAACACATAAAGAAAAATCCAGTGATTTGTGAAATCTCAGCTAAAATCACAGCAGACAGTATTAAGGATACTCCACGACTGCTACCAGTTAGGACACAATACCAGATCTTGGAGACTATGTGGTATAGCTGGAAATCTCATGAATTGTGACTTGGAATCCACAGTAGTTCAGCCGCCCTGGAAAATAATTCGGCAGATTCCTTCAAAGTTGAACCTACATTTACCATATGATTGATTTATTACATAATGAAACAATATAAGTCAAAACATTATTGACAAAAGACTTACATTTGAGAGTTCATGACAACTTTATTCCTAATAGCCAAAATTGGTAAAGAAACTCACTATCTATCAAATTAGTAAATGGATGAATCAATTGTAGCTATAGTCATAGAAAAGAAACTATTCAGGAAAAAAGAAACAAGCTGCTGATACATGAAGCAACCTGGAAGAATTTGGCAAGTATGATGCTAAATGAAGGGGCCAGGCATAAAAGGATACGTATGGTATAACTTCATGTACATGAAATTTTGTACTGCAGAAAGTTACCATGATAAAAAGCAGATATATGGTTGGTTAGGGCCAGGTGGGATGGGGGGATTAACTGTAACGTAGCAAGATGGAAATGGGGGGTGACCAGAATGTTTTTACTATAATTGTGCTGGTGGTTACATGGTTGGATATGTTGTTAAAATTCATCAAGTTATAAACTTAAAATTGATGGATTTTATTATAGGCATATTATACACCAATAAAGCTTCCATAAAAATAAATAGAAATAAAAACTTGGTTGGAAAAACAGAAGCTGAGATAAAACATTGTTAGTAACCTTGCACTACAAGAAATGCTAAAATAAGTTGTTAATGTGAAGGAAATTTACACCAGATGGAAACTTGTATAAACAGAAAGAAATGAAGAACAAATAAAAACTAGAAATGGCAAATATGGACAGACATATAAAAGACAGTTTTCTAACTTTTTCATTTTTTAAAAGGATCACTGACTCTTTAAGGAAAATATGACAGCAAAGCATTGTTGAGTTTATAATGTAACCAGATTTAAAATGCACAGCAGCAATAGCAGAAAACAAGGTCTAGCAGAACTGTAGTAAATTGTTAGAATGTTCCCATACTCGGTGTGAAGATCATCTGAGATCAGTTGAAGTTTGATGCTGTAAACTTAAGAGCTACCACTAAATTGTGAAGAGGAGTAGCAGTTAAGCCATTTATTGAGGCAAGATTAGATCCTAAAAACCCTCGACTAGTTCCTACAGGCAGGTAAAAATAAATAATGATTGAATGAGACAAAGGGAAAACACAGAGCAATAGAGTAGATTTAGATCCAGCTCTGGAAAATTATACCAGATTTAGTCTAAGCAATTAGGAGGTGGAGACTGTCTGCTCAAAGAGCAAACTAGAAAAGATTACTCAAAAAAATGATTTGAATTATTCCATACCTATTAAATAGATTAAATTCATCATTAAACTCTTTTCCACAAAGAATATTCAAGTCTGATTTCAGTGGCTTTACTAATAGATTTTACCAAATAGATAAAGAAAATACATCATTTTGGGGCACCTGGGTGGCTCAGTGGGTTAAAGCCTCTGCTTTCGGCTCAGGTAGTGGTCCCGGGGTTCTGGGATTGAGCCCCGCATCGGGCTCTCTGCTCAGCGGGGAGCCTGCTTCCTCCTCTCTCTCTCTGTCTGCCTCTCTGCCTACTTGTGAACTCTGTCTGTCAAATAAATAAACAAAATCTTTAAAAAAAAAAGAAAATACATCATTTTACACAGTGTTTACCCAATATATATTTTGGGACATTATTAAATCCATTTAATTTGGGCAGCATTACCTGATACCAAAATCATACATATATACATTGTAAGAAAACTACATGCCAATATTTTCATGAATATAGACATAAAAATCCTTAAGAATTAGGTCATCAAATCCAGCAATATAAAAAAATGACTAACTATTACAAGCTATTTTACCTGAGAAATGCAATTTTGACTGAACACTTGAAAATGCACTGAATATAATCTACATATTAATAGACTCTTAAAGAAAATCTACATGATTTTATCAAAAGCTGCATGAAGACATTTGAAAAAATCAAAACTCATTCATGATAAAACCTCTCAACAAACTAGAGGCAGAAAGTTATTTACTCAGCTGTTAAATGACATCGAGGACTGATCTCTAGCTAACATCAAGCACAGGTACATTTCTCGGAAGTTATGGTACAGGACATGGATGTCTGTTCTCGTTACTTTAATTCAATATTGGAAAGAAGTTTCTAGCCAATGCAATATGTCAAGAATAAGGAATGAAAGTTATAAAGATCATTTATAATGACAAAGTAACTGTAACTGTACATTGCCTAACTGTATACACAAGAAAATTCTGAAATTTACAAATTACGAGATACAATAATTGCATTTAACAAAGTTCCGGGACACAAGGTGACTGACTATACAAAGATCAATTGCATTTCTTCATATTTGCTATGAACAATAGGGAAATGCCAATAAAAATAGCATTTACGTCAGTAGCAAAAACACCAAAAACATGAGAAACTCTTTAATTAAAGATAAGACATCACACACACACACACACACACACACACACACCAAAAAGCCCCCAAACAAACAGAAACTACAAAATACTGTTAGAGGGAAAGTACAAAGACCTTAAAGGGTGGGGAATTGTACCAAGTTCATGAATTGGAAGACTCAGAATTGTTAAGATGTCGTTTCCCATCAATTCATCTGTACATTCAATGCAATCTTAATCAAAATTTCAGTATGCTTGATTTTACAGAAATTGACAAGGTGATTCTAAAATTTATATGAATTTCAGATCACCTAGAACAGTTAAGACAAGCTTAAATAAAGATAATAGAATGAACATAGGTGCATGTATCAAAAAGTTCAGGTTAGAAGGTTATTAAGGAATTTGATGTACTGGACATCTCACTGTGATGGTAAATAAGTTAAAAAATTATCTATATTAAAAAAAATGAACCAGAATAGTGGGAACGATTTAAAAATAAAAGTTGTATCTATGAAGTAGTGGTTGTTGTTCTCTTGTTTAAAAAAAATAAAGATAATAACATGAGAGGACATACACTATGGAGAAAGAAAATTAGTCCAACGGACTAACTGTGTGGTCCAAAAACAAACCCATGCTAATTGGTCATTTAAATGACAACAAGGGCTCCAAAACAATTCATTAGCTAATAGTAAGACCTTACCAAAAATTGATGCTGAAATAATGGGACATTGATCTGAAAAAAATTAACTTAGACCCCCTACCACTTGGGTAAAAGAGTAAAGTAGACCAAAATGTAAACACCTCAAACTATAACTCTTCTAGATGAAAAGACTGGAAAATACCTTCGAAACTTTCAGTCTGGAACGCAGTTTTTGAATAGAAGCATAGACACCAGAAGAATAGGACACATACAAGCAGAAAAGGTAAGTTTACCTGATCATAATTACACATTTCCGCTCACTGAAAGAAACGATAAGAAACGGAATTGCAAATCACAGATCTATGTAGTACCTCTGTTAAAGGGCTTTTATCCATAGTATATAAGGACTACTAATTAGAAATAAAAAAGAAACCAATCTATAAAAATCGGAGAAAGGAATTGAATAGGTAATCACAAAAATAGACATAGAAATGGGTAATAAGAAAGTAAAAAGTATTCAGCATCATTAATCGTCAGAAAATTGCAAATAAAAGCCATGAGATATTCACTAGAGAGGTAAAGGTAAAAAGACTGGAAACACACGTTTCTTATGTTTTCTAGTGCCTTCCGAAGCAGGAACGCGTGCACCCTGTTCTTCGCGGAGAAAGACGGGAAGCTCTCGTCTGGCCGGATGCCCAGCACCCGCATGTAGTAACACGAGACTGGGTCATAATGCTAACCCCCGCCCCATGTTCTTTCTTTGCATTTTGTATTTTACTCAATTCCCGTACTGGAAGCTTGCTCCCTGTATTCAGAATCTGTGGACAGAAATGCAACCCAGGTTGGATTTTCATCACAATTCACGCATCGCAGGTCCCCTCCGCGCAGTCCCAGAGAGAAGTCTTGCCCCAGCTCGGATGTATGTCTCCTCGGGCGCAGAAGACGGCACGGGCACCACGGCACCCCTAACCTTGGACTAATTGTGCAATTGGTGCTGCCGCAGAGAGGCTCTGAGCTATCCCAAGTGATGCACTCCGGGGGTTCTGGGCATCAGGGGCCGCTATGAAGTGCGGACTAATTAACGCCGGAGGCCGCGCCCGGAGACCGGGAGGTCAAGCCGCCGAGACGACGGACATGGAGAGGTTTGCTCCTGCTGCGGGCAAGGGGAACTTTTCCGACTCAGCTGTGGATTTCCCCTCCACTCGCCTTGTCATCTCCCCTTGACTTCACGTCGATGGCGGGGTGGGGAGCAGGAGAGGACGCGCGCCCTCATCACGAAGCGCGAGCTGCGCAGTGATGGGGAGCGCCGGCGTCGGACCCCGGGGGCCACACGGCTCTTCTGCGGGCCGTGTGTGGAGGGACCCTGCGACTGGGGGCGTCTGTGTTCTCGCTGCATCTTGTCTTTTTCGTCCAGTTGTAGAAAGCGCAGCAGACACGGGCCGAGGGTAAAGAAATTGCTTTTCCGGCACTGTCGCCGGCAACACCCTAGTGTAGGACACACGGGGAGATGAAAAAGATAAACACAAACAAGAAGGCAGTAAGAGGAACGGATACAAATAACGATGCCATTGCTACAGTTTATGGAACAGAGCGAAGAAAAGACTTTTCTAGAAGAAAAAACGGTACCTCGACATTCCCGTAGTGAACACTACCAGGGGCCTGCCGGAGAAAAAAAGCGCTCCCAGATTCTTTGTGGCTTTTTATTGACGTGAATTATCGCTCAATGGCAAGGGGCGCAGCAGAGGGCAGTCCCTCGCTGGGCGTGCTCCGGGAGTACGAAAATACACGCTGACATTTGGGCAGAATCTGTATGATGCTCTACATTAGGTATACACGTGAGATGACTTGGACAGGCCAGTCAGAAAAGTCCGGAGGGCACAGGGAATAGGTTACAGCCCGAGGCGAGCAGACCTGCGGAGAAGACGTCTCCCCCAGCCCCCAGCTGTGTGGTTCAGGGCACAGTGACCCAAACAAACGGTGGTGGCAGTTTGTACAAAAGACTCAGGAGTGATTCCGGGCCTGTGAACCATGTTGTAAAATATTTGGTGACAAAATACAACAGTTAAAGATCAGCTGGATAACGGATGCCCCAAATAAGCCCACGGTGAGCACTTCGTTTTGTGACACGGTGGACGGAAGCATTAAGAAAGCTGACAGCACACTCATGTGTGAGGCAAGGCTTCTGCAAATAATGACAAACATTAGGGTATTGTAGGACGTGGGAACCGGCAGTAAAAAACCCCCAAAACCAACAAACAAACAAAACACAACAAAAAACCCAAAAGAAGAAAAAGAAAAAGAAAAAAAACAAAACCAAAAAAACCCTTCAATGTTGTTAAACCCACAGGCTCCGACTTTTTCTTTAATCCACAGGATCCCATTTTTGGTGTCATTTTTACATAAAATATTTTTAGATACACTGGTTTGTGGTGTCCGTATCGGTTGAATGGGTCATCTCTTCCAATCGTGCCAAAGGTCACTGGAAACAAGTAATTTTAAAAAAATGTTTTCAAGTGTGAGTTAACGAGCCCTAAACTGGGTTGGGAGGCGGTGAAAATGTTCGGTGAATTCAACAAGGAACTTTTGTCTAGATGATTCTTATTCTTATCATCTCCCCACTCTCCCTTTTCCATCCTAAGAGGAGCTTAAATGGTCAGCGGGTTGTCGGCACAGAGAGCAGAACAGGCTTCACAAAGATGGCAGCGGGCCTGCGCGCTGACCTATGTCCAGTCCGCTGGCGAGGGCAGAGGGTGGAGGGCCGCCTTCTTGGCCAGTGCGTTATCCGTAATCTTTAGATTTATTTGTCATCTTAGAACATGGTCAGTGCATTAGTGGGCTGCCTTCGTGTCCCAGCTTAAGACTCAAGCGTTCTTTACCAACCTTGGCCTGGAAATAAAAGCAGAGCTTTTTGGGATTAAGACGTTAATGGTTCACTGATCCAAAGAGATTATTAGGACAGTCAACCCACATTTCCTGTTTGGAGAGTAAGATGCCACCGTGAACTACTTTCCGATGTAGCAGGAAGAGAAATCTTGTTGCCGCAGCTCTGAAGGACAGGTTTTCGGAATTTAATGTTTTTACCCTGCTGTGGCCACACTTTGATCTCTCTTACCTTGGGTTTCTCTGTCAAAGTAGCCCCATTGACCTGACTCAACATGTCCACGGAGCCCATAAAAACACTCTACGCATTTTTTCTCTAATTCTGTGCATCTACCCTAATAACTTGAGTCTGCCGTACTTTTTTATTTATATTAAAATATAGAAACACTGCTTGGTTTTATGACCATGTTGGTTTTGCTTTATTTATTTATTTTCCACACTGGGTGCGGGGTATCATCTTGAGTGCCCACGGCTGGTTACATCAGTGCAGCCCGCGTGAAGACTTACTCCTGGGGGCAGATCATTACCGGCGCTTTAATCCTGTGGAACAATTTTTCAATACTGTTTACACCGGGGACTTCTTGTACAAATCCTCTTTACACACACAAGAACAACAGAGGAAGGAACGTGTTGTCTCTGATCTCTGCAAAAAAGGAGTGCAAGCAGCAGCCCTTAGGGGGTTTTCCCATCTTTTCAGCCTACCAGGAGGAGATGAACCGAAGATGTCTGTTCTGCCTGACGCCCCATCAGTTACACGACTGCGATGCCATCGATCACGCTATGGCAGATGAGCAGGATCGCGGCACTGTCCCAGAACAGCGCAGGAGCCAAAACACAGCGGGTCCGCACTCTTGACGGACAACGTGGACCCTCAGTCCACTGCCTTTTCCAAATGGTCTCAAACTCAGTGCCTGTGTGACTTTTGTCCACACCGACCGTGAGAATGTTTCCAGACTGTCCATAGGGGAACTTCCCGCTGCAGAGACCCTGAATCTCGTCAGCATATCCCATGTCTCCTCGGTACATTGTGCACGTACAGGACACTTTCATGGGTGTGACCTCACTCTATGCCACCGTGGACACAGGAAGGAAGCTGGGGGTGGCGAGGGAAATTGAGTTTCTTGCCCCATGCAATGTCCCGCATGGAAAATCTGGAGAGCTAATACTTCATCAAGCTCTGCTGGGGGTCCAAGTCTGGGGTACACGTCCAACGGTTCACTGGATATAAATGCGCGACGGACATCTCGGTAGTGCAGGGCTTATAGACGAGGCTGGAGACCAGCCGTCCCGATCTGCCAAGAACTTGTTTGCACAAGTTTCTTTGAATTTTCTGGGGTGATTCCCGCAATTAAAATAGGATTCTTTTTAGGGTCTTACTCTGCAGTTTTCCTGTTCTATTGCTCTCATTTAAATAGAAACATATTCTACTGGAGATAAAAGTGAAAACATTTAATCTCTCTTTCTATTACAAATAATTTCTTACTTAAAAAACCATTTTATGCAAGATTAAATTGAGAGTAATGAATTTTATTTATTTTATTTTTTGAAGTATGATTCATTTTATTGAGGTAAAATTCACGTAACATAAAATTCGCCATTTTAAGCAAAGTGTACATGTCCATGGCACTTAGTATACTGCCGGAGCTGTACCGACCACCACCTCCGCTTCTAAAATGCCTTTGTCACCCCAAAAGAAAACAGTGTGCCCACTCAGGAGTCCTCTCTCTTCTGTAACGCATTTCAATTTGATATCAGGGGTGAGTTACAAAAGGAACGTTATACACCTTAGCTGAAACTTTTAAAATGAACAAAGAGTTAAGAAAAACAAAACAGAAGAGGTTAAAACAAAACAAAACAAAACAAAAACCTTACAAATATCCAGACAAGGATCAAGTGCGGTTTCAGGCAAACTTGAACCAGAGGAATTAAAACTTGACATTCGGTGCTCCTGGGGGGCTCAGACAGTTGAGCACCAGATTCTTGATTTCAGCCCAGGTCATGATCTCAGGGTTGTGAGATGGAGCCCCGCGCCCTACTGTGCACTCGGTGTGGAGCCTGCTTGAGATTCTCTTTGTCCCTCTCCCACTATGCCTGTACCCAGGTGCTCTCTCTGTCTCTCAAAAAATAAATTGATGGGGCGCCTGGGTGGCTCAGTGGGTTAAACATCTGCCTTCGGCTCAGGTCATGATCTCTGGGTCCTGGGATCGAGCCCTGCATCGGGCTCTCTGCATAGCAGGGAGCCTGATCCTCCCTCTCTCTCTCTGCCGGCCTCTCTGCATACTTGTGATCTCTCTCTGCCAAATAAATAAATGAAATCTTTAGAAAAAAATAAAATAAATAAATTGATTAAATAAGTAAATAAAAATAATAAACAAGACTTGACTTTCGTAAAGCAAGAAAGGCCAACGGCACTTACATCTGGCAGGAGGAGATCATCAGTGAGGCACCGAAGGTCAGATCCAAGCTCATGAACAGAGACGACGGCGGTACCATCAGCATGATGAGAAATAGCACGAAAGAATGCTTTTTAGCTGAAAAAGTGGAGCCCTCCCAAGGGCTCCTCAGAACAATGAACCCTTATCTGAAATTATTGCAAGATAGAGTGCAACAGGAAAGTATCCGAAAGACAGTTTTGTAGTAGAGCAACATGAGATGCACATTTATTGTGTCAAAACACAGAAAAGAGAGTGAAGTTTGTAAGTCAGAAGGAGTTGAGAGGAAACCAGGCAAAGCATTCCTGGTCACTAGGTGACCGGGGACTTGGGAGGTACCGAATGACCTCCTGGGTTCTTGCCATGAGAAGCAAGAGGAGTAGCTGCGAGTGCTGGCATGGTCTTGCTTATCGCAAGCTCCGCTCCCGTTGTGACTTGCACTCCGGTACGCATGAGGGAGGAGAGGAAGCCAGACACAGGCATCCAGTCCAGGGTGAGTGAAGCCCGAACCAGAAGGCCAGGGAGAAAAGCCCAGGATCCTGTGCCAAAAAATCAAAACAAAGGCAAAAATTTAGAAATGTCAGATAAAAACCAGCATCAACATCTACTTGAGTTTAAAACTCCTCAATTACATATATTATTCATTAAAATGTCTTAAAAATGGACACAAGTCTTACTAAAAAGATGATATTCACGATTATTGTCTTTGAATGGCATCCTTGAAAGTAAATTACTGGCCTGCCAGAAACTGCTTTTAAAATTTTTGATCCATATACTAAATGACTTTCCTGGAAGGCTTTACCAATTTGTAATTACATCAACTTTATTTTTTCATGTGTACATTTTGGTTTTAGTATAGACTTTATTTTTCAGAGCAGTTTTAGGTTCACAGGAAAGTTCTGTAGAAAGTAGAGAGTTCCCAAACACTCTCTCCCCACAGACCCCATGATCAGTGTCCCCTACCAGGTGGTATTTTCTGTAAACAATGAACCAGTGTACACGTGTCCCTACCACCCTGAGTCCGAAGCTTACATCAGGGGTCAGTCTTGGCACCGTGTTTCGGACAAACGCGTAGTGATGTATATCCACAGTTACAACATCGCACAGGAAAGTTTCGCTGCACTAAAAATACCCTATTCACCGCCCCTCCCCCCCCACCTCCCCAAGCTCTGGCGACCCTGATTTTTTACTGTGTCTGCAGTTTCGTCTTTGCGGGAATATCATACAGTCAAAACCACAGCGTATGCAGCCATTTCAGACCAGCGTCTGTCACGCAGGGATGTGTTTTTAAGGTTCCCCCATGTCTTCTCAGCTTGTTTTGTTTTAGTGCTGAATAGTGTCTTCTGTCCGGATGGACCATGGTCACTCATTCGTCCCCTGCTGGAGGACGCCTCGTGTGCTTCCAGGTTTTGGCGACTCTGAACAAAACCACTATAAATACTCGTGTGTGGGTTTTTGTGTGGCTATGGGTTTTCAGTGCCTTTGGGTAAACACTGAGGAGCACAATTTCTGATAGGATAAGAGTAGATTTAGCTGTGTAAAGGGCCACCAACCTGTCTGTCAAAGGGGTCGCACCCTTCTCCATTCCACCAGAACTGAGAGTTCCTGTGGTCCCACGTCCTTGCCAACATTTGGTGTTGTCAGTGTTTTGGATTGTAGCCAATCTGGTAAGTGTGTAGTGGTACCTCAGTCTTATTTTAATTTGTATTTCCATGATGACATATGGCATGGAACATTTTGCATAGGCTTTTTTGCCATCTGTACATATATTTTAATAAGGTGTCTACTCAGGTCCTTGGTCCATTTTTAGATTAAATTTTTGTGTTCTAATTATTGAGTGTTATGAGTTTTTTGTATATTTTGGATACCAGTCCTTGATCAGACAGGTCTTTTGAAAATATCTCCTCCCAGCCTGTGGCTTGTCTTCTCAGAGCACAAATGTTTAGTTTTAATTAAGTCCAACTTATCAATTTTTTTCATGACCGTGCTTTCAGTATTGTATTCAAGAAGTCATGAGCAAACCTAAACGTGGGTAGATTATCTCCTGTTATCTCTAGGAGCTTTACAGTTCTTTACATTTAAATATATGATCCATTTTGAGTTGACCTTTGTGAGGTTAGGTCATTCTATGTCTAGACTTGTTTGGTCGCACGTCGATTTCCACTTGCTCAGAACCATCCATTGGAGATGTTGTCCTTCCTCTGTTGTATTGCCTCTGCCTCTTTGCCGAGATCAGTTGGCTCTATCTGTGCACACGCATTTCTGTATTTTCTATCTTGTTCCATGGATCTATGTAGTTGTTTTTTCACCAACCCCACACCATAGCATCTTCTAAACAATCTTTACTGGGGTATAACCGATACCCAAATAACTACAAAGTATCTACAGTTCTGTGGGTGTAGCCGTTAGCATACATCTGTGAAGCCATCACCACAATCAAGGTAATAAACATCCACCATCTCCAGGTCCCCTCTTACACTCACCCTTTTGTGTGACAGGAACACTCACCATGAGAGCCACCCTGTCAGCACATTTTTAAGTGCCCAGAGCAGCATACATAGGCTCCACGATGCACAGCAGATCTTTACAACTTACTCTTTTGTATAACTGCAGCTTTATACCCATTGAACTCCACCTCCCCATTTCTCCCTCGTCCAACCTCTGGGCACCATCTTTCTGTACGCTGCTTCTGAGAATTTGTGTATTTAAGACTCCACATGTAAGTGAGATCATGCAGTGTTTTTCCTTCTGTGATTGGCTCATTTCGCTCAGATTAATGCTTCTAGATTTATGCGTGTTGGTGCATATCTTGGAAGGGAAATAGCAGGCTGTTCTGCCTACGGTAGTGTTACAGCAGATTGTGACATCAGGTAGTATCAGTCTCCAAATTTGTTCTTCTCCTTCAGTATTTTGTTGGGTGTTCTGGGTCTTACTCCTCTCCGTATAAATTATAGAATCACTCTGTCTATATCTACAAAATTCCTTGCTGGGATTTTCATTGAAATTGCATTGAATCTATAGGTCACGTTAGTAGGAACTGACATCTTGACAAGACAGTATTAATTAAGGCTTCCTATAAATGAGCATGAAATATCTTTCCACTTACTTACCTTCTTGAACTTATTTAGCCAATGTTTTAGAGTTTTCTTCATATAAATTTTGTTAGGCTTTAAAATTTTTTATTTTTCAAAAGATTTTTAAAAATTTATTTATCTGAGAGAAAAAGAGAGAGAGATACTAAGAGAGAACACAAATGGGGGGGCAGGGAGAGGGAGAATCAGGCTCCGTACTGAGCAGGGAGCCTAATGTGTGACTCAATCCCAGGACCCTGAGATCATGACCCAAGCTGAAGGCAGAGGCTTAACTGAGCCACCCAGGTGTCCCTCATATTATGTTTTTAATTTCAAATTCCACTAGTTCCGTGTTGGTATATAAAAAGAGAGTGACTTACTCTTGCATATTAACCTTGTATCCTATAATCTTGCTATAACTGCTCATTAATTCTGGGAGTTTTTTGTCAATTTTTAACATTTTCTACATAGATGAACACATCATCTGCAACAAAAAAAATTCAGTTTTATTTCTTCCTTTCTGATTCTATACCTCTTATTCCCTGCCCCCCCCTTTTTTCCTTACTGAATTAGCCTGCACTTCCAGAATGACGTTAATGAGGAGTGGGAAGAGGGGAATTCCCTGCCTTGTGCTTGATCTTAGTGGGAGGGCTTCAAGTTCCTCATCATCAAGTATTATATTGACTGCAGGATTTTGTAGATATTCTTTATCAAGCTAAGGGAGTTCCTCCTTTTAGTAGTTTTCTAAGAACTGTTACCATGAATGGGTGTTGAATTAACTCAAATGCTTTCTCTGCATCTATTGATATGGTCATGATATATTTTTTTATGCCGTTGATATGATGGATTACATTGATTTTCTAATGTTGAACCACTCTTCCATACTTGGGATATGAAAACTCATTGCCAAAAGGAAATATTAAAAATAGTGGTAACTTAATTATTAGTAAAGACAAACTGTTTAATATACCTTTGCTTAGTTTGCAAGTTACTGTCTATACATTGTAGCCACTCTTATGTTGGATGGTATTCCTCACTGCAAGTACAATTTATGAACTAAGGAGGCTGAGCTTTTGGCTTTTGTATGTTTATTTTTGTTTCACAGAACTTATGTGGTTTTCTTGCCATGCAGTTCTAATTTCTGTTAAATGTCATCAAATGTGTTGACATTGCTATTGGGATTCTATAAGCTAGGATAATGTTCAGCAAGTCCCTAACAAGTTCTAGACTGATCTCATATCTTTTATCTGTGAAATAAATCAATTGAAATAAACTGATTTCTTTGGTCTCTAAAGTATTGGAGTTCTCTGCCTCATTTCTGTTCTGAGATTCAGGTACGCGTGGGATGCTTGCTCTTTTGAAGATCTGGCATAGGAAAAGATTGGACAGAAACAATTTTGTAGTGGAGGTGGTTTTGCATCGTCTTTTCAGGCTGTGCCCGAGTGAAGCCATGCTTACTTTACCCTAATTGTCTGGAAAGGGCAGGGGAGCATGTCAGCCAGATTTCCTCAGAAAACGATCCTTTTTCAATCAAAAGAGAGTGACAGAACCCATAGATAACCCCTACTCTTCATTCATTCTTTACTTTTATTCATTTTTTTTTTACTGGCACTAGTAATCAATAATTCTTTCAAGAAACTATGATGTGTGCATTTGTTCTCAAGGTAAGTTAGGAAAATCCTTAATATAACTCATAGGCATTGAAAAAGCAATTTCTTTTCCAATGCTTATTCTAAAGAAATAATGATATGTGTAAATATACATACAAAATCATGTTTATCTAGCCATTATTTGGAATAGTAAAAATCAAAAATGATATAATGTATGTCATCAGGAGACCAGCTACATTGGCTTTGTGGAGCGTCTGACGGAATCATGAGCAGGTATTTGCAAACATTGCTAAAAATATGAGAAAATTCTGAAGATAGCATATTAAGTAAATAAAGATATCAAAATATTTACACTATTATTGTCATTCCTTTGTTTTTTATGAGGAAACTATTTTTGGACTTCTTAAGTTTTACCTTTTTTATTCATTAATTCTTAATGATATCACAGAATTTCAAACTTAATAGGAAATTTGAAATCATCACCCACACAGATACGGTTATTTAACTCATGTGTGAAAAAAATGGGCATGTGTTGAGACTGATCATCAGAAATGTACAATGACTAATAACTCCTTCTGTTATTGGCTTCTGTGGTGCATGGACAACAGGATGAAAATCCCATGCTTCTTAAAATAGATCCGACGTTTATATTCCATATGACAACAATTTCCAACTGTTTCAGTCCCTTGAGTCACCTCAGCATGTCTTGCATCAGAACACACCTGTTGGGGGAAGAAGAGTTTTCCACCGTAGATGGAGACATGCCAGTGTGGACGACCTCCGGCTCCCTGCTTCCCAAGCCTCAGTTTTCCTGACGCAGCTCAGTCCAGCAATCTTGGGTGCTCCCTCTTTCTGTCACCTTTCAGGACTCATCAGTTTCTCACTCAAAACTCGCTTTCCATACACCTGAGTGGGCAAGCCAAGGTCATTCCCACTCACATCCCCCACTCACACTTAGTGATCTAAATTTAATACCCGAGATGGTCTGTTTTCAACAAAAGCCTTCAGGGTGGGGCCAACAGACTCACCCACAATCAGAATCTCGCATAAACAGCAGCGAGGAGGCGAGAAACAAGCTCACCACTGGAAACCACAACCAGAGAAGGGGGAAAGTCAACGCGTTAAGGAATGAACATACACACACACACTCCGAAACAGGGGCTAATTGGAAAATGATGAGCAGCCGTTCACACCAATCTGTGCATCTGTAATTTCCTCTAAATGGTTCCTTTCCTAGGCAACAATTTGTGGATAATGAATTCGTTTTTAAAATCGCAGAACTTCATTTTGGGGTGTACACACTTTGAGAAGCTACCAAAGGCAGCGAGATCATGGGAAAAAAAAGAAAGCATTTATTCAGAAGGTGTCAGTTTGAATGCAATTATAGCACAGAGACATGAAGCGGCAAACAAATCAAGCTACAAGGAAAAGCCCTCCCAAGCGTTCGGTAGACGAATCCGCGCTGTCCTCATCGGACTGCTTTCTCTGAGGAGCCTGAGGACGCGGAAGGTAGGGTCTGTATCTTACTCACATTGGGAAGGATGCAAGGGAGGCTTTTGTGCAACACATCTCCTTCCTGGGTCGGACTTCTCAGCCAGCCAGCTGATGGCTGGCGGTGGTGCCAGTGAAAAAAATAACGATGATGATGACCCAAACCAGAGAAAAACACAGGCCTCTGTTGCATTTTACCTTCCACGAAGAACCGCTCATGTGGGCCCGGAAACCAAATGAGCCTGGAAATGCTTGTTCTCCAGGAGTTCCAAGCTCATTTAACTGATAAGCATAGCGACGCCCCAGGTGCTGAAGGAGCAGACCCTAAGTCACAGGCGGTTTGGGCAAAACTCGGAGATTCGGCCGGAGCCCGGCCTGGGCTCTCGTTATCTGTGCGGGTGCTTGTTTACTTCTCTGACTTTGACTTCGTGGAGTCGGTGACCTATGCAAAGGTACAAAGTATAAAAGGTGAAAGCAAGCATCTTTGGTCCCATCTATCCATGCTCCTCCTCAGAAGTAATAGGGGCTCCTGGGGCGGCTCAGCAGCTTGATTGTCTGCCTTCAGCTCGGGTCATGATCTCAGGGTCCTGGGATGGAGTCCCGCATCGGGCTCTCTGCTCAACGAGGAGCCTGCCTCTCCCTCTGTTGCTGCTACACCCCCCCACTCGTGCTCTCTCTCTTTCCCTGTCTCTCTCTCAAAGAAATAAATAAAATATTAAAAAAAATAAGTAACATGTTTTACTTCTTTCACATTTATTTTCACTTACAAATATGCGTAGACTCACATTCATTTATTTCCACTCAGTAATTTTTGGCTGTCTCTCTGTTTCAGCAAACGTACAGCTGCCTCTTTCTCTTAAATGCTCCCCACGGGGCACTCTGTTTTATTGATGTACATAACGTATTTAACACATCTTCGCTAATGGGTATTTATGTCTTCTCCAGTTCGTGTGTGCAAACCACGCTGCCGCAATTTGTACACGCCTCATTTCCCACAGGTGGGGGCAGAGGCACAATGCTGGATCGGGACGTCTGCACACACTCACACGTGTACGCACCCCGAGAAGCCACCTTTGTTGAGTTCTACTGCTCTATCCTCCCAAACAATAAAGATGATCTATTTTCTTATGCTCTGATGTCTGTCTGTCTGACCATCCATCCGACTCTCCCCGCATCCACCTTCTCTATCATCTATCCTTCCCCCCTCCTCCCTCCCTCCATCCACCTATCTAATGTCCATCCATCCATCCATTCACCTTATCTTTCCATCCCCACCCATCATCCGTCATTGTTTCCACTCAACTTGGTGGAAGACTGTTTCTCATTTGACTCCAAAATTTTATTGCTGTTATTAAAAAGGAGTTTGAGCATCTTTTCATATGTTTAAGAAATGGTGAGTTTCCTTTTGAGTTAAACATGTAAACACACAGTAAATACACACACCCACACACAACTGTCTCTGGAAGGTCTCGGCCCCAGCCCTGGGCCAGGACACGCGTCTCCCGGGAGCGGGGCCCTGGGGGCGGGGCGTGGGCAGTGGCTCCTCCGCGCAGGCGGCCTCGAGGGCGCTTCCTGCCGGGCTGCAGCGTCAGGACAACCCTCGGGCCTCCAGGGCCAGCCTCGAGGCGCGGCCCCCGGGGCAGCGCAAACCCACCCGCGGGGAGAGGCGCTCAGGAGGACGCAGGGCGCGCCCGCGGAGCCGGGGTCCAGCGCCAGAGCCGGTCCACAGGGGACGCGGGCGCCCGGGAGTGGGAGCCCCATGGACGCGGCCTGAGCGGGGACGGCGGAGGCTGCTCGGTGCCCCCGGTGAGTCTGCCCGCGGCCGGGGCCTGGCTGTGGTTGGGGTCTCTGGGGGTGGGTTCTCCGGTGCGGGGCCGGGCCTGGGGTCTGGGTGCGCGTTGGGGTCTCCGGGTGCGGGGCCGAGCCTGGGACCTGGGGCCTGGGGCGCGGGCTGGGGTGTCCAGACCCACGCCGGGGTCTGCAGGCCAGAGACGCCCGGCTCGGCCCTCGGGGGCAGGCCCGAAAACTGGGGAGCCCCGTGAGCGCGCCAAGCCTCGCCTTCAGGCTCGGGGTGTCCCCGCAGGGGCCTGGCTCCTGGCGGCGGCTCCTACCTGCTTCTGGGCGCGGGGGCCTCGCGTCTGCCTGCGGGGCCGGCTCGAGCCGCAACCTTTGACCTGGGTCCCAGGTGGCGCGTTTGGCGTTGGTGGCCACGGCGCTGCGCGTACCCCCCGGTCCTTCCAGCTTCTCCAGGTCCTCGCCAACACCCGCCACTCAAAGTTCACTCTGGCGTCTCTGTTTGCTGTGGCTGACCGCGAGGGACTAGGCGCTGCGTTTTCTTGTGACTTACCAGACTCGGCATCTTTTCCTGCACTTGCTGGCCATTTGCATGTCTTTGGGTTTTGAGTTGAGTTTCGGGTGTGGTTGAGGTAGAGGCGCGCCTTCATGCTTCTGCGCGGCTTTGCACGGACGCCGGTGATCCCCGCGCCGCTTGGTAAAGAGACTGTGCGTTCCCGCTGAACGTTTCTGGCATCGCCGTCAAAATCAATTGCCCATGGATGGGTATGTTTATTTTTGAATTCACAATTCTGTTTCATTGGATAGGATTGTCTATTTTTATGCAAATGCCATACTTCCTTTTATTACTGTGGCCAGCTTTTGATTCATTTCCAGAATTTTGAAAATGTTGATTGCGAGAATTTTTTGTTGCTTTTATGAAGATGCAAACTTTCAGAGGTCCTTATACTCCCATTTTCATGGATGACCAGTTTAGGTTATTTTTTGCATATATATGCAGAATTGTTAGACATTTCACTGTGTATTTCAAACTTTTAGCATTGTGAACATATTCTCCTCTCCCTCTCTTGCTGTTTCTGTACCTAAATAATAAAAGTTTTCTGATATCAAGTTGTAACCCTGGGTTTTTTTTTTCCCCCTCCCCTTTCCTTTCCTTTCCCTTCCTTTTCTTTTCTCTCTCTCTTCTGTGTGTGTGTGTGTGTGTATGTGTGTGTTATTTCAATGACTTGTGATGTTTTTTATCATCATTTTAATTTTGATTTTGGAAATGTACCACAATTGGAGACATCCATCCCATTTGTAAAAAAATTATTTTGCGGTATAATTTACATAGAAGTGCAAATATTATAGAAGTGGGCATTTCAAAGAACTTTCATAATCTTGGACGTTTGTGTAAATGGCATCCTGTTCAAGAGAGAACATCGCCCAGACTTCAGACTCTGCTCTCAGCTTCCCTTCAATTGTTGTCATCTTTAAGGGTGACTTTCATTCTGACTTCTAATGCTGTAGGTTTTATTTCCCTATATTTTGGTGTCGTATATACGTTGCCTACTCTGTGTTTTCTCTTTCATGACTGCTTTGCTCAACTTCATGTTTGGAATGTCATCTCATTGTTATACGTACACCACAATGCATCTGTCTTCTACTGGAGGGCACGGGGTGGTTTATGTTTTATGGGCATTAGCAGTAGCTTGCTAGGATTTGTTTGTCTTACGGTGCATGTATGTTTCATGTTTAGACATCTGTTTATTGGGGTAACTGAGAGTGTGATCACCGCGAGTGAGTACTGTATGTTCCGTTTGAGCTGGTGCTGAACAAATGCCTTTCCAGCAGTGTGTGTCTCTAGTACTCTATAATACTGAACATCTAGTGCTCTCTAATACTGAACATTTGTATCTTTTTTAAAATTTAGCCACTCTGGTAAGTGTTGTTATATTTTATTGTGTTTTTAACTTGTATTTTCTTTATTGTTAATCAAGGTGAGAATTTTCGTGTGCTTTTTTCTTTCCTTCTTTCTTTCTTTTTTTGCATTTTTGAATGTTTTTGCATTTGGCTTTTCACATCTTTTGCCCAGTGTAGGTACTGTGGCGTTTTCCATAATGATATGGAGGAGTTCTTTCATGTTGTGGATGAGTCTGTTGTTGGTTTTATGTTTACATCACAAATGTCTTCTTGCATTTTGGGTTTAACTTTACATTATTTTTATTATGTTTGAATAAACAAAAGTTCTTAACTTTAAAACAGTACTATTTATCATTTTTCTTTGTTAGTGTTTTTTTTCCCCCTTTTAAGGGATATCTGTCTAAACCAAGGCCACTAAGACATTATCCTACATTTTTGTTAAAACACTGATTTTTCTTTGACACTTACATCTGCAAACTACTGACTTTTGTTGACAGGGTGCAATGAGGACGAACTGAGTTTTGTTCATAGGGTAAAGCAGGGTTTTAGCTTCCTTTTGTCTCTGGATGTCCCGTTATGGTGGGGAGAATTCTCAGTGGCCCAGGGAGCTCCCTGGCCCTGGTATCTGGTGTAATTTCTTCTCCTGGAGTGTACGGACAATTATAAGGATGATGAATTTTACTCTTGATTAGGTTATGGTATAGCACAAAGGAAAAGTAATATTTCAGATGTCATTAAGGCCCCAAATCAGTTACTTTGATTTAATTAAAAGGGAGCTCATCCTAAGTGGATCTGATTGAATTACATGAGCCCTTCCAAGGGACTTGGCCCTTTTTGAAGGGAGAGATTGAAAGCAGGAGCAAAATTCTCCTGCTGGCCTTGAAGGTGTGAGCTGCCATTTTGGAGAGGGGCCCATGTGTGTAAGAACAGCAGATGGTCTCTATCAGCTGAGGGCCCGAGTTCAACAACCACAAGGAAATGAATTCCAGCAACGACCGTGTGCCTAGAAGAGGACCAAGAGCCCCAGCCCTGACCAGAGCTTCCAGTGCAGCCTTGGGAGGGCCTGAGCAGAGGACCCGGCGGAGGACCAGCTAACCTCTACCCGTGCCCACAACAATGGTGAGTAATAAATTCGGATTCTTCCAAGTGACTGAATGTCTGATAATTTCCTAAGGCATCAAAGAAAACAAATGCACTTTTTCACAGGAAATTACTTATTGAAAAATGTACTATTTTTCCCACTGTACTCGGGGAGGCCTTGGTTGTCCACCCATGTAGATGTGTCTGGTTCAGATTCACTGCTGAGTTCCCTTGGCTAGTCCATCAGTCCTGGGGCTGATGCCGTGTTATCTTCTTACAACAAATCTTGATAGCTGGTAGCGTCGCCAAAATCCCCTCGGCAGTTCTTGGTCCTCTGTATTTCTGCATGGATTTTAGAAGAAGGCTGAAATTTTTGAAAAATAAATGCTGAAGTTTGATTGGGATTGAATCAAATCTACATAAATATCTGTAAAGCTATATTTTAGCCACAATTTCATATTTTTATGTAGTATAACTTGATTCCACACCCTGTGATCACTTCTTGGCCTTTCGGCGAAGATCAAGTGTGATCCCACACCAGGTGCAAGAAGACAATCAATCTATTTCCATTCCCTCCATATTCTTCTCTTAATTTCAGCAAGAAAAACATGTTTCTTACTCTTTACCATTTTGCTCATATTTACTTATAGTTTTCTGATTTATCGTCTTCAGTTCCCACCACTCCGCTGTTGGGCAGAACAGATGACGGTACCCGCTTGCTTACAGTGCACCGTCTCCCACTTCCTTATGTCTTTCCTCAAAACTGTTGTATTGTTTCCGCATTAAGGCTTATGACGTGAACATTCTGTTCTTTACCCATAAATAACATGCTTGTTTTGGTTTGTCGTACAGTAAGATAAACTCCTTACCATTGACGTTTCTTTGACAGTGTTTTTTCCACTCGTCTTTCATTAGTTGAATTTTGTCCTCCAGCACGTGTCTCTCTCTCTCTCTGTGTGTGTGTGTGTGTGTTTTGTCTTGAAGTGTTTTATGGCTCTTTACCATGAGTTACAGTTTGGCTGCTTATAAGACTCTTGGTTCACACCTTCTTTCCCTGCATACTCTGTACGACAGGAGCACCTCTGTCTCCTAGAATTCATTTTGTTCTGGAGAAATCTGAGGTCAGAACGGTCTTTGCTCCTTTTGGTCACCCCTTATCAGACAGCTTTCCTCTGTTGTCTTTGTGGAGCTTCGCCGCTGTGTGCAGGAAGTACAGATGGTGTTGGGGTTATCTTTCACTTTTATTAAATCGAGATTTTGCATCTCTGATTTTCCTTGTTACCGTGCGGTAGCATTCAAGTCCAGAAAGTGAAGATAAAACAGCACTCCTTCACTTTAAAGCTAAGAAGTGTCTCTCTATACTGGGTCCCTGGCTTGTTTCCACGGGGTAACAGTGTCTTTCCAGGTGTGCATCACATTTCTAGTAGCTTTACACATGAATCAGCAGCGTAGATAACATCTCATAGGTGACTAAGTCAGAGAATGTTATTTTCCACCATGTACTCAACTCTGGATTTGCAAAAGTGGGTATGACAGTTTCCTTGGGTTAATAGTAATGAAAGCAGCGGCAGCTTTGATGACCGTGCCCACAGCAGCTGACCAGCAGTCGGTAATTACCATGTACAGAACAATGTATTAATCACTTCGTATGTATTGTCATGTTCAATTCCTACAACCGTGCTCTTCTTGGGTAAATACTGGGGTCTGGTGAACACTGTGTGGAGAGAAGTCGCTCCACCGGCAAGTGATGGAGCCGTGCTGGGACCCCAGCCCTCCCGAGGGTGCACTGCCCGGCCCAGGGACTGCTCCGCTGATGGGCTCTTCCCGTCTCGTGTCAGAATTAGGCATTGTCTTCCGTGACTGTCCAGTTCCCCCGGAGCGGCAGTATCTCTCTGAAGGCCAGACATGGTGTCCACCGAGGGTCTGTCATCTGCTGTAGAGTCATGGCTGGGAACATCCCTTCCCTTATTCTCATCTATTCCACACTCCCCTTCTGCACAAGCCCAGAAAACACCAAAAACTGGGAGTGAGTCAGACTTCACCTTTGGAATTTGGGACTCAGGTTGTAGCCAAAGTGGTGTGGGATTTGAGAAAGTGACTCTGTGAACCTGTAGTATTTAACCCACTTGAAAATTAGTTTCCTCTTCTCTGGAACTGGGGATTCTTAGGGTTTTCTGTCCGTCACCTCCAGCACACTCTACGCACGTGGCTAGAAGTGGCGTTGTCAAAGCCCGCCCTAGCAGGGACGCTGTGGTTCGTACCTCAACTGCTTCCTTCCTGTGGTTAGGAAAGCAGGTTTCATGTTAGGTCAAGGTTGGATTCCAGGTTCTTTTCTGGCCTGTTGCTCAGGGTACTCGGTGCATCCTTTGGAGTTATTGGGGAAACCACACAGAACCATCCCTGCGTAAGGGGATCACTTCTCGGTTGTGGGATGTGCAGAGAGACAGACAACATCAATCAGGTCAGGCTGCCGTTCTTACGAGCAACCGGCTTCCTCTCTTCGGTGTAATTGTCAGATCACAGCTCCAGCACCGGTCCCATCGGTGTGTGATAGACACCGTAGAATGGAAATCCCACGTCCCAACAGCAGCAGCACCAACCACCAAAATGTTCATGGCTTCATCATTTGCCGAACTGATTTAATTTAGGAAGGACACTTTGAGTGAAATACATCTGAACAGCTATTCAGTGATAAAATCAGCAAAGGTGTGGAAGTGCCTTCCAAGATGAGAAGCAAAAAACTAATTTAATCAAGGCTTTGACTAATGGTCCCAGAAGATATTCTAGTAAAAGTTTCTATACACAAGAAGTTAAAGGTCTCAAAGTGAATTTCTTCTATCCACATCTTTCTGAAAATCAGGTCCCATGGAAATCACTTTTCAGATTTCATCAGTAGACCCCTAAACTGACGTTGAAATTCGTCACCACGTGAAGCAGTTGTCTGTGCAGAAAATTTATAATTTAATTGTTATATGACTCCTGCAGTGGCCAGATGCAGTTATTGGAATTCCATTTTCAGAAATGGAAACATTTTAAAATTATTTATATTCACACTGGCTACAGTGTGTTCTGTATCGACGGCGAGCCGTTTTCAAGACCATCAGCCTACCCTCTCTGCATGGTTATTCTAGATTTGAATTAAGAACCGGAAATGGCAGGGAGTTCTTCATTGCGTCCCCACCAGAAGGATACTGCTAGACCTCACTCCTACCTGGACACTCTTGGAGGAAGGAACCAGAGCCTGGGCTCGCCCTGCCTAGCTTGGGCAGTTTCCAGGTGCTCTGGAGAAGACCCCCATGGAAGATGACTCCTGCTACACGATATCCTTGTATTAGTGGAAAATCCCTTCAGGACATCTGGCTGAAAATCTTATCATTTCTATGTGATCAAAATGGCTCTGTTACTCTGATCAATGAGACACATCTTTCCTTTTAACGGTTCAATAGAACTTCATAGGAAAAGAGCCATCCCAATAGAAAACAAACAAAAGAGCTAAAAATCAATAGTGAGGCAGAAGGCTGGGGCATGGGACCGCTTGATGGGATGGCAGATATGTGGTCAAGAACCTCTTGGAGTTACTCTAAAATATGTTATTATTTAACTTATTTAAATAATATTAACTCATTCTCCCTCCCTCACTTCTTTCCTGCCTCCCTCCTTCTCTCTCTGTCTTTCTCCTTCGCTCCTCCCTCTCCTTCCCTTCCTTCCTCTTTTCTTTTCTTGGAGTTTAACATACGTAATAGATGGGGCTTCTATGTAGCATCTCATTTTTGATTATAATTTTTATTGAGATAATTTTAAATTCACAGTTATTTGTAACAAAGAGTACAGAGAGAGATCATACACATCCATTATCCATGTGAACCCCGTTTCCCCCAGGGGTGGCTGTCTTTGCTGGGGCTGCCTTCACAATGTACCACTGATGGGGCGGGTTACGGATGACAGACACCCTGTGGTTCTGGAGGATCAGGGCATCGGCAGGTCTCGTGTCTGGTGAGAACTGGCTTCCTGGTTCACCTGTCGTGTCTTCTGTCCTTACATGGTGGGAAGGGGCAGTCGAGTTCTCTGGGGTCTCTCTTACAAGGGCACTAATCCCATCATGGGGACTTCACCCTCATGACCTCGTCACTTCCCAAAGACTGTCACCTCCCAATACCATCACATTTGGGGTAGGGTTTCAGTATTTCAGTATTCACAGAAATTCTGTCCATAGCAATACCATTTTGCAAAACTATAGCATGATATCAGAACCAGGATATCAGCATGGAGACAACCTGGTTGTCTTGGGTTTTCCAGTTTTACTAGGCCTCTGCGTGTGTGACTCAGCTCTGTTTACTTTGCTTACATGTCCCGGTTTTCATTTCCGCCAGCACAGTCATGATGCACACGTGGCTCACTCTCCCGCAGACTCTTCTGTTGTCCTTGTAGAGCCACACCAACTTCCCCTTTGCTTCTCCCCACCTCTACCTCTGCCTCCCCATAACCACTAACCTGTTCTCCAGTTTCTTAAGGCTCTCATGTCAAAAATGTGATGTCAGTGGACTCGTGCGTTATGGAGCTCTTTGGATTGGCTTTGTTCACCCAGCATATTTCTGTTGACGTTCATCCAAGCAGGGCATATCCCCCATTTGTCCTTTTACTGCTGAGTGCTCTGTGGTGGGCACATGCCACTGTTTATTTAACCTTCATCCCTTGAAGAACAGCTAGGCCACTGCCAGGCTTTGGCTACTGTGAATAACGCTGCTATGAACATTTTGCATAGGTTTTTGTGTGGGTGTAAGTTCTCATGTCCTTGGGATAAATGACCATGGATGCAGCTGCTGGTCCGTGTGGTCATTATGTTTAGTTTTACAGTGAGCTGCCACACTGGGCTCACGCTGCCTGTACCACCTCCCATTCCCACCAGGCTCATGCTGGCTTCTGACATTGTCAATGCCAATGTTTTGGGCCCCACTCTGATGGGTGAGTAGCGGCAGCTCAAGGTGCTTCATCTGCATTTCCTGAGAGGTCATGATGCTGGACATCTCTTCAGGTTGCTCCTGCGTCTTACCCATCTTCGAATGCGATAGTTACCGTTAGACTTTGAGTGCTCTTCGCCTGTTCCAGGTACCAGTCCTCTGTTGCATGTGTGGTTTGTGGGTGTTTTCCCTCAGTCGCTGGCTCACTTTTCTCTCATCACCCTACTGTTTGTGGAACGTAAGGTTTACAGTTTGGTGAGGTCTGTTTATCAATTTTTATTACAGCTTGTGCTTTTGTGTCACATCGAGAGCTCTCTGCCTTGCCCTGGTCCTGAAAATTTTATCTTTTCCCTAAAATTTTTATAGTTTCAAATTATACATGTTTATGATCCCTTTTGTTATTTCATGTATAACATGTGCTTTTTTAGGTTGAAGTTCATTTGTGTATTCATTTTGGCTGTGGCGCCATTTGTTGGAAAGCATATCCTTCTTCCACTTAATTACCATTGTGCCTTTGTCAGAATCATTTCAGCATACACTTGTCCTATTTCTTCATTCTTTTTTTTTTTTTTTTTAAAGATTTTATTTATTTATTTGACAGAGAGAGATACAAGTAGGCAGAGAGGCAGGCAGAGAGAGTGAGAGGGAAGCAGGCTCCCCGCCGAGCAGAGAGCCCGATGCGGGACTCGATCCTAGGACCCCGAGATCATGACCTGAGCCGAAGGCAGCGGCTTAAACCACTGAGCCACCCAGGCGCCCCTATTTCTTCATTCTTTATTCTTCCCCATCCATAGATGTCCATCTATATCTGTAAATACCACGTTTTCTTGAGTACTGCATCTGCATAGGAACCCTAGACCTCTATTATTGTTGTCAGTATTATATTAGGCATACTTGGTCTGCGCCCTTCCCTAGCAACTTAAGAATAGACTTGTACATGTCTACGAAAAACCTTTCTGGAATTTTGATAGGAATAGATCTACATAAAACAACAAAACAAAACAAAAAAACACCCCTTACAGATCCATTTTGGGAGAGCTGGATTCTTCGTTGTGCTGAGTCTTCTAATCCATGAACATGGTATGTCTCTCAGTTTACTTAGGTGTCCTTTCATTTTTCACCAGAACTTTGTAATTTTCATTGTCATTGTTTTTTTTAAAGGTATTGCCATTCTTACCAGTAATATATTCTCTGTGAGATGACAACATGTTGTCAAAAATTAAAGATTTTAACCCAGAAGATAAATGGACCAAATACCTAATCACTTATAAATACAGGAAAAATACATGGTTGACAACCATGTGGCTTAAAATCTTATTTTACTAGGAATCGCAATGTACACATTAAACAAAGAACTCTCAATTCTGTCTATATATTTTTAAAAATGGTATATTTCTGAATTTAAGAAAATTAAGCAAATGACAATCTTTTGTTTTGTCAATGGGTGTGCTACATAAAGTATTTTTCTGAATAGTCATTATTTTCAGTATTAATTCGTGGTCCTACACATGTTCTTTAGTATTCATTCAATCAACACATTCTTGTTGGATGACTACTATCACACAAAACCATATCCTAGATGCTGGGATATAGTAGCAAACTCCAAATTTTTATAAACCTTCCATTCTAGTTGATGTAAATAGAAAATGTACAACTGATCTCATAAATGTACAGTCTTCCTATATCTTAGAATCTTAATTTGTTTTCAAGAAAGACTTTGTAGAGTGCATTTTCATAATTCAAGTATATTACTATTATAAAATTAATGGTATACCTTCATTTTAATAATATAACAGACTACATATATGAAGCTTTAATGATAAAAGGAGTAAAGATAAAGGACATAAGTAAACGAAGTCATGGCATGTGAGTTTATTACTCTCTAGGTCGGCAAGCCCCAAAGCGTTGTGCAGGAAAAGTAAACACCACTGTCGCCATCCATTCCAGTGTGGAGGTGGCTTGTGGTGGCTCTGGCCGTGCTCAGCTGATGACCAGACCACGAAATCCAAACGCAGGCCTCCTGGGCTACAGTAAACTTATAGGAAGTGTCTCCAAAGAATTTCGTCTAAAACAAGTGTTTGCCTCTGAGTATAATAACAGATACGTATAAACGCTGTGAAGAGAACTAAAGTGAGCTAAGGGGTGGTGTGGGAGCTGTGGCCGAGCTTGGTGAGAACATCTCCCAAGAGTCGACCACATGGAACTAAGGAACCAAGACCTGGAAGAAACGTGTAAGTACCAGTGCAGGTGTCCCAGGTACGGGGCACAGGAGAGCAAAGTCTCTGGTGTGCGGGTGTGATTGGCCTGTTTACACTACAGCAGAGGTGCAGCCCAGAGAAAGAAGGAAGAAGAGGGAGCAGGTAGGGAGATGGGTGCGGGTCCAGAGCACTGTGGGTCGAGCAAACGTTCTGTTGTAGAGCACACAGGCTGCCCTGCTTTATAAATCTGAACATGTAGTGAGCCCCTGCACCGGCCCAGCCATCAGCCAAAATGCCTGGAGATTGTTGTCAATAAAACGCATTTTATCCTCATGTGTCTTTATGTTCTTGCTGGGAGGAAAGGGAATGGAAAGTCAAACAGATGCACAGAGCTGGAAAAGAAGTCCCATATATCTTCCTGGAAATCCCAGTAGCGGAGCCATAGGGTGACGTGACATGGCAGACTGTCACCGTAGATGCCTTGAGAAGCCTACGCCTGGCTCAAGAGGGTGAGCTATGAGAAGCGTTGAGCAGCTGAGCAAGCAGTAATGGAGGGGTTGAAGGGTGGTACCAGCGAGAGGAGGTCAAATTCAGAACTGGAAAGTAGACACAAAATGTATTTTTTTAGTGTGTTGCATCTGGGTCTTGGAATAAAGAATGGATTCAATCATGATTCACAGGTATTGGACTAAAGTAATCAAAGTGAAGCACTGTAGGAACACGGTTTTATTGGAAAACAAGAGATGCATTTAGGATGTTTTAATGTGTGAAGTTAGTATACAGTTAGAGGAAAAAGTTCATGGTTGCGTATTTTTGTCTTAAATTCAGTTTAGACATCTGAGCTGAGGTGAGCTAAATTTGGGAGCAATCAACATATGGATGAAATCACTGAGAGAATTAGCATAGCGAGGGGAAGTGTTTCAGGATTGAGAGCTGGAGCACCGTAGCGTCACGTGATCAAGAAGAATTAGGAAACTCTAGAACAGGTGACTGAGAAGGAACAGTCAGAGAAGGATGGGGGAAAAATACACGAGCGTGTGAAAGCAGAGAAGCCAAGGGAAGAAGAGGTTTCAAGGAGGTTTAAAAAGATACTATGTCAGGTATTGCTAGAGGGGCCCTGGATGGGGACTTCACGTTGAAGATCGGATGTAAAACTGTGGCGGCTGGCAATGACCCTGATATCAGACATTGATGGGGATAAAAGCATGATTCCGGGGTGGCTGGGTGGGGGTGGTAAAAGCAGGTGTAGACTGTGCTTTTCATGCTGCGGAAGGCAGGAGAAGTGTGGAGTCATATTGAGACTTTGTCTCTTGTCCCATACAGGTTTTGTTTGGTTAGTTACTTTCTTCCTCTCACAACTGGGAGGCAGTTAGCGTACTTGAGGTTGCCGGGGGTCATCTAGCACCCAGAAGGAAGGATGCACTTGTAGAGCGGAGTTGTTGGGCAGGAGACTTCATGAAGCTTCACATCGTGTGAAGGGGGATATCTGGCTTACAGACATGGTGGGGGGACGCGAGCTGGGGGGATTCTAACCTACGGCTACTTTCACTGATGTTCGTGGCAAGGTCATTGTCTAAGAATGAGAAAAGGCAAGGAGTTTTGGAAGGTTGGTGTTGATGGGGTTTGGGAATACAGGTCAGGTTGGGTGGGCTGAGGTCAGAGCTGAGGACTGACAAAGATGTCTTTTGTGTGAAAGGTGGCTTATTACAGCACAGGGACAGGACCTGTGGCCCAAAGAGGGGCTGCACTGAGGTTGTTGTGAGGAGTGGCTGATGACCTGCTGTGGGGATGGGGAGGTAAGGAAAAGGGAGGTTTCAACTCTCATGTGCTAAAGGAGACTCACAGGTAACCCTTGTCAGGCTAAGGTTGTTGACTCCTTAGTAAGGCATTGGCATGAAGACAGGTGGCAGCTTCTTGGAGGAACGTTGCTCACTTCAAGATCTGTCAATGGGCTGTGGCTTATAAGGACTGTAATTGTATCTACATTTCCTTCTGGAAGCCGGTTTATTGATTGAAATGCTTTGTTCTTGTAGATTGCTAAGACATTTGTAAATTGAGGGAGACTCAGGTCGTGCAGGACTGTGATCTCTATAGGTTAACTCTTGTTTTCTCCTTTCCTAAGCTTTAGGGCAGCCAGGAGTGCCTCAGGAACGTCACATGCATCCCGTGGCGGTGGCGGGAGGGGTTTCTGGGGTGTCAGCTTCTCCTTCGTTCTCAGCTTGCTTCTGTTCCCTCATCACTGTGAGGGTGGATTTTATGGGTTAAAACGTGCCAGGCCCAAGGAATGCCCAGAGAGCTGGTAAATGATATTTCTGGGTGTGTCTGTGAGGGAGTTTCCAGAAGAGATGAGCAATTAAGTCAATAGAACTGAAGACGTTCTAGAATGTAGGTGAGGTTGGGTGGGGTGGAGTCTGGAGCCTACAAGGCGGAAGGAATTCTTGAGGCATCTTTGGTGCAAAATGGTGGTTTATTAAAGCACGGGGAGAGGACCGTGGGCAGAAGGAGCTGCTGCCCTGGGGATGGGAGTGGTGCAGGATTATGTAGGATGGGGTTGGGGGGAGCGAGGAAAAGGGAAGTTTCAAAAGAACTTTCACCTGCTAAAGAGGACTTGCCATTGTCAAGGTTTTTCCTTCAAGCAAGGTATGGACAGGAAGATGGGTGGGAGATTCCTAAGGACTGTCACTAAGTCCCACCCAGAAGTGGCAGTGGGGGAAGGTTGCAGGGTGTCAGCTTTTACTTTGTCCTCAGCTGCCTTCTGCTCCCTCATCAGAACCAGTGAAGAAGATTGGGTCTTCCCCAGGGGCAGGGGCTGGAGGCGGGGGGGCGGCTCCTGCTGTGTAGGGAGGGCCAGAGCAGAAAGGAAGCAGGAAGCTAGGGTGTCTGTCTTCTCCTCCCCTGGAGCATCACTGCTCCTGGGTCTCAGGGGTGGGGACTGGACAGAGCCACACCCTTGGCCCTTCTGGTCCCAGCTTGAGCACAGCAGATTTCCAGCCTCTGTGACTGCATGGGCCAGTCTCTCCTGATACAGCTCTTCACACACACACATCCTGCGGTTCTTTTTCTCAGGGGAACCCTGACTAGAGCAGCTGGGTAGAGTGGGAGGGAAATTTGACAAAGACCCTGTGAGCAGAGAGAGTTAGGAGTTCCCAGATAAAGAAAGACTTATCTTTCCTGACACCAGGGAAGTGATTTTAGGCCGGGAGATTTTCCCAGACCTGGGCCCCAAACACCTCTTGCAGAACTTCCTAGGAGGTGTCAGGATTACAAAGAAATGCAAAGAACTCAGTCGTTAAGAATAGTTAAGGGAACAAAGGCAATGTAAAAGCTAAGGAGGGAATCTTGCAGGCCTGGAAATAGAGTCACCATTCAAGAGAGGATAAATCAGTGGGAAACTCCAGTCTTGTTTGAAAAGTAAGCAAGGCTTGAGCGGGTGGAACTAGAGGGTATTATGCTAAACCAAATAGGTCAGTCACCAAGGCAAACACCAAATGCTTTCACTCTTAGTCTAATTTAAGAAACAAAACACATGAATATAGGGGAAGAGAATGAAAAATAAAATAAGATAAAGACAGAGGGAAGCAAACCATAAGAGACTCTTAACTCTAGGAAACAAACTAAAGGTTGCTGGAGGGGAAAGGGAAAGGGAAAGGGACGGGGTATGTGGGGGACAGGCGTGGAGGAGGGCATGAGATGGAATGAGCACTGGGTGTTCTGTGCAATTGACAAATCACTAAACTCTACCCTAAAACTAGTGTATTATATGTGAACTAACTAGAATTTAATAAACTCTTGAAAGAAAAGAAGAGAGAGAGAGAGTGAAAAAAGCAAGACTCTGCATTCCTGTAGGACCTGAGACAACAAGCCCAAGACCCTACCTCGTTTATGGGAGCAGTCCACAGGCCCTTCCTCCTGAGTCCCTGTCCCCTTGGAGCAAATTCCACCTGCTTCATTATAGTGTTTAAGCCTCCAGCCCAGGAAGAGCCTAAACCACTTTAACCTAATGCAGGCTAGCGCATGTTTTCCAAGTCTGCTTGTGCAGCCTGTGCTGTGACAAAGCTCCTCTTTCTGAATATTCATCCTAAACCCCACATGGAAGGAACCACATCCCCCTGCTCAGGGAGTCACAGCTTTGGGAGTTATTCCCCCCGATGTCCTTATTTGCTGCAAATAAAGTGTCCTTTGTGTGCCAGTCTCAGGGGTGCAGTCTCCAGCAGCGCCGCACCCAGAAGGGAGCTCCCGTTGGCTGGGTGAGAGTGTCACACTTTCCAGGGAACCGGGAGACCCTGTGGACGTGTAATCACGGTGGTAGAGTGGGCCACAGACGGTATTTTTCTCACCTGCGTTAGTGGACATGTTGCACGGGTTCAGGACGAGATTGTGAAAGCCTTTCTCAGGGATCTGAGCAAAAGAGGGCAGAAACAACAGTTGAAGACACGTGAAAGGGAGAGTGGATAAGCGTGGTTCATTCCATCTAGTCTAAGACTGGAAAGATGAGTAAAGCCAACCTTTGGGAGACCGGAGAAAAGGACAAAATGCAGACCTGCCAGGTGAGAATTGTTCCCTCCGGAGAAACTGCCCTGGGAAGGAATTCAACGTCCGACTTTGCGTCTGGGAGTGCTCCCAGGCTCCCACCCGGCCTTGGATGGAGCGACATGCAGCTTCAGCGGCAGGGGCTGGAGAACTCATGATGCGGCTGGCACAGAACTCCGCGCAGTTTGCCAGCAAGAGGTAACAGAGTCTATTTGGGTGAGACGCAAAATCCCAAAGCGTTGATTCGTGGAAGGTTCCGTTCAGATGGGAGCGGCTCCCCACAGCTCTGCCAGCTGGTGTTGACAGACTGGGTTCAGGCAGCGAAACCCCGGCTTTCCTGAATGAATTCTGAGGTTCCGAGTGGAGCTGTGGGCAGATCCCGTAACTGTGTAGCTGGCCAGCCCGAGAACCGGGGACGGGCTGAGCGAACCTGCGAATGAGTTCCTCACGCGGTCACCGTGCCTGGGCCAGAGGGTGGCCGCCCTGTGAGACCAGGGCATCCGAGCGTCTCTGTGGCTGCAGAGTGCTCAGTCACAAGGGCCGCTCCTAGGGAGTCGGGAAGAAGGACTGGGAAGCCACGGCAGCATGACATCGTGCGCCAAGAGTTGGACTCGGGGGCCAGGTAGATTTTACAGTGTGAGCCAGAGCATAGTTCCGAAATAAAGAAGCAGCACCCTCAGAGAAATAAAACAGAACCCCAAGTTATCGCATATGTTATTTATCATCAGATCCTCAACCAAAATCCCTAGATAGGCAAAGAAACAGAAAGGTGAGACTCATACTTATGAAAAAATCGGTGGAAACTGGACCCAAGTGAGCAGATGTTGGACTCAGCAGACAAAAACTTCAGAGAAGTTGCGACTCATATGTTCAAGGAATTAAAAGAAAATGTGTTCACTTGATTAAAGGAAAATGTGTTAATGAACAATTAGGAAAAATGAAAAGAGACGTGGAATCTATAAGAGAGAACCAAATATTAATTTTAGTGCTAAAAATTACAATAGCTCAAATGAAAAACGAATAGATCTCAGTAGTAGATTTGAGACTGCGGAAGTGTCAGTGAATGTGAGCATCTATAAATAGAAATTATATAATTCAAAGAAAGAACCGAGTGAAAAAATACTGATGAGGAACATCAAACACGTAAACATACACATACGTGAAATACTGGGGGAGAAAGCAGAGGGAGTGGAAAAAGTATTTGAAGTAATGGTCCCAAATGAAAACACATCAAGGGACCTACATGAACCCCATGCAGTAGGAGCACAAAGCAAACCGTACCTAGACTCAGTACAGTCAAGCGGCTGAAAGACAAAAAAATGGAGGAGAAAAGCTTAAAAGCAACAAGAAAGATGGGACCCATCATGTTTAGGGACAATACAATTAGCACAGATTTCTCCTCATAAAAACAGGTCATCAGGCAGCAGGAGGAGTCATTCCAAACAGTGAAAGAGAAAAATAAAATGTTTAAGATTTTAGATCCTGGGAAGCTGTTGTCAAAAACTAAGGCAAAATTAGCTCACTTCCACATAAATAACAGCGGAAAGCACCATTGCCTGCGGCCTAACTTACGGGAAAAGTTAGAAAGGAAGCGAGGGTGGCCGTGAAGGCACGCAGTGTCCAAGACGCGGTCCCGGAGACGCTGCATACTGCGTGGCCGTCGACACGGGCGGAGGCCAGTAAAGACTGAGCTGTGGACAGAGCTGGGCGCCGCGTCCAGCACGTGAGGACCGGCCAATCCGACACACAGCAGTGGCAGGATGGGAGCAAGACCGCGCCGTCCTCCCGGCTGGAGCAGGAAAAGTGTTGGGCAAAGCTGAACATTTTCGTGGCAGACACACACAACAAACTGGAAATAAAAGGAAATGAAAAATACCTAAAAGTAAGAAAGTTTGTATTGGAAACACTGACAACTGGCGTTATCCTCAGGGGTGGTGTTTTGAACATACCCTTCTTTGATTGGACTGAGACGTTTAATTTGATTTTCAGATTGCTAATTCTTTGTCATTAAGTATTATTAGCTTTTGAATTATATCAGTTTCATAGGAATGTTTTAAGGAATTCTGTGTGTTGTATATGTGTAAATATAATATAATATAATATATGCATGTATATAATATAATATGCATGTATATAATATATGTATATATAATATAGTATAATATGCATATATATATGAGTGAGACTGGCTTTCGGTACTTCATTCCTATCCTGTCTCTGTTAAGCTTTGTTACCACATTTTTGCCAGTATGTAAATCTGATTAGAACGTATTTAACAACTGTCTATTCTCTGGGCAATTCTGTGAGTGTTGGTACATTCTTCTGTTAAAACTTTGATTAAATTCACTAGTATAGTGTCTGTGGCCTGGGTTTTCATTGTGGGAATATTTTTAATAATTAATTCAAAGTCTTTAAAATGATATGATAATTTAGATTTCTACCTTTATTTGGTCAGACTTTGTGAATTACAATTTTTTTTTTTTAAAGATTTTATGTACTTATCTGACTGAGAGAGAGAGACAGCGAGAAAGGGAACACAAGCAGGGGGAGTGGGAGAAGCAGGCTTCCCACTCAACAGAGAGCCTGATGGGGGGCTCCATCCCAGGACCCTGGGATCATGACCCGAGCCGAAGGCAGACACTTAAGGACTGAGCCACCCTGGTGTCCCATGAATTACATTTTCTAATAATCTCTTTAATCTATACTCCTAAATCATTGCTATTTTCCGTACCATATTATTATCTTTTCTGACAACTTTGAAATTGATTATGATATATGTTATCATTTGTAATATTGATTATTTCTATTTTCTGTTTTTTTTCTTTGATCAGTATTTCTGGGGTATGCATCAGTTGCATGAATTTTTCGAAGAGCTTCCTCTAGATTTTTCATTGACTTGTCCGCAGCAGGTTTATATGATGTTTTATTGATTTCTACCTTTACCTTTAATATTTTATCCTTTCCACTTTTTTCCCTAAAAACTATTACATCAACATCCACCTCAATAAGTTTTAGAAAAATAATTTTAAAGTTTTATATTAAAAAGGTAGACATACACAACTGGTGAATTGTTTACACTATATCAAGAACTAACTGAACATAATAAAAAGAATTTAGGGAAGCAAATTTTAGTTCAAAATATCTTTTTTTTTCTAAGATTTTATTTATTTATTTGACAGACAGGGGTCACAAGTAGGCAGAGAGGCAGGCGGAGAGAGGGGGAAGCAGGCTCCCTGCCAAGCAGAGAGCCCGATGTGGGGGTCGATCCCAGGACCCTGGGATCATGACCTGAGCGGAAGGCTGAGGCTTAACCCACTGAGCCACCCAGGTGCCCAGTTCAAAATATCTTTTAATATCCTTCATGCTTACTCTTTACCAAGTGGATAATTTAGAAGTACTCTGCTTGCTTTGCAAAGTTTAGGTAACGTTGCAGAAATAGAGTATGATTCTCAGAGTGGCTGGTGAGTAAACTTGGTAGGATTTTAACCTCTGGAGTGTGTTGAGTGTGTGACATTATTGAAAGCAGACGATTCTAGTAATGTGTTTGCAGATAATTTATTTATTGAAAAATGTAAGCAGTAAACGTAAAAGAATAAACAAACATATTTAAAAATGTATCTCTGGTAGGGGTGCCTGGGTAGTTCACTCGGTCATGTGTCTGACTCTTGGTTTCCACTCAGGTCATGATCTCAGGGTCCTGAGATCGAGCCCTGCCTAGGTCACTGTCCTCACTGAGGAGTCTCCTTGAAGTCTCTTCCTCTTCCCCTCCCTCTGCTTTTGCTTACGTGCGCTCTCCTATCTCCCCCAAATAAATAAATAAATCTTAAAAAAATCAATCTCTGGTATCTAAAAGTTTACAGATATTACAGAAATAGGAAATATGTCAAACATAGACATTAAATAGTAACTGAAAATTGTAAGTGTAGTAAAGTGAAATATGGTTTATAATTTGGTTAAATATAAAATCTTTTTACGTATGTGGGATAAATGCACAATATTTTATAAATGACTAAAATCTACTCTTTTTTGGACAGTAAAGTGTATATATATTCAATTAAAGACAAACTATTTAGAATTTGTTGTGCAAGCACGGGCCATGTCTTTATTTTATTTTACTTTTTTACTGACGTATGGTTGACATACAGTGTTATACGAGTTTCAGGTCTACAGCATTCAGATTTGACAAATTACGAACTTTATGAAATGGCTCCCATAGGTATAGTATCGCCTGTCACCATACAACTGTGTTACAATGTTGTTGACCCTATTCCCTACACTATACTTTTCATCCCTGTGACTTACTTTATAACTGGAAGTTCCTAACTTTTAATCTCTTTCAAATAGACACAGTATGTTATGCTTTTAAAAGGTGTAGACAAAAGCTCACGGAGTTTGTAGACCAAACTCTTTTTGCTTTGGTTCCATTTTATTGTGTTAAAGTGGACATGGATCCCTTCGTTGTTGATGAATGACTTGGAGAACTTGGATGGGCAGCGGGTCACTCCTGACCCAGTGTAAGCCTTGAGGGGGGCCGGGACGGAGCGGTAATGGCCATGCTTTGAGAGTGGCCATGAAATCTGACAGTTCAGGACTCTGGGACAGAAGGGAAGGCTCAGGCAGGAAGATGGAGCCCGAGGGATGAGGTTTCTGTGTTTAGCCTCGCCTCTGTGGTTTGCATGGTAGACCAGTTGAAAACAGTCTGTAGAACAATTAGGTTATTTTCCTTATTTGTATATATTGTGGAAAAACTATGTCTTCTTTCTTTCTCCTGATTTATTTTAACTTTATAAACACTCTGATACAAAAACCCAACTGACAGAAGAAAACATGAGCAAGGATACTGAAGACATAAACCAGCATTCGACAAACTTAGTAGTTCATTTGACTTAAGCCCACTGGGTTCGAAATGATACGTGGACAGGAAGAGGGATCTGGTCATTTGACTGACCTCACTGCAGAATCTGGGATCAGACCTCCTTTTTATTACCCACATTGCTTTATTCCGGGTCATGCGTGTGCACTTCAGCGGGAATGGACAGCCGGAGATCGGGTGATGTTACAGGGCAGCGAGAAGGTCTTTTGTGTGCTGGGGACGGGGATGGACAAGAAAATTACCTTCTGATAATGGAGGAGGAGAGAATGATCTAGGGTTTTTTGTTTGCTTGTGTTTTTTTTGTTTGTTTGTTTTATTTGCGTTTTGTCAACAGATTGTCAAAGGACAGCACGAATATGAATGCTTGAGAAAAGAAAAGGGAGTGTATGACAGATTCAAGTTAATTATCTCAGATTTGGTTCCCATATCATGAGTCTCCATAGGGCCATAGAAGCCATAGGGCTTCTGGGCTCTTCGTCCGAGCTACTAGACCGACTGTTCTGTCACAACTTCCCAAATAGATGGAAATTTACCACACGTTTGTCTGAGACAGATCTTTCACTGAGTGCTTCTTGGGGGTACAGAAGAAGTGGTTGCATCACACAACACACGGAGGTCTCCACTTTCATTCTCTTTAAACATCTCTGGTTGTCCCCGAAGTCACCCTTCAGTTGCCAGTGACCTTCCTTATCTCCCTTTGCCTCACATGACATCTAAATGCCTCAGTGCTGTCAAGGGCGCGTTGGCTCTGGACATTCAGAGAGGAGAAGATCCCGTGATTGGCACAATCTAGACGTTCCCATGTTGGAAGGCAGTGTGGGACTCTACCTTCTGTGTCACTGGCCTGGGGCTCCTCGTCCGTGACTCCAAGGTTTTTATCAGTTGTTTGTTCAGGAGGACTCTGACTTCTCCGAGAGTGGGGACTGAGTTCTGCTTGCAATAAAAGATTTTTCCGTAGCCCAGGGTCATGTGTAACTTTTGCTTATTTTACTTTTGTTTTCTGACTTACCCAAGCTTGAACAGCAGGATAAAATCAATTTTTTCCATAAAGGAGCAAACAATACAATCAGGAACAGAATATAAATAAGATTCTCTTACAAAGAGTGGGTCAGGGTAATATCAGAACGCCCCAAGTCACTCTGACTTCGACTTGTGTGTGTTTATAAGATCTGAGAACCATTATCACAGTTCCAAGTGATCCTAACAAAGCAAGAAAAATCAAATGAAAACACAATTTAAACATCTTTACAATACATACAGCCTGTGAATAATTAGATCTTGTACAAAATATTAATAATATTTATTTATTTACACATTTATTTGTTTATTTTTACTGACAGGTCTTTATTGCCATAAACTTAAGAAGGAGTAGCATCAGTTTAGCTAAAATCAATAGGGTGAAGAAAATGATGGAAATTTTTGCCTCCCCAAAGTATTGCATACAGCGTTTAACGAACACCCGTGCTGCTGCAAGTAAGGCCCGTGGGTTCCGCCTTGTATTCATGTTGTGTGTGATATGACCTGTGACATGACAAGGGGGCAGTCACGTGCATCCATGTCGCTGGAAACTGCACTGGTGCCGGGGTCCTTGCTGGCACGGACCACGAGTCTGTTCCTGACGCGCAGGACATTGGCATCATCCGTGTGTTATCACCGTTTCTCTCCCACCTCGGTGAACATCTGATGATGTTTGATCTGGTGACACAAAGAGCCATAAGGAACCAAAAACTGTGTGAACCATGCATGTACAAAACATGCACCGTGCCATCCCGTATCGGAGCTTGTGAGGCTCCCCTCCAGATCCCGGAGGGGTCGGCAGTCACAGAGAGCCCTGGGGGCATGGCCCCGCTCTGGGCTCCTCATGCGTGAGCTACGCTCTGACACAAAAGACGAGGTGCTGTGCAGTCTTCTTTGACACACCCTTTGCTGCCACCTGAGAGCAAAGGCTCTCGTGTTCTTACGATATGTAAGAGAAAACACAAATACTAACACATGGAATAGTTACAACAGCCCAGTAAAATGATTTGCAACTATCCAGAGACACAAAACAGCGACTTAGATTCATCTTTAACTTTTAGAAAAGTCAAAGCTATTCCTAGGCGGGATACTTATATTTCAATTAAAAAAAAAATCTGCAGAGCCCCACAGTACTGTAGATGTTCATTTTTGCTCTTTTATGAAACTACGTTTGTGAAAAATATTTTCCCACGTGGGAAGAACTTACATGGGGGAGAGTCTGTTCTCTGGACTGGACTCCCACGCGGAGGCTCCGGAGGTGGCATTTTCTCGCAGAGACTCTCCCCAGTTCTCACCTTTACGTGCTTCGATTTTCCCCGAGAAACACTCCCTGAAGGACGGCGCCGGCAGAATGGAGGCTCTTCGACTTGGATGACCTCCTGTTCAAACATGTGGTTTATTTATTAAATAATTAATCATATCTGCCAATACCCCAGGACCCTTTTGAATTCTGTGGTGACGGAGAGCTAACAGCCTTGCTCCCTTAGTTTATCTGTTGAGAGATTGGCACTTCAGTTAATCAATATGAGGACATTCATTACAGAAATAAAATTTCTCTTACTTTACATCCTGGATAGCTAAAGCATGCGCTGCTTCTTTCTATAAGAATCTGATTTTTATATTGCCTCTTATTATAATTTACTGATACATAATTGACAGATAACATGGTATAGAATGTGTTGATTTGATACATTTGATACATTTATATATTGCAACACTGTAGCTAACACCACAACTGTCTTTCTTGTGATGGGAGCAACACTGATCTCTCAGCAACTTCATGACACAGTGTCGCTGTCTATAATCGCTGTGCTGTGCATTAATCCTTCCTGACTTATTTACTGGTTCCAAGTTTGTGCCCTTAAATGGTATCTCCCCTGTCAAAAGCCACATGAGACGATTCGAGCTGGAAAGGGACAATCAGAGAGACATTGGAATCATTTGTTTATTTATTTTTGAAGTTTGTTCAGAGTTATTTTTTTCTGTTAATGATACTGGGTCATTTCAATGCGACACTCAGCCTGGGTCTCTGGGCTCTCACAACGTCTTGCTCTTTCTTTGTGAATTCAGTTGATTAAATAAATCAGGTATTGAGGACATCGCCCATTGTATGGATCCGTCACACTTTTGTAGAACTGGATATATGTTTAAGAATTCCTTGTCATGCCTTGCATGGAAAAGTTTCCTCCCGAAGAACTAATATGCTTATGTGATCCCTATGCTTAATTTGGACAAATGAGAGACATTTTTCTTTCTTTTCTTTGGTTGTTACAAAAGAAAGACCTTCAGGGTTGCTTCTTTAAGGAAAATGTTCTACGCCTTCCCAGTTCATATTCATTCATTTTGTGGTGTCACAGAATCACTTTGTTTCCCCTTGACCCCATGGTTCTTAAAATACATTCTTTGCATAGTTATTTAGTTTTCTCTGTACTGCACCATAGTGTAAACTATAAAGCCATACCTATACGTATCTATACAGCACTCCTTTTTTAATGACCAAACCAGTCCCAGAACACAGATGCCATTTAAAGAGGAAAACATTCTCAAACGAATGAATAAATACATTTTAGTTATTGATAGCTTCCCTGGACTGCTTTTCAAAGATATTCCCATCCTTCTCTTTTCTTCATTTTTCTCACTGGCTTTTTAAAAACGACTTTTCAGAAAGATGTATTTCCTGCAAATTAAGGCAGCCACTGTGGAAAACAGTGTGGAGGGTCTTTAAAAATTAAAAAATAGTAGAAATACTGTGTGACTCAGTAATTCCACTACCGGTTATTTACCCAAAGGAAAGGAAACATTAATTCAGAAAGACGTATGCATCCCTGTGTTTACTGCAGCATTATCTATAATAGCAAAGGTATGGAAGGAGCCTCTGTGTCTGTCAGTAGAGGAACAGGTAACGATGATGTGGCCCATACGTACACAGATGCACACACACACATATGTGCGTGTGCGGCCATGAAAGAGAACGAGCCCTTGCCATTTGTGACGACACGGATGGACCCAGAGGGTATTACGTGAAGTGAAACAGGTCAGACAGAGAGACACAAATATACCATATGATTTCACTCATATGTGGAACAGAAGACACAGAATGAGCAAACAAGAAAGAAAAGAGGCAGGCAGACTCCTAAATACAGAGAACAAACTGGTGGTTTGCCAGAGGGGGAGTGGGCCAGGGGCTGGGTGAGATAGATAGAGGGGATCATCGGGTGCAATCTCCCAGTTATAGGGTAAGTCCCAGAGATGAAGATACGGTGTAGGGAAGAGAGTCAACGAGACTGTGATAATGGTTGGTGGCCGGTGCTGACTACACTTGCCTTGGTGAGCACTGAGTAGTGTATGGAATTGTTGAATCATTATGTTGTACACTTGAAGCTAATATCACAGCGTATGTGATACCAAAATTTAACAAGATATTTAAAGAGATTTTCCCTCTTCCCCTCCCCCCGGTTTTCTTCATCCAACCGTCATGCATCCGTCCACCCTCTCTGTCATCTCTCTCTCTGTCGTCTGTCATCTCTCTATCCCATCTGCTCACCTCTCTGCCATCTCTCTAGATACATCACCACTTGCGTAGATCAGTAATACAGCCGTTCGCTAGGCTTTAATGGCTGTGGTGTTATAAAGTATTTATCAAGTCATTCAGGATTTTCCAGTCATGTGCTACTTTTAAAGAAAGGTTGCCTGTGAATTTCTGTTTGACGTGTCTGTGTCTGTCCGTCCAATCACTACTTGAAGTCAGTAACGATGTCAGAGTCTTACATCAGTTCTCCAGATGTTTCAACAGCCACGGTATCATTTATGAAGTTGAATTCCTTTCTATTAATGGTAAACTAAGAGAAGTCGTATTACAATTTTAAAACTTGTTTTATTTTTATGTATAAATTTATATAGAGATTTAGATATAAATTTATTAAATTTATTAAAATTTTATTTACCTTTATAATAATGGTGATACTATAAGACATGTCTGTATTATTATTATTTTTTTAAGATTTTATTTATTTATTTGACAGAGAGAGAGATCACAAGCAGACAGAGAGGCAGGCAGAGAGAGGAGGAAGCAGCTCCCTGCTGAGCAGAGAGCCCCATGCGGGACTCGATCCCAGGACCCTGAGATCATGACCTGAGCCGGAGGCAGAGGCTTAAACCACTGAGCCACCCAGGCGCCCCGACATGTCTGTATTATTGACAAGAAATTTAATAAGAGATTTGATGGTAGATCTTACTTAATTAGTTGGCTTGGTTTTGCTGATTCCCATTCACGTTTTGACCATGCAACATTGTTAATGACGTTCGGCAGTGTTTCAATATTTTATAAACTATGAACAAAAGTAAACATATAAACTTTACTTTTTTCATCAAACAGCACTGCTTTTTCATATAGTTATTACACGATCTAATGGTGGTACTCCTAGAAGACACTGTCTTTCCCTGCTTTGTTTTGGATCCCATTGCTTGCTTTCTGTGATTTCTGCATCTCAGCCAAAGTTTCTTCACTTAATTAAAACAGTTCCCTCTTCAAATGAGTCTTCACGGTTTAATAACTGAATTATATTTCCTTTAAAACAGAAGAAAATATTGATATATCTATTAGAATGCATTTTATTAAAGTCAGATTGCTATAATAATTGGATTTTTTGTGAAGATTATTCTTTTTTCATTAATTTCCATTAGAGTAAATTTATAAGATTTGATAAGAATTACAAATCCTTCACAGCCTTTACGCTTAAAACTTACCACTCAAAGTCTAAATTTCCTTCCAAAATTCCTTCTTTCAAGTCTTGGTATTTGATTCTCCGAGAAATTTATTTGACATATGGTTGAAAACATTTAAAGTAATTACATTTTTTTATTGCATTAGCCAGAAAAAATTTCTTATGGTGAATCTGCCAAATTAAAACCTTCTGAAACTCTCCCAAGATTTTGGCCCAAACTGTAAGTTTTCTTCCAATAATTTTACTGATAGGACTTGTACTAAAATCCAATTATGTTTTTATATAAATATTATTTTCTTTTTAAACTTTTTAAAGCACATGAACATTTGATATATAATTTCATATATTGTTCCTTTCAGCTTCTTAGGATCAAAAATAAAATTGTTCTGAGGCCTGAATTTTATATTTTAAGGAAATGATTTGAGCACTTGTTTATGAGAAGTAAATCCTAATAATTATTGAAAGTCCATTACCTTAACTATTTTTTAAATTTTAGTTTTCTTGTAAAAGTAGATAAAAGTTTTGCAACAAGGGAAGGATTGGTCTATATAATAATATTAGCTTTTGAAGCCTCAGTAAATAATGACATCTGATAGTGCTTGATTATTTTTGAACTATTCTGTGTATATTAAAGATTCTGATGTCAATTTCTGAGTTTTTTCATTTGCTTTCTCAATACTTGCATAGCGTATTTTGTGAATTCTTAGCGTAAAGTACTTTAATTAAGGATTCGATTTGTTTAGGTTGTTTCTTCTTTGATGGTTGCACATCTTATTCATTTGTACCCTGAGCTTAAACGAACTATTACTCCACCCGACAAAGTATCTACATATTTGCCCTTCGGAACTTGGCGACATAATGTTTGCGCACCATTTACAGGCAACATTATGTCACCCACAGTAGAAATCCACTCACAGACTTTCTTGAAATTAATTGGTTCGATATTACTCATTTTTGCTTTTCTTCAAAATAGATTCCTTTCTGTTCTGATTTTTATAGTGTTATGAATTTTCTAGGATATTGTTCGTTATTAATATCACTTCACTTCCCGTGCCCCCCACTTTAAAGATTCACGTGTATTATAGTTAGAAGGTCTGAATCCCTATACAAATTTCACTGTCTTTTCATTCTGCATTTTTCTTATTGTTTTACTAAAAATTTCCTGGCTCATAAATGTGCACGTTGCACAATAATATTTACACGCCCTTTGCCGGCGGGTATGTTGAGGACGATGTGAAAGTCAGGTGTCTAGACACAGCAACAGCTAAATGGCCTCCCTGTGGTTGGCTGGAGATTGTTAGGATGCGTCGTCCGGGACCTGTCCGCGGTCATGGAATCAGCTCGCTGGGGACTGCAGATTTTCGTGGCTTGTTAGTTCCTCCATGTTTAGTGTGGAATAATGTTCCATCATTTGACATACCGCATCCATCTACTGAAGGACAGGTTATCGGTCATAGCCAGGTTTTGGCAGTTATGAGGAAAGGTGCCACACACACCCATGCGCTCGTTTTTGTGCGGACAGAAGTTTTCAACTCTTTCGGTTAAATACTGCGGAGTGTGATGGCTGGATGGTAGATACGGGACTGTGTTCATACGCTTCATTACCGTCATGTGTCTTATTTAGGAGGGTGTCTGTTGAGAGTGTTGGCCCATTTTTAATGGGGTTCTTTGTACTCTTACTTTTAAAGAGTTCTTCGTATATTTTAGGTTAACAGTCCTTTATAAGATTTGTATTTTGCAAATACTTTCTCTCAGTCGAGGGTGTGTCTTCTCATTCTCTTGACAGTCTTTTTGCCGAGAGGTGTTCAGTTTCAGTGAAGTACAGCTCATCAGTTCTCCCTGTCATGGACGGTAGCTGTGGGGTTATATCTGGGCACCCCCGTCATAACTAGGGGGGTTATCTGGGTTTTCTCTTGTTTTTTCTCCTAGGAATTCTATGGTTTTACACTTTACATTTGAGTCTGTGATCCATGTGGAGTTAATTTTTGTGAAAAGGCTAAGGTCTAAGTGGAGGGTTTGGTTCTGTTTTGCAGGTAGGTGTCCAATTGCTGAGGACTATGTGTTGTGAAGACCGTCTTTACTCCGTTTCATTGCATTTGCTCCTTTGTTCTCTGCAAATAGATATTGTACACGTTTTGCAAGTGATCTCTACTCTCATATGTAAAGAAAAGCACACATTTGCATGAAAATGTTATTTTTGTGGTTATAGATATTCATCCAAGCACCCCAGAAAATGATAAATCCAGCAGATGAAAAAGAGCTTTGGCATATAGTAAATTAGAATGACATCATCAACATGTTTGAGCCAACAGAAGACATATGTAAAACTCAGTCCCCAGTGGGTCAAGGATGTACAGATTCCCAAATGCAGTAGGAACATTTTATTAGCTTAGTGCGTACTAAGTTCTAAAGCAAAATTCACAACATAAAGAAGTAGCATTATAAATACACAGATAGGTTTCACTGCGTTAGGAATTTTAGTGCCAAGAATGCGGACTTCGACACCAGCAGGACCTAGATTAGAGCTGCCCTTTTGCGTCGTTTGTGGGTTGCTTCGCTCTGTGAGTCTGGATATCTGTTTCAGTGGAACAGAAGTGATTGATTCCAGACCAGTTTGCTGTGGAGATTCGAGCCGACGTGTCGGCACAGACAACAGTGTCCGGCACTCACTGCATGGGAGCGTAAAGGTTTGATGTGAGCGAAATCTTTCCTGGGGAAATTAAAGATCTTTGAGACACTGAATTACTAGATCTGTGGAATTTTGATATTTACTCACTCATGATCATTCACACATTCTGCTAAACCAAGTATTTCTAAGTGAATCATACAGTTGACCTCCCTGCCCCTCTTCTGTCCTCATTCTCCAAGGGGTCCTATTCCCACGTGAAAGCTGAATTCCCGTCCCATGTGCCTGTGGAATTGACTTTGTTGTGTTAGTGGCAGGGACACGTAACTCCACAAATCACAGTGTGGGTCAGGTGGCCCCTGGATGGTCACCTCCATGTGGTGACTCTGGGATCTGGGCAGTAGGACCATGAGGGTCGCCTGCCTTGCAGGGTCCCTTTGGCAAAGCACAAGGGGATCTCTGCCAGGCCCCGAAGTACCCCATCCCTCATACCAACGCCACCTAGAGAATGACTCAGGCAGATGGTCCCAAACCCACTGCAGGAGAAGTTGTAAATGCCGCGGGATTTTACGAGTACATGCATAGTGTAGTTGTGGTAAATATTGTCTGTGCTTAGCACAATTTATTTCTCAGTTTTAATGCTGTTACTATAATTTGCTGTAAAGTCTGCTCAACCTGATATTCACACAGCCTCTCCTGCTTTCTCCTGATTCATGTGTGTGTGTGGTTTTCATAATGTTAGCCGGGCACAGGCAGGTCATGGTCAAAGGGTTTCTGTCTTCTGAGATCGCGTCTTTGTTACTGCTTTGGCAAGAGAGAGCTGGCTTTTCGTGGGACCCGTAAGAAAACTGATCCTGCTGATGTTTCTGGGTCGTTGGCTTCTCCAGCACCCAAGCCAGGATACGTAGACAGCAGAACGAGAACTCCAGAAGCTCACCACCATGTGTCAGGTTCTCTCTACCCTTGGAGTCTTGTGTTTGCTTTGTACACTGTGTTCACGGTTTCGAACGATCGTTGGTGGGAGGACTGTGGTGAGATGTGTCTATCTAGTTTCTTCTGGGTTGAAAAACCTCCTCTTCATGACATCTTATAATTGGCTATTTGTGAAGGATAGGAAAGCTCCCGACCCCAGTTATTTCTGAAGAGGAGTAGAAACAAAAACGTAAGCTGCCAATTAATATTTATAAGCATATGCTCGTGACGTGTTAAAATACCTCCCATCCGTGTTTTGTTTGCAAACCCTGGCCCAAATGTCCCCTCCTTCAGAAAGCTGTCCTTTAATTATCGTCACTGAATTCGTTCTCTTCCATCTAAACTCTCCCTTTGATGATACGGCCCCTAGCACGTCGTTCGACATTTAATTCCAGTCCTCTCATGCTCCGGGCATACGTTGTTTTAAACTCTCCGTCTTGCTGGGTGTACCTCTTGAGCACAGGTGATGAGCTCAGCCGTTCTCGTCGCACACGTGCACAACTCACCGACAATCATGCTAGCGCCCAGTATGGTTTGGAAGCAACAGACGGATCCCGCCTGAAGTCCCCGAGGGACAGTGGGCTCCTGCCCTCTCATGTGTGTTCGGTTTTTTTGCGTGGATTACTCCCAATATGGCAAAGTTCCTGATGTGGCCCCTTTTCTGTAATCATATGGGATTCTTCTCTCGAGGTGCCTGGGTGGCTCAGTCGGTTAAGCATCTGATGCGTGGTGTCAGCGCAGATCATGGTCTCAGGGTCGTGAGATGGAGCCCGGTGTGGGGCTTCAAGCTCAGTGGGGAGTCTGCTGGAGATTCTCCCTCTGCTTCTTCCATCTCTGCTTGTGAGCTCTGTCTCTCTCCTTCTTTCTAAAATAAACAAATAAATCTTAAAAAAGACTCTTTATCATCCCTGGGATGCAGAGAGACACATTGATGGCCTGTATTTGGGTGGCGGATTGCCTCGGCAAGGGCAGAAAATGAGGGGAAACCAACAGGTAGGTAACCTTTCCCTATCTGTCCCCTCATGTTCAGAGACCCCGGACATTATCACCTGTCAGAGATTCATTGTGTTCCATGTTTCTGTTTCTGGGAAGAGGAAGGGTGGCTCCCCTACTTGAAAGAACATCTGTCAGGAAAATCAGGCTATGAGAAGCTCAAAAGGCAGCAAGAGAGTGCATATACCTTTATTTTATTTAAATTCTTGACCTGCCAGGTTTTATGAAAACCACAAGGACAGCAAAGCAGTCAAGAGTTAAATTATATGGAAATTCACTTAAGATGATTTTCTAGTTTTAAGCTCTTGCACCTCTTTCCGGATGGGCATGAGAAAGACGGTGTGGAAATTAGCCTTTGGATGGCATGGGATTCAGGAAGAGCGGCTTAGTGAGCAAAACCCTGAAAAGCAAACTTCTGTCTGCTGGAACGTTCACACTAAGGGATGTGGCTTTTCCTAATCCTTTATCCTGGATACGCAATAATGCAATATCCACCAGGAAATTAAAGCTTTAAAATGACAGTTATAAATTATATTGACAGATAGTAAAGGAGATGATGAAAAATTGCATTTCTGAAAATGATTTTGCAAAGTCTCTTGATCAGGTTCTACAAAAGATGATTTGTGAACGGTAATTACAGTCGGGTGAATGCACGGGTCCTGTGGTTAGGGACTACGGGAAAACACAAGCAAAGCATTTCACAAATTAAAGACACTCACATTGGGAGCTGCTGATACTACAGAAAACTTTAGGATTCAACATTTTTAAGACTCAATGAGTTTATTCAAATTTCTAGACCACATCGTCAATGAATTCACTGTGCATGTGCTAGTCAAAGTTAATATTGCATAAAGTTGCCGTGTTTTGAAAGATAGCAAAATAATTGTACCCGTCATTATAAATGCAATGTAAAGAACATGAACAGGAAGGCAGCGCAGGAAGGCCAGCCGCTGGCTCAGATCCTCAGAGCTTCTCCAGTGTGTTACTGCTTGAAGGAAAATTAGTGTTGGGGGGGCATGAAATTTTGATGATTGGTCTCCAAACCAATGGTTCATTTGTATAGTGAATACTTCCATCAAAATTCATAACGTTGGCAGTATCAGAAGCATTTTTAATAAGGTGAATAAAATGGAACCTTCCCTAATTATGTAAAAAAATTAGGACTCTGATAGACATGCTGCAAAATCAACTTTATTAAATGCCCCTGGTTCCTAATTGACGTTTTACAGACAATGACCTATTAGTTCTTCTTAATCCAGCAGCCTGACACTGTTGTTTAATAAAATTATACATGTGGTTAGTAATCTTCAAAATTGCGCTCTGGTTGTCAAAGTCCATTTTACCTGTTCTTTGACTCCCCATCTCACAGGATATATGAAATGAATACACGCTCAATTTGATCGTTATGTCACTGCTCCATGACCAAAATAAAATCTGCTTCGGGTGGAAACCATGGCCTCCCAGTTGGTCTCCCTGAGACTGTACAAGGACAAGAGAAGTACTTAGTGCCTTAACGTGCTGAGAACATCTGTGCCAACCCAACAGCCAGGGGGATTATTTTTGCTGAGATAGTAACTTAAGAAGCTTGCTTTTGTCCGTCATGGCTCTGTGAAATTTATATGCAAGAATGGAGGAATTTATGGAAGCACACAGAAAAGAAATGTCTATCTTCCACACCTAACGTTGCTACGATTTCAGAATTAATTGCAAGAGTTGGTCAGTTGGGAACCGTTTTTACTGTTGTATCTGTAGTCCTGGAGCAGAAGTAAAAGTAGGATAAATTTATATTTGCACTCCGGACTTCACGTTATAAATTTCATCAGGGTTGTCGAGACGACTGGTTACCTGTCCCCTGGTTCTACTCTTACCCCAACATATCCGCACAAACTGCTATTCCTCTTAGAAGATTTGTGCCTGTTGGTGAAGAAACTATGCTGTGTTCACTTTCCTGCATTATGCCTTCCCCATGCCACAAGCCCTTCCTGTGTTTCTGTGCCCTGCTCCTTCTGTAAGGATGCCACCATTCTGGGGCTCCCGGGTGGCTTGGTCAGTTAAGACTCCAACTCTTGATTTGGTTCCGGTCATGATCTCAGGTTTGTTAGATCAAGCCCCACGAGGGGCTCCGCGCTGGGTATGGAGCCTGCTTTAAATTCTCCCTCTGCCCCTCCCCACCACTCTTCTTTAGGTTCAGGTGAATATGTTGCCTAATGTCCAACCATATTTTCTCTGTGAAAACACTGGGGCAGGTACATAGATACCATCTTTCCATTGTGTTTATTTGGTAATGGGTATTTTCTTTCAGTTGGATTAGAGATCAGTGGAGTGTTGAGGCTGTGATTCTTTTTTTTTTTTAAGGTTTTATTTATTTATTTGACAGACAGAGATTACAAGCAGGCAGAGAGGCAGGCAGAGAGAGAGAGGGGAAGCAGGCTCCCACCGAGCAGAGAGCCCGATGCGGGGCTCAATCCCAGGACCCTGAGAGTACAACCTGAGCTGAACACAGAGGCCCAACCCGCTGAGCCACCCAGGTGCCCCGAAGCTGTGTTTCTTATCTCCATTTATTTGTAGAATTTGTTAAGTGACATGTGCCCACATGGGAGTTAGTATACGATTTCTCTTCAAAGTACTTGTAAGTGGGCTTGCAATGGGAAAAAAAAAAGAGGAAAAAGAAGAAGAAAAAAGTCTCTATGTTTTCAAGGGTCTTAATCAATTGCTTGGAAATGTGGAGATATTTTTTCATATTTATCTTCAGATCTAAGTGGCTCTACAGATCCCTCGAGTGATGTGAAACTTTAGAACAGTTTTGGTTTTGGAGGATCTGGTGAGGAGAGGCCAGGGTTTCCTTACATCACTTATGAGAATGTCAAGTGATATGGTGCCTCCAGGTTGCCCGCCTGCCACCAGTGGAACCTGGGCTACTGTGCACTTCAGAAACGGCACTGGAGGGCACATACTGAAATGACTGAAAGCCGATTTCTACACCAACCTGGACCACCACCGGTTTTTCCTGTCTCCATAGTTTTGCCTTTTCTAGATCTTGGTATTTTATTAATGTGCGTTTCCCTGATGACATGATGTGGAGCATCTTTCCATATGCGTATTGTCCATCTGTCTGTCTTAGTCGAAGATAACAGTTCAGATACTTTGGTCACATTTTAATTGGTTTGTCCTCTTAGGGTTGACTTGTATGGGTGCTTTGCTGGGTACCTAAAGAATCATCATCATTCTCAAGTTCATACAGGACTTTTCCCATTTTACTTCTAGAGATTTTATATGTTACGATAGGTCTGGATCCATTTTAAGTGTGTGTGTGTAAGGCCTAAGAGCAGTGTCTGGATTTATTTATTTACTATTATTTTCTTGTGGACATACAGTTTTTCCAGTACCATTTGTTGAAAAAATCGTCCATTTTTAGTTGAGTCAACTTTGCTCCTCCGTCAAAAGAATCCGTTCACTGAGCATGTGTTAGCGGTTTGTGGATTTCCCTTCTGTTCCACAGACGTACTTGTTTGTTCTTTTGCTCATTGTCTTGATTACAGTTATAGAAAATTTTGAAATCAGGTGATTACCGTCCCCCAGTTTTGTTCACTTTGTTCATTTTCCATTTTGACCCATTTCTGGATCTTTTGTCTTTCCACAAAAACTTTACAACCAGTTTGTTGATATCCACAAAGTTACTTGCTGGGATTTTTACTAGAACTATATTAAATCTATATATTAAATAGGGTCAATTAAATATTAACAACAATACTTAAATTAAAAATTAACAATATTGAGTCTTCCAACCGTGAACATAAAATACTTACTCATTCATTGAGAACCCCCTTTAACTTATTTTGCTACTATTTTATATTTTTTCTTCTATAAATCTTGTTCATATTTTGTTAGCTTCATACCTTACTATTTCATGTATTTGGTGCTTAGTTTTTTATTTATTATTTTTAAAGATTTTATTTATTTTTTTGAGAGAGAGTGAGTGTGAGCGAGAGAGCACGAGTGGGGGGCAGGTAGAGGCAAAGGGAGAAGCAAACTCCTCCCTGAGCTGGGAGCCTGACGCAAGCCGTATTCAGGACCCTGGGACCATAGGCCGAGGCGTAGTGGACTCAGCTGCCCAGGTGCCCCTGGTGCTAATTTAAGTGTGTTTGTTTTACATTTCAGTGTGCATTTGTACATCGCTGGCACATAGAAGATCAATCGGCTCCTTTGTATTAACTTTGTACCCTGCAGATTTGCAGTCCTCATCTGTTGGTTTCAGAAGCGTTTGTTAATGCTCTGGGTTACACAGGAAATCATGTTGTCTGAGAACAGTTTTATTTCTTCCTTTCCAATCTGTGTATTTTTAATTTTTTTTCTTGTCTTATTCTGTTAGCTAGGACTTCCAGTACCATGTTGGATAGAGTGACGGCGGGGACACTCCTGTCTTGTTCTTGTTCTTAGGGGAAAGTGTGTGATTTCTTACTATTAAGTATAGTGTTTGCTGTGGGGTTTTGTAGATATTCTTTATCCAGTTGCAGTTCCTCTCTGTTTCTGTTTTATGGAGAGTTTTCAGTCCTGTACTGGTGCTGGATTTTGGCACATGTTTTTCTGCATCTGTTGTTTGATTCAGTGGTTTTTCTTCTTTAGTTTATTGGTGTGATACATTAGGTTTATTGAATTTTTATTCCGTTCTTCTTGTTAAATTGGCCTCCTATATCTGGAATAAATCCATGCAGTCATGGTAATATAAGTCTTTGTTTACTTTATTGGATTTTATATGCTAATATTTGTTGAGAGTTTTTACATCTTTGTTCAGATGTTTTTGTCTATAGTTTTCCTTTCTTGTAACATTTTGTCTGGCCTTGGTAATGCTGCCTTATTTAATGAGTTAGGAAGTATTCCCTGTGCTTCTATCCTCTGAAAGAAATTGTAGAGAGTTGGTGTAACTTCTTATTAAATGTTTAGCAGAAACCCCTCATGAAGCCATCTGGGCCTGAAAGTTTATGAATTATTGATGTAATTTCTTTAACAGAGATAGGCTTATTCATATTATCTGTTTCTCCCTGAATGAGTTTTGGTAGATTGTGATTTTTGAGAAATTGATATATTTCATATAAATGATCAGTTTTTTAAATCATAAAAGAGTACTGGATGTCAAATGTTTTGTTCTGAGACAATGATATGATCATATGTCTTTTCTATGTTAGCTTGTAGGTATGATAACTTTGATTAATTTTTAATATAGATCCAGACTTACATATCTAGAATAAAACCCACTTGGACATGATACATAATTCTTTTTTATGCACTAATGATTGCACTAGCTAATATTTTGTGGAGAACATTTGCATCGAAGTTCATGAGATGGACTCATCTGCATTCTTCTTTCTCATTCTTCTTCTTTTCTTCCTTCTTTTTCTCCTTTTTCTCCTCCTCCTTTCTCTTAATTACTGTATTTCTCTGGTTTTAGTATCACACTAATACTAACTTCATAAAATAATTTGGAAAATGTCGCTCCTGGCTCTATTTTCAGGAAGAAATTGTGTAGATTTGGTTTGTATTCTTAAAATGTTTGATAGAGGGGAGCCTGGGTGACTCAGTCGGCTAACCATCCAACCCTTGATTTCTGCTTGGGTCATGATTTCAGGGTCCTGGAATTGAGCCCCATGTTGGGGTTCACTTTTAGTGGGGAGTCGGCTGAGATTCTCTCTGCCTCTCCCCATGCTGGTGTGAACTCTCTCTCTAAAAGAAAAAAAGATTGTTTGGTAGATTTTCCAGTGAAATCATCTGGCTGTGAAGTAGAGATTTTAGTTTGTTTTGTTTTTGTATTTTTGTGGTTTTAAGTTACAGATCAGTTTCTTTGGTGGTTAGGGTACCAGACTTTTCTGCTTGTCTCACTTACACTTGTTGAGATTTGTGGTTCAGTTTTTCAAGTAGTTGATCTTGAAAGTTGTAGGAGTTACGAGTGTACATTTGGTTGCAGTAATGCCCTTATACTCCCTTTAATTTTCTGTGGGATCTGTGATGATATTCCTTTATTCCATTCCTGTAGATAGTGACAGGTCTTCTTTAATTTCAATGTTGCCAGTCTTGATAGAATTATTGACTTGACCAACATTTTTTTTTTTTTATTTGTACTCTCTGAGTTCCTTTTTTTCTGCTTCTGTTGTAGGAATTTTGCCCTTCCTTTTCTTGTTTCTTGGTTTGATTATTGATTTAAGACCTTTATATTTTATTGTAAACATTTAGGACCATAGATTTCCCTTTAATAGTGTTTTAAATGACTTCCACATATATTTTTTAAAGATTTTATTTATTTATTTGACAGAGAGAGAGCACAAGTAGGCAGAGAGGCAGGCAGAGAGAGAGGAGGAAGTAGGCTCCCTGCTGAGCAGAGAGCCCGATGCAGGGCTCCATCCCAGGACCCTGGGATCATGACCTGAGCCGAAGTCAGAGGCTTTAACCCACTGAGCCACCCAGGTGTCCCGGCTTCCACATATTTTTATTTTGAATTTTCAGTTTCTTTCTTTTAGTTCTATGTGTTTTACATTTTTGAGACTCATTTTATGACTTATGGATTACATAGAAGAGTATGGGTTTATATTCAGGTAATTGTAGAATTTCCTGTTTTCTTTCTGTTATGAATTTCCAATTTGACTTTGTTCATGTTAGAGAACATATTCTGTATGATCTTAACATTTTAAATATTTGAGGTTTGTTTTGTCAGTCAAGATATAATCTGTCTTGGTGTTTGTTACATGGGTGCTCAAACAAAATGAATTTGCACAAACTGGCTGGTGCGTTGAGCAATGTCAGCTAGACCCCGCTGGCTGACTGTTGTGTAGTTGTTACTAGTTACTAGTGATGGGTGCTCTCCTGGGGCGCTGGGGTACAGATCTCACACTGCTGTTCCAGAAATGCACCTCCCCATTCTGCCAATGATATCTTGAAGCAGTGTTTCCTCTGTCTTCTCGTTCCTCATGGCGATCTTCAAAAATGCTTCCATTATTTTTTTCTTCATTTACCAAAGCTTTGGGTTTGATGTTTTGGTTTTGTTTTGAAATCTGAAGATTCACATGTGTGTATGGCATCATTTCTGTCACGAGCCACTCTGAAAAAGTTCACGTTAATATTCTATAAAAGTTTCAAGGCATCCGTACCTGTTTCCAGGATGTGTGAAAATTTATATAATTTTATAACTGAAAATTTTATAAAACTTATGTAATTAATAAGAAAGTTAAGTAAAATTTTAAGGGTACAAATAGAAATATAAGCACACAAGGGTATTAGTAATTATTTTCTATTTAAATACCAGTTATTACAGATGCATTTGATAATATACTAGTCAAGAGTGGGTACTTAAGTGTATCAATGATAACAGAGGTCGCCATTTTCTATGCAGGCAATTTTTTTTTTCCCACTGCAAGCTTTATTTATTTATTTATTTATTCATTTTCATTTTTTAAAAATTTCTTTTCAGCGTAACAGAATTGATTGTTTTTGCACCACATCCAGTGCTCCATACAATACGTGCCCTCCCTATTACCCACCACCTGGCTCCCCCAACCTCCCACCCCCCCCGGCCCTTCAAAGCCCTCAGGTTGTTTTTCAGAGTCCATAGTCTCTCATGGTTCACCTCCCCTTCCAGTTTCCCTCAACTCCCTCTCCTCTCCATCTCCCCATGTCCTCCATGTCATTTGTTATGCTCCACAAATAAGTGAGACCATATGATACTTGACTCTCTCTGCTTGACTTATTTCGCTCAGCATAATCTCTTCCAGTCCAGTCCATGTTGCTACAAAAGTTGGGTATTTATCCTTTCTGATGGAGGCATAATACTCCATTGTGTATATGGACCACATCTTCCTTATCCATCCGTCCGTTGAAGGGCATCTTGGTTCTTTCCACAGTTTGGCAACCGTGGCCATTGCTACTATGCGGGCTATTTAAAAGAAAAACAGAAGGCCAAATTTCATAAATGCTTAATAAGTTCACATTTACTGAGTTAAGAGTCAACTTTGTTAGCTTTGATTCAATCTTATTTATATATATCAAATTCAGATCTACTTAATAGATATTGGCTTTGTGTGTTTTTCTGGATTTTTGTTACCTGTTGTAACAGAGAGGATGATATGCAGTAGCATTGCAGGAATTTATTTTACATTAAGAACTTTTTAGAAAAGAATAACATTCTTACCAACATTTATGTTCAGTCAAGACTGACTCAAGAAAAGTCGATTAAGGCTGGACTCCAACATTATTTACAGCAACTGTGATATTCTCTGTGGAATATGGAGATAAGAATTTCTGAATATTTCAAAATATTCTCTTTTATGATACTTTCCCCTCTATCAAGGTGTGTTCTTGACCCACAATCCATGGCTGTACTGCCATGTTCTGGAACTTTCCTTGTCTCCAGGGCACCTTTCTGCCCCCTGGTTGTGCCCTCGACACAGGGCGTGATCTGTTTCAGATGTCTGGCCAGTCTGATAATTAATGTGACCTGCTGTGTGACCAAATGGTATATTTTTCATTCCTTTGTATTCATATTGGGTTAGATATTTACATTTTAATTTGATGTTTCAGTGTCAAACTAGAAGACCAGCTTCCTCTTGAGGTTAGTTAGGACCATTTTACTTCCAAGAATATTCTGAAGGCTTATCTGAAATATTATAAAGCGTTATGTAATTATCAGTCTGTATGGTTTTCTAAAAGTGCTTTCTTCAGCCAGCACCCATTCATGGATGTCCTAATAAATCTGAGGCATCATGGGAGGCATCGTGAATGAATGAGTGGGTGAATGAACACACAACAGAATGTGGTCATGGAATTTCAGAGTCTAGTAAACTCAATCTTGTATAAATCAACAGAAGAAAGTATGTTATATAATGAATGCTTGTTTGGCTGATTTGAAGTAGAACTTTGTACAGCTGACATTTATATAAAATCATCTACTAAGAAGAATCGAGTTAACTAGAATCTGGACTTCTTATTTATATGTGAATACTGTTCTCCTAGTATACTTCATAGAAAATAATGGGGTTAATAAATGTTTGAAAAATGAATGAGACTTATCCAATTATGATATGCAAGAACATTTTAGTTTATTTTCATATATTTTTTAAAGATTTTATTTATTTATCAGAGAGAAAGAGAGGGTACAAACAGGGGAAACAGCAGGCAGAACAAGCAGAGGAGGAAGCAGGCTCCCCGCTGAGCAGAGAGCCTGAGACAGGGCTCGATCCCAGGACCCTGAGATCATGACCTGAGCTGAAGGCAGACACTTAACTGAACGAGCTACCCAGGTGTCCCAAGAACATTTTATACTAATAGCAGAACAGTTGTATATCATGTATATAATATCAAATTATATGATATTTATATATATACACACACACATGCATATGTGTATGATAAGAGCTAAAATAAAATTCACAAGTTTTTCCCTCACTAGGTTTTTTACATGGTGTGATAACTCATTTTATGTTTCTTGCCTAAATATTTATAAATACATATATTAAAAGAGAAATCTTTAGGGGTGTCTGGGTGGCTCAGTGCGTTAAGTGTCTGCCCTCTTACTCTCCCCCTGCTTGTGCTCTCTCTCACTCTCTCAAATAAATAAATAAAATCTTAAAAAAAAGAAAGCAATATCGCTAATGACTCAAAAGAGAAAATCGAAGGAAAAGGGATTTAACGAGTATTTTATTTATGAAGCCTCTCACTTGAGCTAATGATCTATTTGGAGGAATGTATCTTTATACGCTTTTCCTTATGTGGCCCCACTGGCAAGATGGACGTGAGTTAGCCACAGCTACGTATAAATTCAGAGGGGGTGTAGGTGGGAGCTGACCTTGGGCAGAATGGCACAGTCCTGACACCTGAAAGTGCAGCTCAGAGTGAGGTGCGTGTGAAAAACAGGAGGCAGGATACTTGACTATGTGTGTGTGTGTACACGCACACACACACACACACACACACACACACACTCAAACACGCCAGCCTTCCTCCCTTTTCCAGCTTTACAAACGATATGCTGCCATCAAAGCATTCACACCTAATATTCCCACTGCAGGCGCCCCTAAGTGGAGGGCTGTTCCGGGAGAAATTGTTCCTCCTGTCCGGGAGGAACTAGGGGACAGAGCAGGAGGGCATCCATGGCTTAGAACCAAGCCGTGGTCTGGAATTTGAGGTTCCTCCTCCTCAAATGGTCTGTTCTGTTGATGGTTCCGTCCATGCGCACAGAGTCATCGGTCAGATTTCCTATGACCTTGTCTGAAAATGTAAATGAAAGATCCAGTATAAGCACATGCTTGGGGACTATTTTTACATAAAATTTAAAATTCAAGTTAAAAAAAAAAACAACTCCTGAATTGTTCGTATATGAAATAAAGGAACAAAACCTATTATCTTCTACAGTCACAGGGATTCAGGAAGATAGTGTATTCATAAAAGAAGATTGGACTTTAAGAAAATAAGTGATAATACAATGATAAGATTTTTTTTTAAAAAGAAACTTAATGATGGTTAAACATTTTTAAAAATGTTTGAAAAATAGAATTCAGGAAGCCTCAGAAAATGTAAAATCAAAACACAGTGTTCAGGTTACATGCCAGAAAAATTAACAGAAAGAAACCAATTCAAGGGACCCAACATTTGACTAAGAGGGTTTGAAGAAAGAGAACATAGAGAAAATGAAGAAAAAAAAATTATCAAGAAAAACAAAAAACAAAATAACGGAAGAGAGTTCTTGAGATCCATGAGTATTCTAAGAGACAGGATATAGTGAATGTTAAATAAGGTTTAAAAACAGACCCACACAAACCTGGCTTTGTGGACTTTCAGAACTACAAGGATAAATAAAATGCCATGAAAATCCCCGGGAAGTACATGAGGTTATACTAACTAGAAATGATGAGCTCACTTCTTAAAAGGTGGTGGTATAGAATGAAGCAATTCCTTCCTTCCTTCCTTCCTTCCTTCCTTCCTTCCCTCCTTCCCTCCTTCCCTCCTTCCCTCCTTCCCTCCTTCCCTCCTTCCTTCCTTCCTTCCTTCCTTCCTTCCTCTCTCTCTTTTTCTCTCTTTCTTGAGAGAGAGGGAGAGAGAGAGAAGCAGGTGCAGGGTGTGGGGGGTAGGAGGAGCAGAGGGAGAGGGAGAGAGAAAATCTTAAGGAAGTTCCATGCCTAGCACCCAATGCAGAGCCTGACACAGAGCTCCATCTCACCACCCTGAGATCATAACCTGAGTCAGCATCAAGATTCAGACCCTCAACTGACTGAGCCACCCAGGTGCCCTTGAAGCAATTTCATCCACCTGTTTTCAAGCAGTGGTTCTAATGCTTTTAGCGCTCATCCAGACTCCCAAGAGCGGAGTGTCTACAGGCATGTCAGATTGGGGGCCATCCTGGGATTCACGCTCTTTACCCTCCCATGCAGAGTTTTCTAAGGTGATTGGAGGTTGCTGTCCAGTAAGGCAGGTGCTAAATGAAGCCAAAGAACTGGGGTCCAGGAAGAATGTTTCTGGTTGATGAGCTTGGTTCATGGCACATCTCGGGGGAGAGCTCTACAGAGACCAGTGATTTTACCAAAGCAGAAGGAGAAGGGACCAGAGAGAGATGTCTGTGTAGAGAGGATGGGTAGTCAGAGAGTGTGATGGGAATGCTGCAGGAAATGAAGTCAAAAGCAAGGAGTGAAAGGACGTTCTTCAGAGAGAATCACGTCCCTTTGAAAGTCAAGGAACATTCAAGAAAATTTTTTAAGCGATTTCATCCTAGCAGACAAATCATTATTCTCAGTGGTGAAAAGTGCCTATCCATAATGCATTCTCAGCAATCAGAATCAAAGGACACATAAAACAGGAGATAGCAAGGTTGAGATTGTCATGCAAATGTTACCAAACTCACCATTGTGGAGGTGCTGATGATAAAGTCAGAGTTGCAGGGATGGTGAGCACAGGCATGCGAGCACTCACATCATTTTACAAAATGAGGGACCAAGATGGAGACTCCATTTCTGAGGAAAGAAAAGAAAGAAATAGAAACAGTTAAGTATATATCATGAAAATCACCGAGGTAATTAACAGATGTTAGACTGTACTGAGCAAGGGGGCAGGTGGCGTGGGGGAACCGTGAGAATAAATTTGGTCATGCGGGGATACATCGATGATGTTTGCAGTCGATAATCAAGAAATGGTCTGCTCATTACTGAGAAAGGTGGGGAACCGGAATCGGGAAGGACTGTAAATGTTCTGTGTTTGAGGGATTTGTGCTGGGTCATGCCAGGAGGTTGAGGATCAGTACACAAAAGCCTGTCTTCATAATAATCCTTTAATACAATCTGATTTTTAGACTGTATTATTTCCAAAGTACTGTGATTGATGAGTTGAACAAAGATGGTTGTGGAAGCATGATTTTTATTTTGTGGGTAGGAAAATGGAGCACTACAATGCATGTTTGGTTTGTCCCGGACCTGGCCAGTGATGGAGCGGGGGGCCACGGCACAGGATTTCTTGGTCTGGGGTTCTCTGCTCCAAGACTCAGTGAGGGCATAGGGCAGAAGTCAGCAGGAAGGCACGCAGTCCTCTCGGATATAGAACTATATTCTGGGGAAATGCCAGTGAGCAGAAAAGCAATGGAAAATCCAGTCACAGACTGAGTTTTTGCCAGAGGTTAGGTTGGAGAATTTGAGCAGAAAACCAGTTTGCATACCTGTCCTGTGCACATGGAGTGGGGGTTGTTCCATTTAAAGAGAAATGCTCTTTGCTCCTTTCTGGAAATAGTTATTGTTTGCCCCTTTTCTGTTAGAACGGAGGAAATTGGCTCTGGACAAGAGTCTACTATTCATTTTAAGTACCCAATAAAAGTCCTGCATATAGACTCGAAGTGCCAGCCAGAGGACAGGCAATTAGAAACCTAGGAAATATTTGAACACAGGTTTGAGGTTATTTGAACTAATAACGACATTTATTACTAATGAGACAGGAGATATGATTAGACTTTCTTTGTGAGCAAGGGCAGTATCTCCTGGCAACCACTGATTTTATTTCCAGAAAACATACCTTTACTTTATCACATGTAGTTTATCTGACTACAGGACTCAATTGTTGGAATATTGAAGTATTGTGACTTATTGTAATCAAATCTGCACGCAATTTTCCTGTAAGATAATTGTAAGCTTTCACTCTATTGAAGGAAATGCTTTCTAATAAAGAAAATCAGTGTTAAGTATGGGAAAATTTCACTAGATTCTAAGTTTTTTCTTACTGATAACAATGTAATGTGTTGAAAAATTCTGCGAGAATTTAAATCCGAAGGGTGTTGTAAAAATTATCACTATTTCTTATCCTGATAGATAGCAGCATGTCTATAAAATCAGTCCTGGTAGGTGAGGACACTTCAGTAATATATAATTTATATGTATATTAATTTTTCCTGAATATCTTTCCAATACTTAGAAAAGGGGGCCGTGACCATAAGTGTTTAATTTGTTTGACCTCATTTTTCTTTCCTTGGACAACTGATTACATACTCTGTAATCATAAATTTCTATATGTAAAATGGTAGGCTGGTTTTTAGGAGATGACGTATAAATAAGCCACTTAATAATTTTTCAAATTTAAGTATAATAAACACTCCTTTAGAATAAAAATAAACTAACAAAATGTAAAATTCAATGTTCAAATTAAAGAGGGTAAAGATTGATTTATCCGGTTAGTACTTACAGATTAATTAAATGTATTATTTCTTATTTTTATCATTACAAAGTTACATATTTTTTCAAGTACAGACAAACATAGCAAGTCAAAAGTCCTGTGGTTACTTTCCACCTCACTAAGAGTAGTGTACAATTGTTCAGGACATTTGTTTTACAGTAAATATAAAATATATTATAAATACAGTAAATATATTATAAATATATTTCCAATTATGTGTTCTTTTATGACTTCCACTTTTTCAGATATGAATATTATATATAATGAGCATCTTTTCAAATGTTCTTTCAATATGCATTGCCGTTAGTCCTAACCTGCTTTCATTTTGTTCATTTTGTTCAAAATGATCACTTTTCTTAAACTTAAGGAGTTTTCAAGATTAATCTAAACAATATTACTATACTATTCAAAATACAATAAAAGACTATTTAAATGTGGTTCTATTCTTGGGGATCATGAGAGAATAGAATATGAGTATTGTACTAAGGAAGGCTGGCAAGAGACGATATAAGTAAAAATGAGATGAAAGGGATATTTTGAAGATGCCAAAGACAATCTTTGTTTCTGCTATGGAATTTTGAGGAATGCGAGTTTATATGTATTTTTAAAAATGATATAATGGTTTCTATTAGTAAAATATCACCTGTTAATTACCATGTGACCTACCTATTTATGAAAATTTTAAAGTGCAGTTGCCTTCTCCCATGGCCCCTGATTTCAGAAGGCGTGGAGAGTAGGATGAATTCTCTGGAGGTCTTGTCAGCCTTTCTTGAATAACAAAGACAGTTAAGATTCTAAAAGTTCTGAGATATTATTAATAACCACTTTTCCCCAATTGCCATCCCCATAGGCATGATAGTATGATTACTTATTTTATTTGAGTCGATAAATGTTTTTCTATTTAATAAAAACAGGTAGAAACTATATCCCAGGGCACTCAGCATGTCATGATGTGTTATCGGTTGAATTTATTTAATAATGCAAAGGAAGACATCAAAGATCTCAGTGATCATATTCTTAGTAGTTTTGCTACTGTGGAGATGGCATATTGCCATGTTGATGGAGATGTAAAGGCCAGAGAGTATGTGGAGTGCATAGGTGAGGCCAGACAAGGAGGAATGTCGTCTGGATGAGAAAGAAGACAAGCAGCACTGAAATGACCTGATGCCAGTGCCTTTAGTCTCAGAGGATACTGAACCCAATTGTCCACACTGTGGAGAAAGAAAAATTCACCTCTTGTGTTCATTCGTTTGTTTAGAAATTAGTTGTCCATTGCCTAGTACTACAAAGCATGTTCTCCTCTAGCTTTTGGAATGCACCAGAAGACAAAAGTTCCAGGCCAGTGGACCTTTCATGTTGGTGGGGAAAGTCAGAGAACAATAAATATAAGTAAATTATGCAGAATGTCAGAAGATGGAAGATGCTATACAAAGTAAAAGTGATATAAAGCAGAACAAAGGGGATGGTGCATAGATGGTTTATAGTATTAAAAAGGGAGTCAAGTCCAGCCTTATTAAAATTTAGTTACTCACATGGGATTCAAAGCAGATGAGTGGGTTAGCCAAGGGAAAAAGGAAGAGAGGCATTCCAGACAGAAGAAACCTCTAAGACATGCAGCCCAAAGGGAGAATATGCCTGGAATATTTGGGGAACTGCCTGGAATCCAGAGTTATTGGAGTGGGGAGAAGCAGAAAATAAGGTCAGTAAATGAGGACCCATGTCATGTAAGGTATTCTAAGCCATTGTATGATTCTGCTTTTCCTGGGAAGGCATTGCCAAAATATTTCTTACATGATTGAATATTGGTACAAGAGGGAAGAAGTCAGGCTTCAGTCGGAGTGTTTTATCTCTAGCAACTGGAAAAATGGAGCTGGCATCAGTGGGAAGGGAGATGGCTTATCTTCTGGTAGGGCAGGGCATATTTTATCAGGGGGCAGAGCAGGTATTCATTTTTGAGCATCTTGCATTCAACATGTCTTTTAGAGAACCAGATGGAAATGTTGAATATGTGGTTACATATTTGGCTCTGAACTTCCAAATACTATCTCTTTTTTTATTTCAGCTATCTCTCTCCCTGTCTCCATCATCTCCATCAGCTTCCATCTCCATCATCCCCATCTCTGTCATCTTCATCTCTGTCACCTCCATCTCCATCAGCTCTGTCATCATCCATCCTCTCCATTGTCTCCATCTCTATGTCTATCAATTCTACTGTGTCTGTCTCCATCCTCTCCACCTACACCATCTCCATCTCCACGGCCCTCAACTCTACCATATCCATCATCCCTGCCTCCGTTATCTCCATCTCCATGTTCATCACCTCCATCATTTCTCCATCTCCATCTCCGTGTCCATTATGTCTTTTCTCCATCATCTCTGTCTTCATTTTCATCATCCTCATCATCTCCGTCATCCCTATCTTTATCATCTCCATCTTCATCATTTCCATTCCCATGTCTATCATGTCTATCTTCATCATCTCCATCTTCATCATCCCAATCTCCATCATCTTCATCATTTCCATCTCCATTATCCGCATGTCTACCATCCCTATCTCCATCATCTCCATCTCTGTTTCCATCACCTCCATCAGATCCATCTTTAGCTCTAGCCCTAGCTCGAGATCTGGATCCACATTTAGAGCAAATCCATCTCTATATTAAGAATATAGATTCCATCCATAGCTATGAGACTGGGTGAGATGATCAACAAAGTATGGACAGAAAAGAGAAAAGACCAAAGCTGGTATCGGGACACTCCAATGTTATAAAGTCAGTGATAGAGGAACCAGAAAAGAGGACAAAGAAAGAATAAGTAGTGGGTAGGAGCATGTACCTGTCAGGGTATGATTAGAAAAGCAGAAGCACTAGGAGTGGTATAAAATACAGAGATACAGATGTAGTGAAAAGAAGGGCCATCTGTACCCCAGTGTTCATAGCAGCAATGGCCACGGTCGCCAAACTGTGGAAAGAACCAAGATGCCCTTCAACGGGCGAATGGATAAGGAAGATGTGGTACATATACACGATGGAGTATTATGCCTCCATCAGAAAGGATGAACACCCAACTTTTGTATCAACATGGACGGGACTGGAAGAGATTATGCTGAGTGAAATAAGTCAAGCAGAGAGAGTCAAGTATCATATGGTCTCACTTATTTGTGGAGCATAACAAAGAACACGGAAGGCATGGGGAGATGGAGAGGAGAAGGGAGTTGAGGAAAATTGGAAGGGGAGATGAACCATGAGAGAGTGTGGACTCTGAAAAACAATCTGAAGGTTTTGAAGGGGTGGGGGGTGGGGGGATGGGTGAGCCTGGTGGTGGGTAATAGGGAGGGCATGGATTGCATGGAGCACTAGGTGTGGTCCATAAACTATGAATCTGTTACACTGAAAAGAAATTAAATGAAAAAAAAAACAATGTTAAAAAAATACAGAATTTGTTACAAAGATTTGATTGTACCGAATCGTGGGAGCTGGTTAAGCAGTGACTGTCTCTGGTGCTGACCCTGTTTTAGGAGTAAAAGCCACTGAAGGAGAGGAGCTGCAGGCTTTCCTCATCCTCCCCCACCATCACCCAACAAGGTGTACAGCCGAGCAGCCCCAGCTGCGCCTCTCCTCCCACACCAACCTTCTGGAAGCAAAAGGGATACATGCCTGGTGCTTTATTGCTTCCCTCCAAGTCTGGCACAGAGTGCTGAGTGTGGCCCCATCTGTCAGCGCCGTGAGAGGAGGGGACTTGGGGACTAGAGCTCCAGCTTGGCTCAGTTGAGTCCGTACAAGTCAACCACCAGCAGAAGCTGTGGTGACCTGAACGCAAAGTAAATAAAAGTCAGTAAGATGATTTAAGGAAGAGAAAATGGGCACGCATTGCAAATTTTCCTGATAAGTAAGATGAAGATTGAGCATGGGTAAATTCGACAGTAGGTTCAGTGGAGCTGGGGCAGGGCTAGCAAAATCAGCTCTGAGATGGGACTCGAAGGGACTCAGATCACAAGTGAAGTGGATTTGACAGACAAGGGAAGGAGGCACTGGGAGTGACATGGCGTCATCGAGCAGACAGTCTCCGGAAGTAAATACATAAGTAAAATAAGAGAGAGAGAGAGAGAAGAAAGTGAGGAAACAATTAGTCAGGGAAATGGAATCAGATTTTTTTTTTAAAGAAGGGAGAAATAGCTACATTTTCAAAGTTGATGGGAATAAACCAGAATTTTTTTTAAAAAATGAAAACTAAAATTTGATATGTGTGAGAATGACTGCATAATACCCTGTAACAGGCAGGATGTGACGCGGTCTGGGGCGCGGTCACCAGGTAGGCTATGGGGAAGCACTAGGATGTCCCGGTGATGGGTGGGAAGGTGGAATGGGCGCAGACCCAGGAGCCCAGGTGCGCTTCGCGGTCCGGGCTGCTCCTCATCTGTTGCTCTGGTGGACGCAGGGAGCGAGGGTTAAGAGCTCAGGGAGGTGGAGGGCGTGTGGGGGTTGGAGATTGGAGAGGGAGGCTGAGCGGAGCCAGCATTTTAGCACCATTGCCTGGCCGCTGGAAGGATTTACCGAAGGCTCATGGCTGTTGTCTGCAAAATGAATAGTTCCCCTTGAGCCTTGTTCTCATTACTGAGAAGAGAAGTGTTACCCCGCTGCAAGAGTGCAACCCTTCAAAAACCCGCGGACTGAATGGCACCAACAGCAAAATGCCATGCTCGGGGGACAGAGCCCAGTCCCCCGGCCATTACGGACACCGGGCTCTGCGTGGCAGGGGCTCAGGTTTAATAACCGGCCCATAATAAAACTCATAACCTAAATTCGAGAGCCTCTCAGAATCACTTAGTAAGGTGGAAATGTAAGCGCAATTCTAATTATAAACTATGCAGAGAGATTAACGTGCCTCATCAAAAATTGTTTTTAGAGTAAGTGCAAACCAGAGCCTTGGTCCACCGATCTCCCTGCTGCGGCCTCTTGGTTGGCGCTACCGGCTGGCAGAGCGGGGGGCTTGCCCTTCCGTCCGGCAGCCTGCAAAGGACAGCGTTCCGCGTGTGCCCGCACACATGGGCTGGATCTCTTCTTGGCACCGACCGCCTGCCCGCCATATGCAGCTCGTCTTACTTCACTTTTCTTGTACTTCGCCAGGCCACCCACGGAGTTTTATTCTTCTTGCCAAGTTCCACCCCTATGCTTGGTTTAGAAACAAGACACAATATTACACTTCTGTTTTCACACTTAAAACACAGTAGGATAACATTGATTCCCAATCTCTGTTCAATTATATTTTTAGGAGGAAACAATTTGGGAATTGGGAAGGCCCCCAGAAAGGAGATGATGGGATTATTATTCAGATAGTTTTGTCCACGCGCCACAGTGTTTGAGAACAGAACACGTCTCCAGGGATCTTGTTTCTGTTCCTGGCTTGGACCTGCCGGCCCCAGTGTCTCTGCCACGAAGTGGTGCAGAGCCTGTGTCTGGAGCAGGAGCCCTGGGCGGGCAGGGGGAGCATGGTACCGATGGGTATAGAGGGCTGTGGGGGTGTCCGTGAAAACCGAGACGGCAGGACACTTCATGGTGAGAATAGTTCTTCAGAAAGTAGATCGTATGGGAGCCCACCTCGTGTGGGAAAGTTAAACCCATCCACCAAGTTCCTGTGGAGTCAGGGACAGTTGGCTTTAAGATGGACAAATACTGTGGTTGTCCCCACCACTGACTGTTTCAGCCGAATCAAATACCACAGCTGGAGCCGGAGCCACGCGTTTACTCATAATTCCAGAGAACGGAAAGTCATTCAGTCTTCAACTCCTCCGTCCTCTGCCAGCCTTCTGCACCAATCTATTTTTGATCTGTAAGTGTGTCACCAAAATCCTAAGACTTGACTCGAAGTCATAAGAACTAGAATAGGCCAGAAAGTATGAATTTGAGTCTGACTCCATTCCAGGCTCCCCGACCCCATCTATTTGTTGCGAAGATGAACTTCCGTCCCACTTACGTCTCAGGGTAGAGTACGCATCACAACAGACACGCACTCTTAGCTACTTTGACTCCCTCATTAGCGCCAGTGCTCACCGACCCCTGAGAAGCGCTGTCGCAGAGGGGACGGACAGCTGGAGGGAACAGCCTTCTCTTCTGAAGGCCAAAGCCTTTGGAGAGCTAACACGTGAGAAAGAACCGGCAGCAGACACACGTGGGAGAACAGCTCTCTGCAGGGCTGACTGTGAGATCTGAAACACAGGAGCGGGGTGCGCGGAGCAGTCCCTTCTGGGAAGAGCAGACAGCAGGCAGGCACTCGAGAGTTTTCAGTAAAAGACCGCGTCCAGCTTTGTCTCGCTTGCCTGTCACTAGCCTGTCCTAATGTCTCGGCACCGGGGGTCTGTGACCTTTCTGCTTACGCATAGGCGGCCTTCAGTCGGCAGCACACGTTTTATTTATACTGTGATGCATCAGCCAGGGAAGGACTGGGTGCAGAGTACATCCTGGACGGACACAGGCCTGATGGTGGGTGTTGTCCCCAACAAAGTGACCCACCGATAGGGGTGATGAATGCTGCGTATCGGCGTGAAGTCATAATCCTCAGGCTTAGGAGACCCAATCAGAGCCAGGTCTTGAGTTCTATGTGCACCTTCTGAATTTTCTGGGCCACGAAAGATACAGGAAACCAGAGGCCAGTTAGCCCAGGACTCAGGCATCTGAAACTGTCTGGGCTCTGTATCAGCTGAGCATTACCTTGTACCTGTGTTCGTGGCAAAATGACGTGCAGTAACATAGTGATTTATTCAGTCAGAGGTGACCAACCACTGACATCAGGGTGGTTAAAAAATTCCGACCAACAGTGCCCTACATTTGGGCGGTGGCAGACGGTAACTGGTGAGCGTTTGTAGTGTACACAGTCGTCGAATCGCCGTGTTGGGCATCTGGAACTAACATAACGCTGTACGTCAGCTGCACCTCGCGTTAAGAAGACAGAACCGTTCCAGCATCACCTCCCGGGCCCCCGACCCAGATCCCTGTAGGGTCACCTTGGTCTTCAGGGTTCACACGAGCTGGAGGGCCGGAATCAGGAAGGCGTCGCGGAAAGAGTGAGCTCCTGCCCAAGCTCTCAGAAGACAGGAGCACGTTCCAAATGAAGAGGAACTTCATCTCCAAACATGGGAGTTTATCAAGAAGATAAAGGGACACCGCTAATTATCTATCCTGTGACTAATGATGGTGGCTTTTGTACCAATTCAAGCTGGAGTCCATTATTTCTTACACATAAAAGAGTTTTTGATTAAGCCTTTATTTACCTGCTTTGCACAGCAGGGAATCCCCGGAAGATGCTAACAGTCTTCTGTCCAGTGCTCAGTGGTATCTGGGTGCATGTAGACAGCAGCCTTAGATCTGGGAAAAGCAAATGATGAAACTATTGCCATGGGGGAAGAGCATACGTCTAATATCATTGCAATTTCCAATGTTTGTGAGTAGGGAAGTGAATATTATGTGCAGAAAAGCAGAAAGAAACCCTCGAGAGCGTGCGCATGCCTCAGATCCAGAAACTGTTCTAGAACTTACATCCACTCTTTACAGATTTCACTCTGTTCTAGTGTCAAGCTGACCCCAAAGATTACTCAAGAATATTTGGGATATAAACCAGGTGTCATTAGTCAGTGAATACAGATCTGCTGTTGTATGTCTTCCCTTATGTTATCTTTCCGAGTTTCTCCCTACTTGATTAAACTCCAGTCCTCTGCAGGAATTCTGCTCAGGACTAATCCCCGCGAGTTTCCCCAGGGAATGTGTGGCTCACTCTCCTGACTGTGTCCACGGCTCACAGGGAAAGCCTGATGCTCTCCAGCTCCCATTCCATGCCGGGTCCTGAGACTGGTCACCGGAGAAACTTCTGGCACATCATTATCACCTTTACTTGGAGAGTTTTCCTCCTCTCTTCACTGTGGAAGTCTGCAAGTCCCTTCTCACGGGAGGAAGGAAATGACTCTGTCCTGTACATGGACTCATCCAAAGAAAAACTCAGAGCTGCTTCTAAATGCTGATGAGTTAAAAAAAATAAACATACTGAGTTTGCATGTACCTATTTCACGTTATGCTCACAGACAGAGCGGGATGGTGGACCTACCTCTGGTCTGTTATATCTTCTAGGTGGAATCACCTGCTCCTCTGAGACTTGTAGGCATGGGGTGGCATCAAAGCCGGTCTAGCGTCTGTTTGCTTGTGGCAATTACTAGGTGCTATCCTACTATGTGCTGTGCCTGGGAAGAGTCCAGCCGTGACCATCAAACATGCATTTATACTTCTGAAAGTCAGTGAGGATCACAGTCCTGGTTCTACTTATTATTTTCTGGTGAGAATTCTCTGATCCCTGGTCACGTTCCAATGTGGAATCTGGTGTGTGAGAGGAGACCTGGATGATGCCTTGATCCTCACCCAAGCACCAACAGGTTTAGAAGAGAGTGAACAGCAAGGTCGCGCAGCAACAGCGCTAGGTCAGAACGTGAGACGTCCGTTATTATGTAGCAGCAGGTGCTAACTGTGTTGAGTTTTTCCTTTCTTGCTGCTGTAACTGTGTAACATGTATCTTTTGCAGTGCTTTTTAAAGGCAATGCATTGTCTGGGACTTTGACTCAATGTAATACAGAAGCATGTCAGTACAGGGGGTGGTAACTTAGTTGTCATGGGAAGACAGGAAAGGAACAGAGCGGAAACGAACATGTAAAAGACTCTCTTGTCTGGGAGTAGCCGAAGTGTGCTATGACCTATTCTGAATTAAGGTTCCAGAGCAGTGCAAATACTGAAAATAGGGTCTTCGCGCTCAGTGTTCCCTTGCGGGTTTCCAAGAAAAAAGGTTGTTAACTGAGAGCCACGTTCTCTTTGCAGGTGGACGGGGGCTCTCCCTGTGTGTGGGCTAAGCTCTGAGGCGACCCAGGGTCATCAGGTCATTCAGACGGGCAGGGCAGAAAGTGTTTGAGAAATATTTCATTGTCAGTATGCGTGGTGACTATGTCAGGTAGCAATAGCAAGTAATTGGTTGCTTTGTAATATACACATTACACCCAGTAATTAGAGAACATTAAAGAAAACTAGGTCAGCCGTGGTGGTGGGAATCAGAGAATGGTTCTTTTCTCTTCGTAAGTGGTCACCACACCGTTTAAGAGACTTGCACCTACTTTAAAGTTCTGTTTCACGTCTGCAACTTGCTGACCCAAATTAAAACTTCCAATGTCTGCAAGGTTCTGCTCTGCTCACCTGGCCGCTGCAGGGAAGAAATGACAAGTGTTTCTGTCATGTCCCACTTAACGTATCAAGAAAGCAGAGTCAACAAAACACCTCCTGAGGAGGACGACAGGGTGTGGGCCTGTGAAGTCCTTCCCAGCCACAGGAGAAAGACTCAGATCTTCCAGGGAATTCTGACAATAATGGGAGCATACGTTCAGCTCCTCTCCTCTGTGATTATGTTTTAGTACAAATTCACCTACCAGTGTATTATTTCCTTAAGGCAGTTCTGAACGAGATCTCTTATTGCAATTTTATTCCATAACCTTCTTGAAACTATGCAACACATCCCTTCTGTTCTCGTTTTGTTTTGTTTTGCTTTGTGTCTGAGGGCCCCTGGGTTTAGGCGAGATGCATCTCAGTGATACGCAGTTCTTTCTGAAGTTTCGAGTTTTTATTTTTCTAGCTAAACTGGCTTCATTTTGCCGAATTATTCTGAGTGTCTGCCATATGTAGATGCTGTGTTTGCCTATTCACACACGTGTGCACTCCCCAGTACCCGTGACTCACTCTTACAAGACTCACTCTTAGCAGTTCTCTGTCTTCCCCCATTCTGCATTGTTACACCTACTTTGCGTCTAAGAGTTAATTCGCTTTTTTGTCAGAAACAAGCGAGTTCTGAAGATGCTACTTTTCATGCTCACAGCAATTCCACGTCTACTTGTACCTCTGTTTGTCAAGTTTAATTCTTTAATCCTGGTGCAGCTTTTGTTTTACTAGCTAATATCTCGAACCGCTCTTAAATGGGTATAAATGTGCTCCGTGTGTTGACGTGCTTAAGTGCCTCTCCTAAGCTGCTCTTACAAGCTCCTGACAAATTTAAGACATTATTAGACTGGAAAAGAATACTTTTTCCCGAGAAACCCAAATGCATTTGAATACAGCTATAACATGTTTGCACGTTCTGTGTGGCGTGTGAGGCAGTGATATCCATAACTTATGGGGGGAATATTTATGCTGTCCAGTGGTAAGACTTTCTTCAAAATTGACCAAATCGCAGGTTTGTTTTTTTTTTCCCGTAGTTACTCCATATTTTCTTTTTATGTGGGGCAAATCTCATACCACTTTCCCACTACACCTGGTGATAATCAGAGTGTCCTCTTTGAGGGGCGGGTGGTGTGATGTGTTAGTCCCTACCTGGAGAGGCAGCCAGGCCCGTCATGTCGACAGACGTGTTCAAGAACCCACCCGTGGTGGCCGTCACTGTCGGCGGCGTTCCCGGAAGGATCGACAGCCGCCATCCTCCTGAACGCGGGACCCACGCTAGTCCTATGGCCTCTCTTGTGTCTCCTCCAGGCGCCCACACTGACCCAGAAGCCCCCCCCCCACCATTCTGCTGAGACCCGTCTCTCTATTTTCTGGTGCCCCACGGGCATCATCTCTTTACCCACATCACCCACACCTGGGGCCTTCCGCATCTGGTCCTCTTTCCCCGTGTCCCCCTCATCAGCTGTAGTGCACAGCACATACCCTTCCTGTGCGGAAGCTTTATTTTCTGTCATTCTATATTCTGCCTTCCTGGGCTCATTAACACATTGGTCACACGTTCATTACTTTTAAAAGCAGTACAAATGGGTAAAGTAAAACACATCTTCTTTTCTTTCTTCAAGTTTCCTGCTAACTGGTTGGGCAAGTCATTCCTTCACGTACTCATTCATTTATTCATCAATCAGTGGTTACGTGCTGGTGGTCCGTCTCGTGCTGGCCACGGGGCTGAGGGGCAGGAGGTCAGCACCCAGGCCTGTCATGGGGGGAGGGCATGACGTGGACACAGACTGGGATTGGTCTTCTGGGAGAGGGTCTGGTGTTGTTAGTCATTCTCAAATCTACTTTTGCAGGGATTTTCAAGGGAGATGTGGTCCCTTCTCACTTATTGGATCTAAGCTTTGGACACACATTTATGGGGGCTCATGTCTATTTGTGGTTAATTGAGAGAAACCTGAGCCCTGGGGAGGTGTGTGGGTGTGAAGGTGTTGCCTAGTCCAGAAGGAGCAGAGACCCCACTTTGCTCTAAGCACTAAACTGCACTGGGAAATTTTAGATGTCAGTGTGTCCGTGTGGCCCAGAGGAAACTCTGAGGGCAGGAACCTGCAGAGTAGGCATAGTCACAGGGGAACTCAGATTGCACAAGAAGTACAGAGGGAGCGGCGCCTGGGTGGCTCGGTGGTTAAAGCTTCTGCCTTCGGCTCAGGTCATGATCTCGGGGTCCTGGGATCAAGCCCTGCATCAGGCTCTCTCCTCAGCAGAAAGCCTGCTCCCCCTAACCCCACATGCCTCTCTGCCTACTTGTGATCTCTGCCTGTCAAATAAATAAAATCTTAAAAAAAAAAAGTACAGAGGGTTCCATGCGATCTCCACAGCTCCCCTGCTGTGGACACCGTGTGTCGGGGTGACACTCCGTCACAATAGGTGAGCAGATGGCGTCTTGCCGGTACTAACGCAAGGCCACCCTCCGCATTAGGGCTCCCTCTGTGTGCGTGGGATCTAGGGATTCCTCCCAAGAGCATTTGTCACGTGTCCAGCGTCATGCAGAATTAGCAGTATCGCTGCGAACATCCCAGGCCGTCCGCCTGTTCATCTCCACGTCTCCCATCAACCCTTGGCATGTGCCACTGGGGAAATGCAAGTTCAAACAAGATACCACCACGCCATCCTCCTGAACGCGGGACCCACGCTAGTCCTATGGCCTCTCTTGTGTCTCCTCCAGGCCCCCCGCGGTTTTGCCTTTTCCAGAAGGCCGTGTCGTTGGAGTCACACAGTGTGCGGCGTTTTCAGGTGGGCCTCTTTCACCTCGGGACATGCATTCGAGGTTCTTCCACGTCTTTTCACGGCTTGATAGCGCGTGTCTTTCCAGCGCTGGACCAGTTCCGTTGTCTGGATGGACCACAGTTTATCCGCCACCTACTGAAGGACGTCTCGATTGCTTCCAGGTTTTGCCAACGATGAGTAAAGCTGCTGTAACCTCTGGTGCGTAGGTTTTCGTGTGGACCTAAGTTTTCAGTCTTTTGGGTAAAAACCAGGAGCACAACTGCTGGATTGTATGTTGAGGAAGATTCGTTTTGTAAGAATCTGTCAAACTGTCTTCCAAAGTAGCTGCACCATGTTGCAGTCCCGCCGGCAACGGGTGCGAGTCCTGTGCTCCCTTCCTTGCCAGCATTTGCGTTGTCACGGCTTTGGATCTGGGCCATGCAGGGGTGTGCGTGACGGTATCTCGTTGGAACTTGCATTTCCCCAGTGGCACATGATCTGGAGTATTTTTCTGTGCTTATTTGCCATCTCTGTACCCTCTCTAGTGGGAGTCTGCTCAGGCCCTTGACCCACCAGGGCTGGTTTTAAACAGTGGCTCTGACAAGTAAGCTGCATGTCAGAATTCTGATCCACAAGGGTTTAGGAACGGATGCGACTGGAGAAGGCATGAGAGGCCACCAGTCATGTCCCTGGGCCTCAGATTTGTGGTTATAAAGCCTGAGGCCTGACCTGCCAGTACCACATTACTTAGTCTCCCCAGCAGGGAGGGAGGGGGAGGTGCTGGGAGTTAACAGCGACCAAGGGACTTAGTACATGGCCATCACAGCCCCATGCTCTTCCTTAGTGGACGGACCTGAACCACGTGGTCTGGATGGGCTTCGGAGCTTCCCGGATGGCCTGAGTCCACGTACCCCCACCGGGGACTCCTTGAGAATGTGCCCTGATACTGGCTGTCTGCACTCCGGTGTGGCTTCCCCAGCTCCTGCTAATACAAGGGCGGCCCCTACCTCAAATCTCTGTCTGGGGGCCCAGCTCTAGGGACACCTGCCCTAACTGAGCCTTCACACTCACATGATGAAACACACTTCTGTTGCCTTATTGTGCCTCAGCCCAGGAAGACAGATCTCTGTGAGTGTGTGTTTGCTCTGTGAGTCTCTCATAAATCGATAGCACGGGACCCTTACTCGTGTTTCCTGCTCTCTCCATATGCCCTTCGTTATGGCTAAACCTTTCTTGGACAGACTTCTATTAGCACATACGTTACTGACTGTAGGAGCCACGCTCCTGCCTCCCAAGACAACAGGAGAGGTACATTGTCTGAGGGTCCCTGAGGGGCCTTGCCTGCGGCCCTGCGGTCCCTGTTCCCATGAGCTTCGTCTTTGTGCTTCTTACGAGGAAGCTAGTCACGTCGGATTGGGGCCCGTCCTCCGCCAGCAGGACCGCACTTTGATTAACTAATTACATCTGCTGCAACTGTCTTTAGAATGACTTCACATGAGGTACTAAGGGGCTAAGACTACAACATGTGGCTTTTGGAGGGGCACAATCCAACCTCGGGCACACGGTAAGATACAAGAAATAGAACATTCACGGACCTTGAGTTAGATGATAAGTAACTACCGGAGATGCCACGTATCCTGTGACGTCTGTGGGTGACGTGCCGTGTGCTGGATGTGGGTCTTGCTAAGACAGTAGGGCCTAACGTTCTCATCATGAGAAAGAACACTTTTTTCTTTTTTCTTTCCTCCTCCTCCTTCCTCTTCTTCCTCCTCCTCTTCCTCCTCTTTGTCGTCTTCTTTTCCTTCTCCCTCTTGGGAATTACGGGAGATGAAGTGTTAACTAAACTCATGTGTTCGTCACTTTACGCCTCTGCGAGGGCAGCCACCAGGCTGTACACCGTGTGGGGGCGGGTGTCAATTCTGTCTCAGTACAACTGAGATGAAAAAGCCGTTCTTTTGCAAGAAAATTCCACTAACAAGACTGGTAGGTGGAAAATACATTTTGACTAATGTTTCCTTATTACTGAGTGTCAAAACGGTTCTTTTTTCCATACAGTATTTTGACAAATGATTCAGTGGTGATGTATCCGTTCACGTCCTATACAATGTGTGTGTGTCTTAAGAGTTATACTTAAATAGGACTGTATTTCAGATTTTGAAAACCTTTCTTTCTTTGCGGGGGGTGGGGGCAGAGGGAGAGAGAGAATCTCAAGCAGGCTCCACACCCAGCACAGGGTCTGATGAGGGACTTGATCTCATGACCCTGAGACCATGACCTGAGCTGAAACCAGGAGTCGGGCGTTCAACCGACTGAGCCGCCAGACGCCGCTGAAGAGCATCTTTTTATTACAAAATTCTGCAGTACGGATATAAATTGTACTTTATAAAATAATTTACGGTATTGGGCTAATTTAAATTACCCATACGTAATTTTTTTTGTTTTTTTACTGTTAGGTACCTTTTTCTCAAATTGCTTTTTCCTCAAAGTCAAGTTGAAAAATAATTGTAATTACTTCTTACTATTTGTCTTCTTCCTTTCCTTTTTTCTTATTTAGGGTCCTGTGTATGGAGGACCCTAATTGTTACTAGTGTTTCTCATGCAGTGGCTTGGAAATCGCACAGTAGAATGTCCACATCAGGGAACAGAAAGTTCTTTTATTTTCTAGGACAAGTCTGAGGAGGTGGGATAGGCCCGTAGGTTTTGAGATTGTGTAGATAAATTCCTCCTGGGACCAATGATAAAAAAAGAAATTTTCACGAAACTTTGCTGCCACAATGCTCACAGAACCTACGTGGCATTTGTCATTTTCTTTAAGTTTAAAGAGAAAGTGCATCAGATTTTTGTGATTTTTTTTAAAAAATTAAAAGCTCTTTAAGTAGCCCCCAGCAAATATTTAGCTCAGCGGCCTTAATTCTGATTTCTTAGTTAATGTTAAAAAAATAAGTATTTTTACGATTAGAGAGCCTTGTTTTCTAATGTTTAGGAATCCAAACAATGCATTGTTTTTGCTTTTCTTGTAATGAAATTCTCATACACACGCTAGTCCTTAAGCATCCGTCCGGCCCCCCCACATGACGGAGTGGAGCTGTTCCTGTTCTCTGCGGGCGCAGCGGAGGCGGGCGCATTGCTCACGGGGGTGTCAGCGCTGTCCCCGGCTGTTTGCAGGGGACGCAGCCCGGGGCGTTTGCAGCCTGCACTGACGGTCGCACAGGACCCGCGGGACAGAGGTGGGAAGGGGAGTGCGACGCTGCATGCTCGCGGAACCCTGTGGCTGCCTGCGGGTTTGATTTCCGGAGACGGTGCGGTGTAAGAGCAGGACCCTGACTGGGGGCTGAGCGCACCGTGCCACTGCCCGACTAGTGGTCTCACTGGCCCTGTGACTCTGGGCAAGGCCCTCAGCCTCATTGCATCTGTTTCTTCATCTGGAAATGAGGCTGGAAATCCATGATTTGCTGAACTTTCTGTGAGAGCTCAGTAAGGATGCACGCACGCCACCTGTGAAACACGCGTGTAAAACTGCTGGGGGCTACTGCGTGCTCTCAGCGCGTCCCAGGACGGTGCCCCAGACAGCGACATCCTGCTCTTTCCCACCTTGGTGTCTGCCTCAGCTGACTCGGAACAGAAGGGATTTAAAATGTCACCGATGCATCTCGTAGCCGATGAACTCCTTCGTCAGTACGGCTGGTTTGCAGGCATGAAAGATGGCAGGTTCTCTGGGTGTCTTTCAGCCGTTAGAGCTCCTGAGTGAGTCCATCGGAAATGACCGCGCTGAGAGCAGTCTGCCCTTTACACACGAAGTTTGGGTTGTTGAATGGAAAGCCAGAAGGTTCCAACAACTTTGAGAGAGATCTGAAGTATTCTTAATTAAAAGTGCTCGCGCGTGCTGCGTTCTAGAACGTACACTCGGCAGCTATAGAGAGAAGGTGCTGGCAAGTTGACAGGACTGTCTGTCTGGAGGAGTCTCCAAAATGTGACTGTCGCAGGAAGAGAGTTGGACAAAGTAGCAAGCAGCGGGGTAGAGGGCAGTTCGTGACACTTGACTCGTATCCCCAAGGAAGGGAATCCCCACGGGATGGTGTGGGACGATTTGGGCCACAAGCTGTGGACCCACTTCTCTGTGGGGCTGAAGGCAGCAGGGGACGTTAGACGTCAGGAAGAGTCAGGACTTTGGAAAGCCGCGAGGAAGTCTGACGCAACAGGTGTAACTCAGTGCATCAGGGCTGGAGTCAGCGTCAGCGCTGTTCCCACCGGCCAAGAGCCTCGGCCAGCGCTTGGGCAGAAGGTAAGGCTGAGACGTGTGTTTTATCAGAGGAACCCTGTTTCCCAGAATGAGCTGGCTGGTCAGAAGTAAGTGGAATGGCCAAGAGGAAGAATGAGCAGGTCAGGAACAGATGGAGATCTTTAGTGCCAAGGTCAAGGGGGGCTTGGTGGTTGAGGAAGATGCCGGACATATGTCTGTCCTCACAGCTCATGTGCACCTGAGCTCTACAGGCCACATGGGGCAAAAGTGAGGGGCAGTAAGCATTCAGAAGCAACCCATCCTTCGTGTAGACACATGACTGCTGATTAGCCAGCGGCTGATTGATCCAGCAGTTTCCCTGATAGGATCAGCTAAATATCCACCTCCCTTCGAGAGAAAAACAGAGACAGAAAAAAACAATGAAAGTCTCCCTCTTCATTTCTCCTTTGCCTTTCATGGTCTCAAACACGAGATCCTACGGGAGAGCCGTGGTTACTTATTTACAGAAATATTCATGAAATTCTGAACTGCGTTTGGGTCCACAAGTCTGATGCCTAAACGAACAGTCCTTTAAATGCACTCAGCTAAAAGTGTCTCAAGGTTATGCCCTATCCTGTTTTCCCCTTTATGTCATTTGTAACAACTACGGTCTCTGACATTTAGTTAATTAAATGTGCCCACAGTATCTGACTTGACTGTGCAATTCCTCCGAGAATGTAATTTTTAAAGGTGGCAAGAAGAATGGTTAACCTTGATGAGTCGGTTAGCCACGGCAGCGTGCTATCCAAGACAAGGAAAAAAATTAGAATGCGCGTACCATGTGCAGAAAGCCCCTGGCCGCAGCTGCCTGCGGAATACTTATGATGCGTGTGACGCTTCAAATGCGGACGGCAGGAGAAATCACAGGAGTGTGCGGTTCCAGAAGCGGCCGCGTGGCAGTCAGGGACCTCCGAACATGTTAATTTAATTCATTAAAGTTTTACGAAGGATTTCTACATGATGTTTTCGTTATTAGGGCTGTTTGAAGAGTTTCCTTTGACATCGTGTTCCATCTTTCTGAGAAACGTGATTTGGCAGTTTATTATGATTTTATAAAAGTCAGGCAGTGCCTGGGAGTGGGTCATGATCGCCAACATTTGGGGCAAATGCAGCCGCATCTCCTGAAGGAGACCGAAGCAGTGTCAGGTAGCCCAAGGACGGGCAGAAGGTGGCAGCCTCCCGTGGCCCCACAGCGACAACAGTAACTCAGAGACGTGAGTCGAGAGACAGTCCCCGTTCAGAGGGGGGCTTGGGCAGAGGAGTTTTGGATGCAGAGGGTGGGTCTGGGCACATGTGGGCAGTTTCTCACAGGCCAGCCCTGAGTGTCTGTGATGTTTCTGCACAGGTCTGAAATCTCACCTCCTCCCGCCTGGAGCGTTAGGGTTACGGGATGGCCCGCAGTCCCTGTCTGTACCCTTACTGGACTGCTCAAGTCACTGCATCTCCCTTACGCTTATGTGACCCGCTGCCTCGGCCGTCAGGTTCAGAAGGAGGGGTGACCTGGCGACCCTGCCAGCAAGGACGCTGGGCTGCTTCCGAGTCGGTCTGCAGCGAACGAGACGGGGGCTACTCACCCACTCTTTAACTTGCAGGGGAAAAACATGGTCGGTTTTTGGTCCTCATGCAGAAACGGGGGTCTGCAGGGGTCTGGGGCAGGTGGTACCACCGAGATGCCCACAGAGACCAGCGTTGCGGGGGGGTCCGTCCTAGAGGGGCCTTGACTGACTGTGACTTTTCCGTTCATCTGAACGGATGGGGTGTCACTGCGGGGTTTCGAGCAGATGTGTGGCCTTGCGGGGCAGTAGCCACTGTATTGGGAGCAGCCCTGACCGTGCCGACGAGGAGAAGGTTCTGGCTGGACCAGGATGACCCCTGACTCCACTGCCCTGAGGGTGGAAGGAGGTTTGTGGGGACAGAAAGGGCAGGGGAATAGCTTAAATCTGCAGAAAGTAGCGTCTTCTGGTGGATTGGGCATGGATGGGACAGAAAGAGAAAGTTCACGACTGGCCCCCACAGTCTTAGGCTGGACCAGTGGGAAGAAGGGAGTTGTCGACAGTCCACAGGGGGATGGTGGTGGGGGTCGAGGAGGACGTGTTTAACGTTGGATGTGTTAACTTGCAAAATACAGAGTCGTCCAGGCAACAGGACGGATGGGGCTGGGTTGGGGGAGAAGTTTCCCTCCCGACCTGTGCATCTGGCATCTCGGCTCAGAGCTGAGGGTGTGGCTCCTGCCTGAGTGTGGTTCTTCAGGCCTGAGCAGAGGCCGTCGCATGGGCCTCCCCTGGCAGGGCTCGTGCGTGGGGAAGCTGCTTCCTTGCAGGGCCTGGTGCTCGGACAAAGCGCTGACAGCCTGTGGAGGGAGGGGGCAGCCCTCCTGGGCCGGTTGCTCTGCACAGAGGCCTCCATAGCACAGCTTTCGACGGAAGCTTTCCTCAGCTGGCCGTGCCTGGGGACCCACTTCCCGCACCCTCCCAGGACCCCCCGTGTGCCCAGCACAGGCCCTTCTGTCTCCCTCCCTGTGCTTCCAGGCCCGGGAAACCACAGGAACTGCTCCTTCTGTGCTGAGACGTGCGGCCCCGCTCCGAGCCATGCTGTGGGGACAGGGCAGGGCTGCAGGCAGCAGGGCGTCCTGAGGTTCGGCTTCTTGAGGACACGGTGCAGCGAACGAACACGGCCTCCGCTCTTAGGTTCATCGTAGCTTCCGGCCTTAACCGGCTCCTCCAAACCCAGAGGCTCGGCTCGCGCCCGGACTATGCCAGATGCCGAAGTAGTGAACAGAGTAGGGGGAGGCTCCCGGCGCCCTGGGCCCACCGTGGGCTCCATTCGCAGAGGACGAGTGCGGGCGGCCTTAGTGGTGTCTCGGACACTGAAGGAGACAAGAGACTCAGGAGGAAAACTAATGATCTCTGTGAAATGCTGCTGGAATGATGGGGAAGGTCACGGACGCAGTCAGCACTGGGTGAGACAACGGGGTGTCACCCGTGACCCGAAGGAGAGCCGGTTCTTTGAGAGGATGCTTTCGGAGGGCAGGTCGTCTGGCGAGGGGAAGACAGAGGAGGCGTCCTGAGTCGCTAGCGTAGGCCGCTGGAGCTTTCTGCTGGGGCAGCAGGGCTGCGACAGGGGCTCGGAGGTGGTGGATGATGCGCAGTGACGACTTCTTGTTGCGGATGGAGAAACGACCTCCAGTTTCACATGGACGCGGATGGTCCCAGGAAGGGGGTGACAATGTGCAGAATGGGGGGCACTGCTTGGGCCACGGCTTCACTGGTCATTCTCGGCGGACAGGCCGAGGGGTCCTGTGTCGCAGGCCGAGGGAGTGTGTGGCACCGGGACAGAGCAGGTGTGGGGAGCTCGTGGGAACGGTGTTCTCCCGGCTGGCGGTGCGGACGCTGGAGCTCAGTGTTTAGGAAGTGGCCCTTGCGGGGACACTGAGTGTTTTCTTCTAGGCACTGCCCGTTACTCTGCGGCTCGTTACCCGGAGTCAGCAGGGCAGGTGCAGGCTGCGGCCGCTCAGATAGCCCCACCCCTCACACCCACACCGCTCCCCCTCCAGGCTGAAGAGCAGGGTCCCCACGAGGGCTAGGACTTTTACAGTTGCTAATGACACAAGACAGTCTCCTGAAGATCACCTTCTGGGCCATGAAAGAACGTATTGTTCCCCAGAGGGAGAAACTTGGGCTTTCGGGACACCGGTCAGGACTGCCAACTGTGCTAGGAGAGGAAGCCTGGTTGTGAGTGAGTCTTGGTTGCTGCTTGTGCGTGAACCCAGGGGCTCGGGCTCCCACTGGCTAACGCGCGTGCGGGCACTTGGCGGCTCTGTCGGGTGTCTGTCTCTGCGCGTTTTGGCCGAGACTCAGGAACAGTCTCCAGTTGAATTCGCATAATGTGTTCATGCTAACTTGCACCGGTACCCATAGCACTGGTTATTTGACACGGCATGCTATTGGCAGAATTCTATGGAGTGGCCTCAAATCGCATGTTTCCTGAGCAGTAGGACACAGAGAACAAAAAGAAAAAAAAATAGAGAACACGTTCTTCAAGTAAAATTCCATAAAGATTTCTGATAAAAGGAATTTTATTTTAGAAAGCAAGACTCGTACTCATGTGTTATCTCAATCATCCGGCTGGCCGTCTTTGAAAATTAGGTATTTCAAGTGCATTTTTCGGTCTGTGTTCTACGAAGGACTGAATCTAAAATGATGCACTAAAATATTGTTTAAAGATGTGTTAGCTGTCCAAGGGCAGAGCTTGACCTGCAATTATTTTCTAGCCTTCAAGGCAATTAGCAGACCATTAGATTATCAATCACATTTTGAGTGTGTATATATATATATATGTACATGTATATATATATGTATATATGATTTTATTCATATTCTCTTGAAAGAAACTTCACTTGACAATAATAATTTTGGACAATGAACTTTGCACCTTTGCACTCTGATGCATTATTACAAATAAATTTTAGACTAGCACTGATGAGAACCGGGGTGGGGGGATGGGCTGAGTTGCTGAAATTTGGGAGCAGCTGAAGGAAAAAATGCAGAAACCAAAGAAAGAATTTGGCTGGAAGTGTTGGACAACCTGAACGTGCAGGAGTGAGAACGCAATGCCGCCATGTTGACGAAGATGATACCTGGACTTTCTACTCCTGGTGCTGGTTAAGTAGGTCAGAAATGTTACCTCACAGCTTTGAAATCAGTCTTAACTGAAGAATACATATTGTTTGGCATAGTGTTGAAGGGGAATTATAACACGGGAAAATGAGAATGAAGATCAAAACATGACTAAATCAATATTAAAACTTAATTAGGAGAGATTTCTGTTTTCTAGCAACAGGGCAGAGTATGTATCCCGAAGAAGACCTACAATCACTCACTTCTGCGTGTATCACAACAAAAGGACTGTCAGCCAACATCGAAGTGTAGGTGCAGTCAGAAGCTGACACCGCCTTTAGGGTAAATATTCACAATTCACAGACACTTGAAGATATCTGATATGAACGATAATCAGATTCAAGGATTGTACCACCTTTGACTTGGAGGAGGTCATGGAGAGGCTGAGACCTTTACTCTAAGCTGAGACACTCAAAATTTTCATGTCCTCAGTGAAAGGATGAGGTGGAAACAGTCACCCTGCCAACAAAAGTCACCTTGGAGGAAACGCACTGTCACTTAGGAATCTGGGTTGAATCAATAATAACAAAATTATGTTGTCTTCAAAATCTCTTTCCTATTATGATAGAGCCTACATTTAGTTCTGAAATCCAGACATTTTACATGAATAAAACTCCTGTTCATTGTTCTAAAATTTGCTAAGTCATCTACACGTAAACAGAAGTCAGAATAGGAGGTAAAATGCTTAAGACATTTTCCCCAATCTATTAAAAGTATTTTGCTAGTAAACAGTTGTTTGTTGGGCAGTAACATGGTCTCTCAGCTTCAGAAAAACTCAAGAGGCATATTCCTGGGCAGATACTTGATACCTTTTCAAATCTCTACACATGGTTGTGATGTTCAACAAATTTTATTTTTAATGTAACTCAGAACATTTCTCATGTTTCATCATGTTGATAAAAGGTTTGAGTTTAAGATATGTGCATATATTTTTTCTTTAAAAATCAGCCAAAAATAATATTAAAAAGAAAAATATTTTATAAAGTTTTAAAGCTAACATAAAGACATTCTGGTGAAATAGCATTCATCAGGAAGATATTCTATTGTTTTGTCTGTTACAAAATTTCATAACTGTGGGCCAACTCTGGCTTGGGTCAGAGGCTCAAATTTAGGGGTGCCTGGTTGGCTTAGATAGTTAGGCATTGCCTTTGGTTCAGGTCATGATCCCAGGACCCTGGGAGCCCATGTCAGGCCCTCTGTTCATTGGGAAGCCTGCTTCTCCCTTCTCCCACTGCATACTGCTCTCCCTGCTTGTGCTCCTTGTCAAATAAATAAAATCTTAAAAAAAAACACCAAAATCTCAGATTTATACTATCCACATAGCTTCCATCAGTCATTACTCAGTGAAAGAGAAACACGCTTTAGGTATTGCACACAGAGGAAGCACAACACAGAGAACAATGTGTTACTCAGAGATTTGTAAACCACTGGACAATACCACTGTCGCAGTGGCCAGGGGAAGTGGAGAGAGAAATGGCATTTCTCAAAGCCCATGATTCCCAGACCCATGAGCTGCTGAGGCTGCTGGAGGATTGATGGGCCACTTGTGTGCAGGAGTCAAGGAATAGTCCCACCAGCGCTGCAAGACCCGAGGGACTGTAGTCCTTTATAGCATTGCTGTTGCTGCCAGACCAGAGTCCAAGAACCCAAGGTGCTGCTTCTGTTGGTCTGCATTTCCTGGAAAGCCACCAGGAGCTTGCACTCTATTGGCACAGCCATAAGTAAAGAAAATGTTTATTTGTGTTTTTTTTTTTTTTCTCTGTACTGCCGTTGGGTCTGTACTAGTGCCTTCTGCTGGCAGAACCTAAACAGAAACCGTTGTTGATGGGTATGGGAGGGCATGGTGCTGGCTCCAACTCACCCCCTTCCTCAAACACTTAAAGAGAAGAGCCATATGGGCAGGAATGGAGTGAAGACCAATAGGCAAATAAGCCTGTCTCACACCCTCATTTATTCTCTGTATTTATTTCTGTAACATAATAAAAATCTCACATAATGAAAGTATGTCTTGGATAAAGTAAAGATCTCACTCTTTCCCTAATAAAGAAAGACACAAATATCTGCCAGCAACCCTGTCCAACTCTGGATAGTGTTGATTACTGTACTAAGTCTGTTATAATCCCATCTGTATATTTAGGGGTGATTAAATTACAACCATCATAGTTGCCAATGATCTTTATATACAATAGAATAGGAAAGAATTGTTAAATATGTTAAACTTACACCTAACACAGGGATGAAAAAGATTGTGTTTCTTACAGTTTGTGTCTTCTCAAGTTGGTATTTATTCCATGACTGATTCCAAGTTTTCTTTGCTCTTGGCCATCCCCTTGGCTGCAATTTCTTACCTAGGGTATGTCCAGTGTTTATGTTTTTTTTTTTTTTTTTTTTTTTTTACCTTACATATGCTTTCTTTATAAAAGAAGCAGTGATCTCTGAAATGATCCTAAAATGTACCCCTTCCAAAAAAAAAAAAAGGCAACTCAACAGTTGGTTGTTTACTCTGATTGACAACAGCATCAACTGAGAGCACACTACGTGCTAGTTCTGTATTCAGAAGTGTACATGAATTACCAAGTTTGCCTTCAAAAACTACCCTATACAGTATTTTTAATAGACCTTATTTTTTAAAGTTCTAGGTTCACAGCAAAATTAAGGGGAAGGCACGGAGATTCTCATATACCTCCTTCCCCCCAACACACAGCTCATCCGTTATCAACAGCCCCCCACCAGATGGTATATTTGTTACAGTTAATGGACCAACACTGACATGGCATCATCACTGTAAGTCTTTAGCTTATGTTAAGAGTCACGCTTTTTTTTGAGTGCATTCTATGGGTTTATACAAATGTATGCTAGGTATCCACTAATACAGTACAACACAGAATATTCTTACTGCCCTAAATATTTTCTGTATGCCACCTGTCCATCCCTTTCCTATCCCCAATGCCTGACAATTACTGATCTTTGTACTGTTTCTATAGCGTTGTCCTCCAGAATGTCGTCTGATTGGGACCACGCAGTATGCGGCCTTTTCAAATGGTTTCACTTATTAATGTGCATTTTAAGATTCATCCGTATCTTTCCGACATAATTGTTCAGTTCTTTCCATTGCTGAATAATTACCAGTGTGTAGATTTATCATTTGTTTATCCATTCAACCCATGGATATCTTGGTAGGCTACAGTTTTAGGTGAATGCAAATTAGGTAGCAATAAACTTTCACTTGCAGGTTTTTGGGTGAGAAGACATTTCCGAATCAGGTCGATTAATCCCAAGACTGTAATTGCTAGATCATATTATGAAACCGTTAGCTTTGTCAGACACTGAGAAACTGGCTTCCAAAGTGACGGTACTGTGTTGCGATCCTCCCAACACTATCTACCCTTTGGTATTGACACTTGTTTGGATTCCGTGCAGAGTACTTACATATGTAGTGGTAACTCATTTTTGTTTTAGCTTGCGATTACATGATAACAAGTGATTTTAAGTGTATTTTCTTGTGCTTATTTGTCATCTGTTTATCATCTTTGGTGAGGTGTTCAGATTTTTTGCACATTTTCAATTTTACTGTTTGTCTTCCTATTGTTAAATTTGAAGAGTTCATTGCACCATCTGGATACCAATCTTTTATAAGACGTGTGTTCTATAAATATTTTTTCCAGTCAGTGATTTGTCATTTACTTACCTTGATAGTATCTTTCACAGAGCAAAGGTTTTTAATTTTAATGAAGCCCAATTTGTCAATATTTTCTTTCAAGATGTTTTTTATGTAGTATCTAGATCTCATGCCCAGGTCACATGGATATTCTTTTATGTTTTCTTCTCAAAGTTTTATTGTTTTGTGTTTTATACTTAAGTCTACGTTCCATGTTGAATTTTGTTGTTGCTGCTGAAATGTGTAAGTTTGATGTTTACATTCTTTTTTTCCTTTTACTTGTGCATGTGAGCATTCCATTGTTCCAGCACTCTCTGTTGAAAGGCTGTCCATTCTCTGTTGAATTGCCTTTGCTACTTTGTTAAAGGTCAGTGGACTGTATTTATGTGAGTCTGATTCTGGACTTTCCTTTCTCCTCCATTGATCTATTTGTTTACTCTGGTGCCAATACAACACTGTCTTGATTACTGTAGCTTTTTAGTAACTCTTGAAGTTGGATAATCAATATCAGTCAATATTATACTGGGTGTTCGGGGTTCTTTGCCTCTCTATATACACTTTAGGACAGTTTGTTAATTCTACAAAATAATTTGCTGGGATTTTGATCGGGATTGCATTGAATCTGTACTTCAAGTTGTAACAACTGACACCTAGCATTACTGAGTCTTCTTATTCATGATGGAACATATTCCATTAATTTAGATTTCTCTGATTTCTTTAGTCAGAGTTTTATAGTTTTATAAATGTTGATATTGTACATAATTTGACAGATTAATACCTATGTGCTTAAGTTCTATGCTATTGTAAATGGTATTGTGTTTTAAATTCAAATTACAATTATTTTTTGATAGTATACAGGAAAGCAATTATTATATATGAATATATATCCTTTAATACCTTTAATCCTTTAATACCTTATATATACATATATAAGGTATGTATATAATATAATATATAAATATATAATACATATATGTATATGCCTTTAACCCTGCTCTAATTATTTATTAGTTGTAGGAGGTTAAAAATTTTTTTTGTCAATGATCTGGATTTTCTATGTAAGTAGTGATGCCAAACAAAGACAATTTTATTCCTTCCTTCACAATATGAATATCTTTTATTTCCTTTTCTTATAGCACTTCCAGAATGACATTTATATGATATTTGATAACAGTGTTGAGAAGGGATCCCCTTACTTTGTTCCCAGTCTTAGGAGGAAAGTGCTCAAAGTGTGACAGTGGCTGTAGGTTTTTGTAGATGTCCGTTATCAAGTTGAGAAAGTTCCCCTCTATTGCTCTTTTGCTGAGATTTTTTTCATGATTGGGTATTGAATTTTGTCTCATGCCTTTTCTGCATCTGTTGATATGGCCATATGACTTTGCTTTAGTCGCTTGTTTTTGTGATAGACTACCTTAAATTATTTTTAAATGTAGAATATGCCCTGTGTGTCTGGAAAAGAACCCCATATAGTTTGGTGTATAAATATTTGTAGACATTATTGGAGTCAATTTGCTAATCGTACACTGAGGAATTCTGCACATATGTTCATAAGTGCAGTTGGTCTCTATTTTTCCTTTCTTGCAATATCTTTATCTGGTTTTGGTATTTGAGAAATGTATTGTAGAGAACTGGCATCATTTTTTCTCAAGTGTTTGATAGTGTTCTGTTTTGGAAGATGATAATTATTGATTCAAATCTTGAAATATATATAGGCCTGTTGAGATTATCTAATTCTTGTTCTGTGAGTTTTCATTGTTGGTGTCTAAGTAAGGAGTTGATCCATTTCTCATTGACCCATCTCATCTAAGTTACCAAATCATGGGCTCAGAGTTGTTCACATTTATTACCTTTTTATTGTCTATGGAATTAGTAGTAATGGCCTCTCTTTCATTTTTGAGATTTGTAATTTGTGTCTTCTCTCTCTCTCTTTTTTAATCTTAGTTTTTTGGCTAGAGATCTATCAATCTTAACGATCTTTTCAGAGAACCGACTACTAGTTTCATTGACTTTATCTATTGATTTATTGGTTTCAATTTCACTGATTTCTGCTTTATTTTTATTTTTTTTCTTTTTTCTGTTTGCTGAAGGCTTAAATTGTTCTTTCTTTAGTTTCCTAAGGGCCAAGCTTAGATTATTGATTTCAGATCTTTCTTCTTTTCTGATATGTGTATTTAATGGTAGACAGTTCCCCATAAGTACTACTTTGCCTCAGCCCGCAGATTTTAGAAAGGTTTTATTTATTTATTTGTCAGAGAGAGAGAGAATGAGAAAGAGCAGCAGACAGAGGGAGAAGCACACTCCTCGCTGAGCATAGAGCCTGATGCGGGACTTGATCCCAGGACTCTGGGATCATGACCTGAGCTGAAGGCCGATGCTTACTGACTGAGCCACCCAGGTGGTGTGTCATCCCACTGATTTTGACAGAAAAATTGTGTTTCCATTTTCATTTAGTTCAACACACTTTTAAAAATTTCTCTTGACACTTCTTCTGTGACCCACATGATATTGGGAAGTGTGATTTTAATTTTCAAATATATGGGGATCTGCCAGCCATCCTTCTGTCACTGATTTCTGGTTTAACCCCTCCGTGGTCCGCGAGCACACTTTGTATAGTTTCTTGTACTTTAAATTTGTTGCGGCTGCTCTGGAAAGCAGCCAGTCCACCCGAATTATGACTTAAGAGGAGCGTATTTTCTGCTTCTGAGTGGAGCGTCCTGTAACTGTTCTACCAAACTGACTGACAGTGTCCACCATGTAGGTATCACAGACCACAGTCTTTCTGGAAGCTCAGGAGTTAAGGAATGAAAAAATCTGCAAGGAGTTCAGCAAACTGGAAAAGTGTTCAAAGCTGTGAGGAAGAAATCAGGGAAGGATGGAAATGAATCAAATTATGCAAAGCGTTTTTGGGAACAAGAGCAGATCAGACAGGAGAGAGAGATATACTGGAAGAAAGCTGTGCGTGTTTTCTTAAAAGTCTTGCGCTACAGAGGGAATTAATGGAAAATGGACTTTTTAGACTTGTCTAAACAAGTTGTATTTTGGAAGAGTTTCTTTCATTTTAAAACAAAGATGTATTTTATTGTGTTAATTCAGCTTTCCATCCAGCCGTGCCATGACGATTTCCTGAATTAACCGTACACAGTAACTTGTAAACCAGACCATCCTTAATTCTGACGGCTACCCTACATGACCCCATGAGTTTATTTTTAAAACTTTCTTATTATCCCCAGTAGTTTCTGGCCCTAGTCCATTAGTCTCACTTCTGGATTAAATCTATCCTAAGGAGATCAGTCAGCAGCCTGTCTTTAACTCCATAAGCCTATTTTATCTAAAAGCTCACTGTGCTCCGATCTCTAAATGATTGTTCTCAGCTTCATCTCTGGGCCATGCAGGATGGGCTTTTTCCATGGCTAATGCGTGCAATCCTCCTGAGACGGAATGAGGGCGGGAAGCCATTAAAGAATGCTCCCTGCTTAATGCCGCACATTCAAATATTTAGTCAGTCACTCCGCTGCATTTGCAATGTTAATTTTTATGGGTTCATAATTAAATATATTATTAATGGCAATGCTGGGAGAGATGAAACCCATGTCCACAATTTCAGAAGAGATGGGTATTCTTGGGGAAGGTGAAAGTCTCCGTGCAGACGACATGCGGCTGCTCTGAGGATGTGATTTCAGCATGACTCTGTGAGGGAGGAATTTTCTCCATGCTGGAGTTACGGGAGCCCTCTTAGTTTGCTCGTGTACCTTAGTCACATGAAATGGGACCTCCCAAGCTCCTATAAACTGTTTGGTAAAAATAAGAAGTGTATACCAAAATGGTGTCAGATTTACTTGGGAAAAAATGCAAAAGGTTGTTTTCTATAAACAGTGCAAAATTTAATTGTTTCATCCATGAGCATATTTGGCTGGTTGTAAATTTTCCAGCAAGTGCCTCTACACTGAAGTTTGTGCCTGGTATATTCGGAAGCTGGCAATATATGGAGGAACCAAAAGGACTATACCAACATGTTGTCGAAAACCCAGTTTTCATCCCAAAGAAGAAAACACGAGCCCCTTCCTGGACGCCAGTGGATGTTCATGAATCTCAGGTCTTGAGCCTCCGTGTTAAAACAGTGTCGCGGCTTGTCTCCGGGAGAGTGAAGTCGGCGTCCCGCGGGTAGGTACTCGACCGTGGAGAACAGCGTAACCATTTCTCTCATGGCATCTCCAGAAACTTCTCCAGGTGACATCTAGGGACTGCTCCGTATTACGGCATGTGGCAGACCCCTCAGCCAGTCCCCCCTCTTATAGACACATAATTGTGCCTGAAACAGGAACGGTTCTACCAAGCATTGTTGAAGAGCATTTACTATTTACAGTACATTTTCTAATATTCAGTATTTTAAGTCCTTCAGTCCTTCTGACTGCCTTGTGACGCGGGTCGTGCCGACGCTCCATTTCACAATGGAGGGAAAGGGAACGCCATGAGGTTGTGACTTGCCCAGTTTACAAGGCCGGGGAGCCCTGGGCCGGGACACACACGGTTCAGGGTCTGAGGCTGGAGCTGTCTGTCACCACATCACGGCCTGTGCTGCAAACAGGAAACGGTTCACCGAGGCTGGGTGGCTTATTCGAGCAGCAAGACGCCCAGTGTTCCTCCCTCGGCCCCAGATCTGCTTGTGCTGTAGACGAGCTCAGCTAACTGACGCCTGCACCCGAGTTCTGCAAGCTCGCCTGCTCGCCCATCAGCACTTCTCGGCCCCGTCTTCCGTGTTTACCTGCGCGTTCGTTAGGCTCGCTGCCCGCAGTGTTCTGTCGATGCTCGTTTCTCGTGGCTCTTCTGGTGGCCCACGTGGCTGATGGTCAAGGGAGATGGAGCCACAGAGAGAGAATTCTGTCTCAGCTTCTCGCCTGAACCCCTTGCCTGCTCCTTCTCATTTTGTCGTCCTTTCTGTTGGCTTTAGAGATGGGGATTTGGCAGTTTCTCTCCGTCCTGTGGGTCAAATTATTATTTGGAAAAGATTTTCAAAGGATCTTTTAAGAAAAGACAGTGTTTTATAAGTCCCATATCTACTCCAAAAATCCACTTCCACTCTAATCACGCCCTATAAAAATTTTAATGACCATACGTCAGCCAAGCTGCAGGAGACTTATTAAAACTGTGCTGTGAATAATCCCCAAAGTCCTTTCTACTTCCTGAGAGCCAGTGACGGCAGCAGATAATAATAATTTAGCCCATTCCCTGGCATCAGCTGGCTCCGTGCGAAGCCGTCCCACTTGGCAGTCCCATCTTGGGTCAGACCTGGACGAAAAGCCCTGGCGCGGGCCGTCGCAGCACACCACGAAAGCAGCAGCGGGGCAGATCGGTGAGGGAGGAAACAGGGGAGCAGTTCTCATTGTGCCGACAATCCCACCCAATACATTCCCGGTCCGCTTTGAAGTGCCACGTAAGTGAAATGAGACCTAATGGCGTGACTTTCCCTGTGTTGGAGTGTCTTAATGCCCTCGACTAAAGATGGTGGGCTTCTTGGCCACAAGTTTGTTTCTACATGAAAACTGTAGCTTCTCTGAGCCATGAAGGCTGTGGGTTGTCTTCAGCTGAATTCCCGTCCCACCACACCGTCTGTAATTTATAGGGATTATACAGCATGTGCAATCTTGGGTGAGATTTCTGTCTGTTCTTTGTTGTCTTCTAACATTTATCCTCTCCGGATTCAGGTTACTCTGAAGCAATGATGTAGAGCTGGACAGTTGCATTTGATGTAATTACAATGCAAAAAAAAGGGAGAACGGGGAAGACAGGAAAACAGAGAGCCCAGCATTACCACTGCCCTTGGACCCTTACGTGAGGCATCCCATTGAAAAGTTTGGGCACAACCTTCTTAATTCTTTTTCTTTGTAGAGACTCCAGTTGTCCAGGTTCCATGAAAAAGATGGCTGAGTGGACCCTGGCTGAAGCGTCTCTCCCGCTCACTGCTAACGTTGAATTCCTTTTTGCAGATCCCTTCGGGCGGGGAGTGTGCTGCGGAGGCTGGGGCTCAGCTGGGATCCTCCGCTTTGTTCTTTCTGTGCACCGTGGGGCTGTGTGCGTTCTGCTTCTAGTCAGCTTTACCTGCTCCCCGGGAAAGCAGGGTCTGCAGAATGCAGGGAAGACCTGCAGGTGTGTGTCCCCTGGGGCACCCTCTGCCACAGGCTGGGAGCGCTGCGAAGGGCATAGTTTATCCCAGAATGCCCCACGAGATCAGGTGCAGGTGTCCCGCACGGGCAGGCTGACTCAGGTGGCAGTGGTGTCTGAACTGGGTCCCTTCACGACCCTCCTCCAGCTTCCTCCTGGATCAGTGATATCATAGGTCGGTAGAAGAACTACATCTTGGTGTTGAGGAATCAGCTCTGATTTTCAGCATTTCACACACGTGTTGTATTGTAGCAAGTTGTTTAAGTGTCTTCTTTAAACAGGGAAAAGCATCTTTTTAATAAAAACTTTTCTGGTTCATCCACGGGGCAGCGATTCACAGCAGGGCTGACACAGTAACTTTCAGTGGCACGAAACTTGCTCGTCTCACTTGCCCCCTGCTCCCCACACATTAGCCCCTGTGAGCAACCCTCATTTTGGAAAGACCCAGGATGCTGAAGCCATAACTCAGCAGCGAGATGGTGGCTTCTTAAGTGCACGGCCTCGACCCAGCATGGGTCCCCCACCTGGCGCCCACCCTGCACACCTTCCGTGGGCGGGCACGGAGACCTCGGTTACTGCAGACACAACATACTTCCCTCGTCATGCGGACCCCGGGTCCCATTTATTGCTGGCTGATTGAGGAAGGGACCCTGCTGCCTATCACTTTTATATTCCTGCCTGTTTCCTGAAATTCAGTGGAAACTGGTGTGAGCCCTTCTACGAGTGTTGGTGGCTGTTTATTAAATACAGATAATGCCTGTGGACAGTCACATCGGCCAGTCTACTGTTTCCTGTTGGCGGTGCCTTGATGTCGGGAGGGCACACAGGCTGAGAGAGTAACAGAGTCAGAACTCCGACACTCACCGGGACGTCAGCTCTGTGTAATCTACATGTGTCCAAGGGGCCCTCGTTGTTCAGAGGCGCATCGAGAGCCTGACTCCCAGCAGGGGAAATCACAGGAGCTGTGACATTCCCCATGGAGTTTGGAGTGCTCTGGGAAAGACATGTCTGGAGCGCTGGCGGCTGGTTGTCTGAACTGTTTCCAGTCTCCTTTTTCCAACCTGGTGGAGAGTATGTACTACGAAAGTTTACTGAAGACAATGAGTCTTTCATTCTCCATTTGTGCATGTTCTCCTTCTAAGCTTGCATAATACTATTTGTTTCCTCCAGAGCAAAGATTGAAAAAAGATATAAACAGACAATGAGATCTTATCCAGCTCTAGAAAGAAGCGAGCTGTCACCCTGGAGGAGACATGGAGGGACCTTAAATGCGTGCTGTGAAGTAAAATAGGCCGACATGAAATGGATGCACACTGCGTGATTTCAACTTTGTGCCACTGTGGAAGGGACAGAACCGTGGGACGGGAACCATCCGGCGCTGGGGCAGGAGGGGGGAATGGCAGATCACAGGAGGTTTCTAGGGCAGTGAGTTGTTCGTATCTACAATGGTGGATACATGTCCGAAATTTTTCAAACCTACAGCTCGTACAGCGCCAAGAGTGACCCCTGGTATAAACCACAGATGTGGGGTGATGGGCACGTGCCATGGGGGTTCATCCTTGGTAACAAATGTACTGTCAGGTGGGGGATATTGGTGGTGGGGAACGCTGGGAGGCCAAGGAGTATATGGGAAATCTCTGTATCTTCCCCTCAATTTTGCTGTGAACCTAAAACAGCTCTAAAGTGAGGTCTTGGGCACCTGGGTGGCTCCGTCGGTTGATATCCAACCCTTGATTTTGACTCAGATCATGACCTCAGGGCTGTGAGACTGAGCCCTGCGTTGGGCTCTGCTCTGAGCAGGAGTCTGAGATTCTCTCTCTTCTCCCTCTGCCCCTCCCCAACTCGATCCATCTCTCTGAAATAAATAATAGAACAGATAATTTTTAACGATAAGGTCTTAATTTAAAAAGGCAGAACACTGGAGCTTATAAGAAGTCACAAACGGCGTACCCAGGAGGAAAGTAACTTCGGTGGCATTGGCATGTGTATCCTTCTAGATGCTCCTTGCAGATGGCCTGGGGAGACTTCCCGGTCCTGAGAGCCAACCACCCTGCCTCCGTGTTTCTCAAGCTTTTTTATGGCAGCAAAATGGAAGAGCGGAAACTCATACACTCTGGGTCTGGAAATAGAGCTTCCAGCAGCTCAGCACTGGAAAACACCTGAGTTCACAAGCTTAGCTTCTGGGCAGTAGTCCTGCCTTCTCGTTCTGCATGAGCCGCCTGCCACTTGCCTCCAGTCTCTCAGGCTGTCCCTCAGAGGCAATGATTTGTACTGGGTTTTCTGTGTAATTCTGGGGGCATGTGCCATACATCCACGTGTCTGTGTCTTTTTTTATTCTTTTTACGTTCTATAAGATACTAGACACATGGCCCCACACTGTGCACTTTCGCTTTGAGTTACTTTATGGAATGATAAGCTTTGGCTGTCTGTTTTGGTGACGGTATCCTGGGCTGTCTTTTTAGGTTGCACTGGGTGAGATGCATGCCTGTACCATCATTTTTCCAACCAACATCCCGGGGCGGGGGGGAACCGTGCTGTCTCTGATCCATGCTTACCCCAAACAATGCAGGGGCACACGCTGTTGTCCACACTTCGTGGGTGCTTGTGAGGACATTCATGCTGGAGAGAGTTTGACATGGCCAGCTGCAGAACTGAACTCGAGACGTTGTTCTGGTGTGGATCCCCGTGGGGCATGAGTCCTTCCTGTGTCTCAGTGTTGTACAGCGGACTCAACCTCCCCATCCGCCAGAAAACCATTGTAGACCGCCTCTGACCTCAAACTTCCAATAAAGAGGGGATATTCTATTTACTGCTCCTTAGAAAACCGTCCCACTTCTTGTGCTCCTAGATCTTGGGACACTAGAAGAATATGGTTGATACCTTCTACATTTTGTGTGGAAATTTCATTAGTCAGATTCAGAAGTTCATCTGGCATCTTTCTTATTTTGTGTATTACCACAGGTGATAGCTTTGTTTATGGTACACACTGTCCTCCAGGCCTTCCCACTCTTGCCTGCCTACTGGTCACATTCCTGGTTTTTGTTTTGTTTTCATAGCACCTCCTTTCAAGGTACAAAATAATTTTTCAGTTATCTCCTATACCACACAGAAGAAGAGGGAGAAGAAGACTCCCCACTGAGTAGGGAGCCCAGTGTAGGACTCGATCCCAGGACTCTGGGATCATAATATGAGCTGAAGGCAGAAGCTTAAACAACTGAGCCACCCAGGTGTCCTGTGAAATATATTTCATAACTACATGGTTAAACTAAATACAGAGCTGATAATGTGCAGACATGAAAACATAAAGATATGTCCCAAAGAAATGAGAAAAAAGTGAACTCTCTATTATGCAATTGTGAAACATTTATCCCTTTGTTTTCCTGTTGATTTTGTTTTCTTACATCCCTCACACACAGTGCTGTTTTCTTTTTTTTTAATTATTTGAGGATATAATTTTAAAAACTAAAAAAAATTAAATTTTAGAAAAATTTGTAGCAAATTTCACATTCAATGGGAAGTCTTCCTGGCTCCTTGGAAAAGTAATCCAGTCATAGGAGGATACCAGATAATAGTAGGTTTTTGCAGGCTAAGGTGAGGAGGTAGAAACAGTGTTTGGTACAGTTAGTGGCTAAGTATTATGATATGACTACACATAACTTAGAAAAAGAGGAGGTATCCAAAAAGTATCCAAAAAGAAGAAGTATCCATTCCAAATAGTCAGTGTAACAAAACCCAGATATAAATATCACCCAGGTCAGTGTACTTCAATTATTATAATTGTGTACTTCAATTATTATAATACATTGGAGCATTTAGTTTGATACCTGCTTTTTGATTAATGATTTGTAATGAACATTTCTGAACTCACAAAATTGTCCTCACAGTTTTTATAGATAGAGAAGTGTTCTTTCTTGGTTTGTGCCTTAATTCATTCAGCTGTTCTTCTTTTTAGGGATTTATGGGTGGCTGCTCTAATTAAAATTTGTGAGGAGTAGTATTTGGATATAAACAATGTGTGTACCTTAGTCATTGTAGTTTCGTTGGTATTGCCTTGACCCTACTTCAGCAGAAGTGGGAAGGAAATCCATAGTAGAACAAGAGAGGAGAGAAGGATCAATATCAAACTTTTGAATTTCAGAGATCAGTTTCAAAATCCCCAGAAGACATAATAGATAGAAAGACAAATAGTTTTGATTTGAATCTCCCTGATGGCTAATGATGATGAACATTTTTTCATGTGTCTATTAGCCATTTGTATGTCTTCTTTGGGGAAGTGTCTGTTCATGTCTTCTGCCCATTTTTTGACATGATTATCTGTTTTTTGGGTGTTGAGTTTGAGGAGCTCTTTAAAGATTTTGAATATCAGCCCTTTGTCTGTAATGTCATTTGTGAGTATCTTCTCTATTCCATGGGTTGCCTCTTTGTTTTGTTGACTATTTCCTTTGCTGTGCAGAAGTTTTTATCTTGTTGAAGTCCCAAAATTTCATTTTCGCTTTTGTTTCCTTTGCCTTTGGAAGCATGTCTTGAAAGAATTTGCTGTGGCTGGTGTTGAAGAGGTTACTGTCTATGTTCTCCTCTAGGAGTTTGATAGATTCTTGCCTCATGTTGAGGTCTTTTATCCATTTTGAGAATGGCCAACTTTCATTCTTCTATACATAGCTGTCCAATTTTCCCAGCACCATTTATTGAAGAGACTGTCTTTTTTCCAATGTATATTTTTTCCTGCTTTGTCAAAGATTATTTGAACATAGAGTTGAGGGTCCATTTCTGGGTTCTCTACTCTGTTCCATTGGTCTGTGTGTCTGTTTTTGTGCCCGTACCATGCTGTCTTATTGATCACAGCTTTGTTGGGATACCTCCTTACACCAGTTAGAATGGCCAAAATTAACAAGACAAGAAACAACAAGTGTTGATAGGATGTGGAGAAAGGGGAACCCTCTTACACTGTTGGTGAGAATGCAACTTGGTGCAGCCACTTTGGAAAACAGTGTGGAGATTCCTCAAGAAATGAAAAACAGAGCTTCCCTATAACCCTGTGATTGCACTACTGGGTATTTACCCCAAAGATACAGATGTAGTGAAAAGAAGGGCCATCTGTACCCCAATGTTTATTGCAGCAATGGCTACGGTCGCCAAACTGTGGAAAGAACCAAGATGCCCTTCAGCGGAGGAATGGATAAGGAAGATGTGGTCCATATACACGATGGAGTATTATGCCTCCATCAGAAAGGATGAATACCCAACTTTTGTATCAACATGGATGGGACTGGAAGAGATTATGCTGAGTAAAATTAGTCAAGCAGAGAAAGTCAATTATCATATGTTTTACTTACTTGTGGAGCATAAGGAATGACATGTAGGACATTAGGAGAAGGAAAGGAGAAGTGAGTTGGGGGAAATCGGAGGGGGAGATGAAGCATGAGGGACTGTGGACTCTCAGAAACAAACTGAAGGTTTTGAAGGGGAGGTGGGATGGGGGCATGAGTGAGCCTGGTGATAGGTATTAAGAAGGGCAAGTATTGCATAAACAATGAATCTTGGAACACTGAAAAAATAAAATAAAAAAGACAAATATTTCAAAATCACAAGTTTTAATTCTTACAATTTTGAAATATTTGTCAAATATATGTCAAAGTTTTGTCATAAACATACAAAAACATGGGTCAGATGTCTCACAAAGATAACCATCAAGTTCCCACCCTGGGATTGCGGAAGGAATTAGGAGCTGCGGTCATGGTTTACCCGCTTGAGATTGTAGCTTCTACAATTCATACATATTTTAAAAACCATTGCACCCTGTGTCTAATTACTATATTATAATAAATTCTTAGAACTTAGCGTTCTAAGTGTCTGATGGAGTGGAACCACATGGACAGAAGTATTTTTAGGATTCCTAGCCTGTTTTGTACACCTGGAAGACCTTTCTTTCTCTCTACATGATTGTGTGTATGTACACACATATAGTCAACACATTCATTCCCCTTGCACACACACAATATCCTTTTACTAGAGTTTGTATTCTTACTGCTTATTTAGTTTTTATTCATCAGAGATTAGGTTTCTCTTGTTGACTTTTAAGCCTATCACCAAACCAGTGATTGGGAAATAATAGGCATTTATTAAATATTATAAATGAATGAATGAATGATAAATAAAGTAATTAAATGTGTATTTACTGCAATTCATGTATAATTTCTTTGTACTTGTTTCTGGATGTGATTTAGTGAACAAAACAAAAAATAATTATATTAAAATGAGTTCGAATTTATTTTCCAAATGATGTGGAGTCATGGAGAAGTTGTTATTGTTCTGTTCTGTTTGCTTTCTCAGAACCTTTATTCAAAGATACTCCCTCTTGTGATATATGCTATATTTTGATAGTCAGAAGTGGTTGTTTTCACTTATTTTATTAATTATTATCACACATTCTATTTATTAATGTGATGCATGTATTAATGTCATTTTTTTGTGGTCTAAGAGACCCTATGTCACTTGATTATCTTGTATTAAATTGAATTTCAGAAGAAAAAAGAGAAAGATTTGACAATGATTCAGATGTCACTATTCTGTAAGTGTGTGTTCACACTGAAGTGAAGCCAGGTTTGATGTGCTCACTTCCTCAAGTTTTTTCTTACATATGGAAACTGAATTCAATAATCAGTTTGTCGGTTTATTAAACCATGATATGGGGAGATATCAGGTTCACCTTTTCAGTAATGCTTCAATGCTCCCTGGTGCTCTCAGTCTTCTTGTAAATATAAATGCAGAGTCGATGAGAAGTAAGTCTACAGTGGAATTTGCTCTCTAGAAAGCAATTCAATATCCCACTGCTTACCCGACACTGAGAAATATATCTGAAATATAGAGAATGAATTTGTAACGGCCCCTCCTTTCCCCCCCACCCGGTGCACTTCTAAACATTCTCTCTCCCTTCAAATGTTCCATCTTTATACCATATGCTGTGTGATGTTTATCATAGATTGTGGTTTAAAAATATCAGCAGGGTTTTTCTGGCAGATATATAACAGGGAGAGCTGTTCTTATAATCTGAAAATAAATTGGACCAAGCCTATTGGGTCGTATTTGTTTTAATCTGAGCCCCAGAGGAGGAGGTTAAAGAAGCAGATTTGTTTATCGCGAGCAGAGGACAGTGCTCGTTGCTCCTTTTAACTGGATTGGTTATTGTGCTCTTCTAAGCCAGAGGTCACATTAATCCATTGGCGCTCCCCTCCCCAGACCCCTATTTTAAGCCTAGAAAGCCTATGTACTTGTGATTTTTTTTCCATTTCAAATAACAAGGTCATTAATAAAAATGAGCGTGATCCTTCTGGTCTGGAGGGTGACTGATACATCAGATCTTGGGCGCAGTCTCCTGCTGGCTGTTTTCCATCTTCCGGTTGAGTTCATAATCTCCTTCTCAGGTCAAATATTTTTAAGCAATCCTAGATCGACACATTTGCAGTCAATTGGTTGTAATATTAAAATTATTAATGTTGAAATAAGTCCATATAATTCTTTGTAGAAATGTTTCCACATATGGAATTGGAACAGTGATGCTTGGCTAAGGTATTCCATCATGAGAAACCTTTACACCCAGAATTACCTCTTTTCTGAAGTCGCGATTGTGTCTTCTTGGAGCTAAGGAGTGAGGCAGGGCTACTAGACGTGCATTTATATGTGCTCATATTTAGATAGGACTTTGTAAAATTAAATGTCCGTCTGTTTGGGGTGAGGTCCACGTACCTCAGGCTGACTGAAATGATTTTGTACGGCGAGCAAGACAAGAGAGAAAGATGCCCTTTGAGGATGACCACCCATGAAAACTGCATGCAGTGGTGGAAAATAGACCCACCACATAATGACAGGATCAAAAACCAGCGTTGTCTAACTTCGAGAGGATGAGGGAACCCCCAGGGCTCTAAAAAAGTCCTCCCTGCCCATTATTTTCACCTCACATTTCTACTCTCACCTGAGTCTTACGACGTTCACTTAAAATATGATCTCCAACAAAAGTTTGTGAGGCTACTTGGAATAACTCACTAAACTATTTGTCAAGAAAAGCATTAACACTCAGAAACAGAGGAGGTACGGGATTTTGGTCTAATATTTGGGATTAACAAATGACGGACCTCTTCTTGGGGAAGAGATGTCACAGGAAGGCGGTGGAGGTTTAAAGACCTCACCTGTTGGTCCTCGTCGTATTCACTCACAGAGTGAGGAGCTTCGTCGCTGTGGTGGACGGCTCTGAGACGCGGCAGGCGAGCCCCTCCCCCGATGGGCAGGGCCACGTGGAACGCCTGCCCCTGGAGTGGCTTCCTTGTAGCCAACAGTCTAGGGATGGTGCTCCCATGATGGCTGCATCAGATTTCAACTTCCCGCTTGCTAGCAAGTCTCCTCACCCCCTCCTCAGTCTCCATCCTTTGACAGAGCAAGTGGAGACAGTGACAGAGGAGCAGGGATGGCCTCTGGTCAGGAGCCAGCCAGGGATGGTGCCTCAGTCTAACTCCCTCGAGGAACTGCACCTCGCCACCAACAGCGTGCTGCAACCAGACCCGTTTCCGGTCTAGTCTTCGGAGAGGCTCCAGCCCTGGTCACTGCCGGACTGAGGTTTAGGAGAGACTCGGCCCTGGTCTGTGGCATGGCCACGCCTGGATTTCTGACCCTCAGGACTGACAGAATCAGTGCGCGCTGTTGGAAGCCACGTGTTTGTCGTAGTTCGCTGTGGAGCTGTGGAGGACCGATAGAACCATCTTCTCTTTCCAGGACGGTTCAGCCCTTTTCACTTTTCCCAGTAGCTCATTTCCAAGGCAGAAATTAAACAAACAAACAAACAAAACCAGAGTCCAGAGCCACAGCACATGGGTCCAAATCTTACCTCCCCCATTGGCCAGATGGTCAGTCTTGGGCTTGTGAGGTAACCTGTCCTTGTCCGACTCTCCTCACGTTCGCAGGTGCAGGTCCTCCTCAGAGTATTTCCACAGGGGTGAATGGTTTAATGCACGTGGAGTGGTTACAACGGTGTATTTGTGTGCTTGGTCTCTCAGGAGAAATACGATTTTAACAGGAATGGCCTGTGATCTTGAGTTTAACTCGTGATGCGGGGACGTCCTTCCTCAGGCTGTTAGACACAGATAAACTAGATGGGGCATTGGTGGTGAGAGGGGGTTAGAGAGCGTTCTTTCTCCCCTGCAATGCGGGTGGCCTTCTCAGGTCTAAACCTCTTACCGGGGGATCCTCGGTGCAGAGAGAGCTTTGGCAGCAGTGAGGAGGTGCCCAGGTTCACGGCGCCCGGGTTGTCCCTGCGCGCTAGCTGGGAGGGCTGCAGTGGCAGGGATCTGCCCACAAGCCATCCAGGTGCCCCGGGGCGGTTGCTGGTGCTGTCTCTTGGGGAAGAGATGTCACAGGAATGGGGTGGAGGGCGGGGGCCGGGGCGTCCCAGCACAGCCTTTAGACGCGGCCTGTGCCTCTTGCACCAATGAACTATGCAATGGAAGGGGAGGGCCTCCCGCCTGTCTGTGGTTTTCAGCCCCTTTGTGTCACATGAAGGAGCATCCCGCTCCGTTTCCTGTCGTCCAGTTTCCTGTCGTCCTGCTGCCGTGAGCAGCCAGGGAGCCCACAAATGCAGCAGAGGAGTAACGACCCTTTTCGTTTCACATCTGCTTAAGAATATATGCCCTGGTTCTGTGCCCACGACGTCCTTCTGAGGCAGATAAGGCGGTTTTCTTTCCCTTGACTTTATGGACATGGTGGGAGGTTCTGGGAGATCAACCACAGGCTGCACGCTGACAGGCAGAGAAGCTGGGTGTGCCAACCAAGCCCTTCTCGACAAAACTGACAAACACAAGCATTTTCAAATTTTTTAAACTGCATTCACTGTTGTTGAGCATCCTGTGGACAGCGGAGGATTTGGGCTTTGCAAACTCTGAGATAAGTCCTGCGTGTGTGTTGACGACCCAGATGACCCAGGGAAAATCGCCTGGCAAGTCTGGGCCCTGTTTTCTCACCCGTGAAGCTGCGAGTAAATACTTATTTCACTGGCGTTTGGGAGGATAATGTGGAAATAACATATTTCACAGCTTTAAAAATCATACATAATTTCACACATGTAGACTTTAAACATTTTGAAAAATATAAAAATGATATGATATAGTTTTATTTTATTTTTTATTTTATTTACTTATTTGAAAGAGAGCACAAGCAGGAGGAGCAGCAGGCAGAGGGAGAAGCAGGCCCCCCGCTGAGCAGGGAGCCCGATGCGGGACTCAATCTCAGGACCCAGGATCATGACCTGAGCCAAAGGCAGATGTTTAACCGCCTGAGCCACCCAGGCGCCCCCAAATGATGTAACATAGTTTTAAAAGTTGAATCATTGAACATTGCATCAAGGAATCACTATGTGCTATACAGTGGCCAATGGAACATAATAGTAAAAAAAAATGTTGAATGTTACTACAAGTGACACTGCCTTGTCTCCTTCATTGCAGACAGCTCATGAGAGTCACCTTTCTTTCAAAAGTCTTGGTGCTCACCTCCAGGTTCCTCAGACTCTGCTTCTCTTCCTTGGATGACTGTATCCCCTGATTTCATTTCATGCTGTGGAAGAAGATTTAGGATCACACAGCATGTGCTCCTCTAGGCGCGCACACTGACATCTCTCCCTGGTCACACTCCCAAACCAGTGATAGCTCATGTTCGCATGAAATCGTGTTTGCTGTTTACGTGTGTATGACTCTGCAAATGTCCTTAATAGTCAAGCCACGTGATATACTGGCTGTTTCTCTTGCATCGTCTTATTTTGCTTTTGTCTCATATTTTATGTACCCGTCACTAATTCCCACATTTTTAGATGGATAAACTAGAGAAGAAAACTGTCATCAAGATGGGAATGGTAAGGTAAACTGGGATCTCCAAATTCCTGTCTTGGAGACAGTGGTCAGCAGCCTCTGCTGCTCTCGGCTGTGCAGAGTGACCCTGCTGTCTTAGTGGGGGGCTTTTATCTGTCCCATGCAGTATCCCACATAGGCGGGACCCAATGATTTCCTTCTTATTGATTTACTCTTCCATGTTTTGGCCCACATTTGCTTCCTGAGGACAAATAAATGGGGGCATAATTGATACCTCTTACGTATAAAAATCACCTACTTTCACTTCCTTATCAGTGATGGAGTGCCGATTTGTGCCAGGCCCTGATTTAACCACAGATACTAACTCTAGGTTGTTTCTACTTGGCTGGATGTACAAGCCTAGCTTGACAAGAAATTGCCCTCTGGATTTGGAAAGCATTTCTGTATTTTTCTTCCAGACCACAATCTTGGAAGAGGTCGTATGTCATCCTTATTCCAGTTTTTGTACATGTGAACTCTTTTTTTCCTCCCTCTCTGCTCCCTTCATTCCTAGTGTTTGGATTTAAGAATAATATCCTTGATTTAAGAAATGTTAAATTCATTTGTCTCGATAAATTTAATCTGCAAATCCATCTATTCTGTATTTAAAGTTACCTTTCTCTGATTTCACTGGTGACACTTGTCCCTTTCTTTCCTGTTGTCTCCTTCTGTATTATTGGTTGGATTTCCCAGAGTCATTGTATAGATCTTTTCTTTTTAAAAATAGTTTTGATGCCTACTTGTTGCTTCATCAATGGTTTGTTCTTTGCTAGGAAGTTTCCCTCAGTTCTGTCTTCCAAATCATCTACTTACTTTTTGAAATTCACACAGACTTATTTTTAGCTCCCAAGAGTTTTTGTTTGTTCTTTATCATAGCGTCCCATTTTGGTTCTGGGAATATCAAAGATTTTTGAAAAATTCCTCTGCAGTCTGTGTTAACTGCCTTTATTCTGATTTTCATTCTTGTCTCTCTTTCTTTTAAATTCAGATCACAGTCTTTCTTGGAATTCTTCCTACAAAGCTTGGTGATCCTTCACTCCTCATTCTTACTTGAGATACAAACCTGAGATCAGACATCACAGCACAGCACATTCTGGTGAATAGTTGAAACGTGTGCATTTCCTACTTTAGAATTTTAAGTGTCTTTGGAGGTTAGAAAACCACACGCTTCAAGGATTAAGCAGAATATCCTTCTGTTGTCTGTTGAGAACAAGCTGTACTTTACGGCCCTGGTTTTTGATAGAGTGCAGTGTAGGTGGGTAAGTCGTGACAGTGTCTCCACACATCAGACACCTGCCTCATACTTTAAATCAGCCAACTTGCTGTCATTCTACCCATCTGGACCTAGATGCTCATTTTCTTATTTACTTATTTAAAATTCAATTTTATTTTCCCAGTGTTCCAAGAGTCATTGTTTATGTTCCACACCCAGGGCTCCATGCATGACACTCATTTTCAATGAAGTACGTTTGTCATAAGGAAGAAATACTGAGCACACTTCTTGAGGGGGTCATTCTAGCCTGTGCTGAAGCAAAAGGGAAGCGTAGTAAAACCCAGGAAGAAGTATCTCCCCCTATTCATAAAGTCCTCTGTGTGTGGACTTCCCCGTATGTGCCCAGCCATCCTGCTGAGTACATCACAGCCATGCAAGTGTTTAATTTTTACAAACGCGTTACATAATATTCTAATTTTACAGATGAGAAAGTAGGCTTATGGGAGATAATTTGTTGGAAGTCATGCATCTGGTTAAGTGGAAGAATAAAGATTTGAACACAAGTCTTTCAATTAATCTCTCTGTTCTTCTGCCTCTCTACCAGTCAGTATAATTGTTGAATCCAAGTATACGGCAAATGCATTTCAGTCCCTCATGGGACTGACAATTATCATTGTCATCACAGCCATCATCTTATTATTGCCAATTACTAGTAAATTTTGTAAAACAGAATTTATTTTATAAGGAAGGAGATGTCATAAATTATGTTTTGTTGAAGTTAAACATTTTTTCTTTTTTTGAGTCACTTTACCAACTATCCAACTTATCCGTTCTGTTCTTAGAGTAAATACTTATTCTTAGTATATTTTTCCTAGGTTAAAATTTTAATTAATTTTGGAAATTGCTATCAGCAAAAAGTTATGGAAGAATAAAGTCAGAAGCTTCATTCATATGTTGTAAAATGTCATTGATTTCTTTTGTATCCCTTGTTTCCATTTTGAAAAAAAAATTTTCTGTTTTTATTATTGGTTAATGATCCCACCCAATAAGCTCTTCTTCAAAGAAGCTTAGGTATATTTGGAGAAGCAGTGGTGAAAGGACATTTAAACCCACTACCCCTCAATCAGTCATGAATACTTTTTCTAAGATTCACACTACTTCTAATACGGTTAAAGAAAATGTTTAATATAACAAAAAGAAACAAGACATCTTGCCAATGTTCATGGAGTTTTAGTAATCATAATAATACATATTTGGCAACATTTATTTTCAATCAAAAATCTATGAAGTGCCCTTTGCATATGTCATGTTTTCAGTGACGTGTGGACTCTAACATGGGAACTCATGGTTGGGTTCAAGCTCTGCTTCCTCACTAACTGGGTGTGGAAGCTCGAGAAATGGATCAAAATGTTTGTGTCTTGGGGCGCCTGGGTGGCTCAGTGGGTTAAAGCCTCTGCCTTCGGCTCAGGTCATGATCCCAGGGTCCTGGGATCGAGCCCCGCATCGGGCTCTCTGCTCAGCAGGGAGCCTGCTTCCTCCTCTCTCTCTGCCTGCATCTCTGCCTACCTGTGATCTCTGTCTGTCAAATAAATAGATAAAATCTTAAAAAAAATGTTTGTGTCTCACTTTCCTCAAGTATAAAAGGAAGTCCTCATAAAATCGTTGTAGGACTTACACAAGAAATATGTAAATGGTAAAGAATTAAATCAGTAAAATTACAACGATGTGCAATAATATTCGAGTAGCGGTGTGTGGCAACACTGTAATGGAGAAGCAGTTCTGTAGCAAATCAGTCTAAAACGCTATGAAAGGGTTACTCGCATTTTCTTTGTGCCTTTGACAACATAATCTATTTCACATATGTTACTGTATATTCTTCATAAAACCCTTCATAAGAGTATGGAAAGCTGATTTCTCATGTTTTCCTCCCGAATTTTACAGTCAAGGAGGTTGGATGTGTTGCACTGAATATATGTGCATTAAATGCGTTGTGAAAAGCAAGCACTGCCCTTGTAAACCACACAGCAGGGCTGAGCGGACCATGTGTGCGGTGCCTTCCTCTTACCTCTACTATGTCCAGCGCTTTCCAAAGTATCTGTGCTCTGGCCTGCAAGGAGTAAGGAGACCTTGATGGGCTTCCGAGTCACCCGGGGTTGAAGAGATAAGAGAGTCCATGTTCAGAGGAAGACTGTGTTACAGTATTTACAGTATCTGTGAGGGACGGGGAAGGCATTATTTATACTTCGCAGAGAAGGAAGCTGGGAACAAAACCAGGTGCCCACAAGCCGCACAGTCAAGTGGTGTTGGGATTGTTCACACACGCACGTGTCCCCGTGGAGAATAAGGAGTCCTGGTGGTGGAAGCCCGGTTACTGTTTCCGGATACGGAGTTCATCTGCGATGACCGCTGTCCTCCGCAACCATGTTCCCGCACCACGAGGGAAAAACAGACAATGAGCAAGTGGGAAATGCACGGGGTGATCTCCCTCTTACCTCTGCTGTTTGTAGACGTGTCGTAAGTGTGTGGTCACGTGCTCTGCCAGTGAGGATGTGAGACGGTTCTGCGTCTGAGGAAATAGTTTGAGGTTCCCTCAAAAACGTTGAACGTGGAATTATCATGCGACCAACATACCCCAAACTACGTAAGACACTCAGAGAACTTCCTTCCAGTGTTGACTGCAGCACTGTTCACTGTAGCTGGAGGGGGTTCACAGCTCAGACAACAGGAGAGTGGATAAAACAGAGTGTGGTGTGCACACACAATGGAACATTATTCAGCCATAGAAAGAAAACATTAACACAGACCCCAAAATGCGTGAGCTCGGATATATTATGCTCAGGGAGATAAGCAAGACACAAAAGGACGAATATGGTGTGAGAAATGCCTAGAATAGGCAACTCCCCAGAGACAGAAAGCAGGTTAGCAGTAACTAGAGCCTGGGATGGTTATATGGGGGGTTATTATATGGGAATATTATTTAATGGGGACAGCATTTTTGTTTTGGGCGGTGAAAAATTTGGGAAATGAATGGGGCTTCTGATTGAACAGCGTTGTGAATGTCACTAAATACAACTAAAATGTACGCCTGAAGTTGTTTAGATGGTAACTTGTACATTATACATATTTTCCACAATAAAAATCTTTTTGAAGAGCCTATATATGGCATGTTAAGGTTGTCTTTATGCAATTTCAGGTGTGCAGAAGTGAACAGGTAGAGGGTGAGGAGCACTAAAGATGAAGACTCAAATTTGTTGTTTTCTGGGCGCCTGGGTGGCTCAGTGGGTTAAGCCTCTGCCTTCGGCTCAGATCATGATCTCAGGGTCCTGGGATCGAGTCCAGCATCGGGCTTTCTGCTCTGCGGGGAGCCTGATTCCCTCTCTCTCTGCCTGCCTCTCTGCCTACTTGTGATCTCTGTCTGTCAAATAAATAAATAAAATCTTAAAAAAAAAATTGTTGTTTTCTGTTTAAGTTCACTCCAGATTTTAACTGTTGCCTCTGCGGAAGAATTCTTGTATCTTTTTTCTTTTTTTTTTTTTTTTTTGGGTGAACTCTTTCTTAAATTTTGAAGGAAAAACAAATAAGCTAAATTACACCTATGCCAAAAGATGGCTCTCCCGAAAGTATCACGAGGATTTAGATTAATAAGGAATGGCTAAAAGAATCACCAAAACATAGACAACTGCCTTCTGTATTTCTGGAATACAAATGAAATATTTTATCCCTCTGTGCTATCATATAACAGTTATGTTTTACTATCATTTATTAAAAACAGGTCATTGCAAGTGTCCCATGAAAACCATAAAAAGAAAAAAAAAACGTAGAAAGGAAAGACGGCAGGGTTGGTGTCTTTGACGAGAAGAAAGTCCTACAGGAAGGAGAGTGAAGATGTTCACAATGCCCGATGCCCACATTTACTTCGGTTCCCTTTGAAACCGTACTAAGATGACAGTCCAGGCATGTCCAGCATGTGACGACCTGCAAAGCCCCGGGAAACTAGAGCAGAGGCAGGAAGTGTCAGCGTCCGGACGACACAGAGCACCTAGAACAGGGCCAGAGCCTGGCTGGCCACTCGTGTCACAGAGCCAGGAATTAGGTGTCTCGTAGACCGAGAGTCAGACGTCTGCAGGAGCAGAAAGAGTGGGGGGAAATCTATAGGTGAAGCCCTTGGAGCTTCAGACCCCTTTCCTCATCCCCGCACCAGTGAGTAAGGGTCCACTCACACCTCGGCACACGACCTGAGGTTCCCTCTCGGCTGGGGTCTGGTCCTCAAAGCATGCGGACGCCAGGCACGGTCGAGGGGGATTAGGACGTCTGCATTCTGAATCATCTACATGCTGCCCCTCCAGTAGAGGGTCTTACAGTAAGACCCTTAAAAAAAGGTTTATGGGGGTCCACAGCCCCTTTCGGATAGACATGGAGTCTTATGAGATTCTGAAGATGTGCCTTACAGGTCCCCACTTACATAGGAGGGTGTCTGAGAGAACCAGGTCTTGTCCATAGGAGCCCTGCTGGGAGCCCGAGGCAGACAGGGCTGATCCCAAAGAAATCTGTAGCGTGGCTTTTGTGTAAAGGCGTGGATAAAAATCGAGACGGGAAGTCCACCTGTTTTTAAACAAAGTGAATCAGCTTGGACGGACGGGACAGACATGGTAAAAAAAAATGACAAGAGAGCGTTGGTCCCGCAAGGGTTTAGAAGCGAAGTAGGCTGAGGAGTCTCTTCACGGCACACACGGACCTTGGCAACAGGAAGACGACTCAGGCTGGAGTGGAGCAAAGAGTAGCTCCAGCGGGGCAGGACGTCAAGCAAGGAGGACACACGTGGCGCAGGTGGGACCGAGCTGCTGCGGACCGGAGGCAGCGTTGCGCCTCCCAGGTTCATCTGTTCTGAGAGAAGCCTCCAGGGTAGCTGTGACACGTGGGACCAGTAGACGGTGGGTGCGTGCGGGGCCTTCAGGCTGGGATGACTCACACTCGAAGACCTTCGTCCAGGCCCTTGACTTAGATGACAAGAGTACGGGCTTGGGGCTGCTGCTGCTGTGATACTGCAGAGGTGTGGTTTCCGTTTGGATCCATGCTTTTGGGATGAAGGTATGGTTTGTGTTAGAGGATGCGGATAATACATAGGCACGGAAGTATCTGGAAGCATGTCTGGAAATTTTTGACACTCCTTCCATCAAGAAGTGGGAACAGGTCCCTCCCCCCCATCCCTCAAGCCTGGGTTAGTCTTGCTTACTCATTGGCAACCAACAGAAGGCTGGGACGACATTGCGTACCTCATGAGACTAAGTTATAAAGGGGAGGTGGCTTCTGCTTTGCTTGCTGGACACTTCTCAGAGTCCCTGAGCCACTATTTAAGAAGGATGACTACACGCGGAGCTATCACCACAAAACTATCAGGAGGCTCTCATGAAAAATCCAGACACAACCAGCGTTGGCGAGGATGTGCAGCCAGGGGAAACTTCTGCACAGTTGCTGGGAAAGTGAACTGGTGCAGCCACTGTGGACAGTGTTGAGGCTCCTCCAGAAATGAAAGATAGAAATACCACAGGGTCCCTCCCGCTCCTCTACTGCTGGGAGTGTTTCCAAGCGAAATGAAAACCTGCACCGGAGAGAGAGGCTGCACGTGCCCCCCGTGTTCCCTGAAGCGTCACACACAAAAGCGTCCCTCGGTGGGTGCGTGGAAGAGTGAGTAAGGTGTTTTGCACACACATGCACGCGTGGAAAAGGACGCACGCACGCGGTGGGATGTTCTGCAGCTGTCAAAGGAGGGGAGGTCCTCCTTTCACAACAACATGGGTGGAACTTGAGCGCACTCAACCGAGTGAAATAATTCAGGCCGAGACGAACACTGTGTGATGTCACTTCTGCGAGTGGTCTGAGCAGCCGTCCCCACCGAAGCGGAGTGACGTGGCGGGTGCAGTGGCTGTGAGCTGGGGGGATGGGCAAGCCGGGTCAAAGGCACGAACTCCAGTTTGAAGATGAATCACGTTCTGCACATCTGGAACAGTGTTAACAGTGGCCCATTGCATGCTCGGAGGTGGCCAGGAGAGTCGCTCCCAAGTGTTCTCACCACACACTCAGAAAGAGGAGACCATGTGAGGAGAGGATGTCAACTAACCTGATTGTGGTGATCATTTCACAACATGTGTCTGTGATACCTGTGTGTGTCCACACACACACACACACACACACACACACACACACACACATCTACATACATACATAACTGTACATACATACATCTGTACACACACAATATAAATACATTTACACACAATGTATGTGTGAAGTCATCATGTCATACACCTTAACAGCTCACCCTGTGCAGCCAGAGGTATACAGTTTTTATTTGTCTATGATACATCAGTAAAGCTGGAGAAAAAAGTAAAACTATAAAAGATGACGTGCAGATGCTTTTATCAGCAGTCCTGCCCAGGAGCCGAACTCATGCATGATGCCATGTCCAGGAGATGACAGTCCCTCCCCAGGGAAACCCAGCAGCCACGGAAGTCTTCCCAGCGGAGGCCCTGAATATCACGTCATACGGAGGAGCCATCCCTACAGCGCCCTCCCCGAATTTCTGACCCTGTTGTGTCCTCTAAGCGTAACGATATGTTGATGGTTTGTCAAGGTTGTGGTGATGTCATTGCTTTAGCACACTTGGGGTGACATTTAGCGTAGCAGATTTGGACACATCCCAAAAGCATGGATCCAAATGAAATTCAGCAGCCCCGGAAGAAGGAAACTCTGAGGCCTTGATGATTCAGAGGGAAAACTATTTCCACAAAGAAGTTCTACCACAGCTTAGAGAGAAAAAATAAAGAGCTTTTTAAAACACTCCAGGGCCAAGAAAAATTTACTTTCATGTATCATTTTTCATCAAAGGATGAGAAACATTGAGGATGTTTCCTCAAACAGGCAAGTAAATAAAGATGGAGAATATATGAGATCCAGGAAGAACGAGATTCAATGTTGATGAATCAAAGGACAATTTGTGGACTGTGAAAGGGGATTCCAGGACGTAGCTTTGCAGTAGGCCTTAGTTAGGAGGGCTGCAGTCTGGCAGATTCCTCCAGGATGAAAGTTTCTAATTAAAACAAAAAATAATATATATGTTACCTTAAGCATTTAAATGTATAACAAGTGGTTTAAATACTTCTTACAGAGAGTCTGGAGATGAATTTGTGATAAATGCTCTATAAAAAAACAAGCAATATATGTACCGTACCAATACCCCCCAAAGAAAAAAGAAAAGCAAAGTTGTCAAAGAAAACGCAATTACGATATTTTACATGATTTATTGCATTCAGGTTTAGAGTCGTATGAATAAACACTGAAAAACAAAACACACCATGACGCAGTGACAATCATTCTAAGAGCCAGATATTTTCCAGTGTCTTCAGAACCAGGATTTTGCTTTTTCCGGGGAGAAAGTAATGCCTCTAAATAATGAAGCCGAGAGACCACATGTACCTGGTGTGCCAAGAAAATTATTTTGCGGAATATGCTCCACGGAGCCAACGAAAGAACGCTAATGCCAGTTGAACTCCCTGCTCCGTGCAATCTGTTAAATTCTGCGTACGTGGGCATGTGTGAATGGAAAGAAGCTGTTACTGCCAAGATCCCTGTGAAAACATTCAAATACCGAATAACGTGTTCTTTTAAATCCAAGGGACGAGTAATTTGGGAATAACATGTTGTTGCAATTACTGTTCTCCAAAGAGTAACAACACCGTTTGCTACTGAATTTTCACTTTTTTTCCCTCTTGCTGAGTCACTTCCGCAAGTGCATAGCTGTGTCTTTTTTATACTTGTGCTGATCATATTCTCAGTCTCTCCAGAAATCACACGGGTCCTACCTTCAGATTGTGTGGATGGATGCGCGGCTTCTCACAGCCTCTGGTGCATCTTTTCTCCACACCAGTGTTCTCTGTCTCGTGGTTCTGCTGTGCTCCCCCAATGCCTTTCCCCACTTCCGTGCCCCTCACCCGTTTCAAATGGGGAAGAAGAAGCATCTTCTAACATGAGGTCATGTTATGTTACTGCTTCAATCAAAGCCCAGCAGTGCATCTTCATTTCACTCAGAGTAGAACCAAAGTCTTCCCAATAGCCCACCATAGGCTGCCCACAAAGACCCCTCAGACCTCTCCTCCCAGTACCTCTCACCCCCTTCTCTGAAATCCAGTGGGGTCCTGGCTGTCCCCCAAATAGGTCGTGCTGACTTTATCTCGAGGGTTTGCTCTGATTCTCTGTTTGACATGTGTTTTCCTCCCTGATGTTTTCCCCCACAGATCAACTCTATGAACAGCATCTTGATACATCAACACCATCCTTAATCAATGTGTCTTGCATGCATGGATAAAAAGGCTGCTGTTAAGCATGTGGGGAAAGTACAGAGAAGGGGACACATCATCGCCGTGTTTTGTCATTTTCAAATTTTTCCTACACCACCAACTTCACAATCCAATCCTGCTCATTTTTTTTTTATATTCTGCACACTTTGCTACTTGTTTTCTTTCTAAATTTCCAAGCTTCAGATATTGAATCTAAATTGCTTGAAGCATGCCTGAAATAAAGTCCTTAGCTTAAACCCTGCTTTCCAAATATGGGAAGGACAAAACCAAAGTGTTAACTGAAGAAAAAAAGCCCCCAAATCTTAGAAAAGCAGCACCATATCTCCAAACCATAATTTTCCAAGAGGATAAGGATATGGAATAGACAGAAATTTTATCTTTTCCTTATGAAAATTTGAAACAAAAACATCGTAATAGAATATAATAGATCAAATAGGCTAAGGTGTCTACAGCAACAAGTAGGATAGAACCTCCTTTTTTATGGGTATTCGAGAGTTGTGGAAGTGGGAACTAAGGGAACTAAAATTTCAAAGACAGAAATTATGCCTCCACATGTTGGTGATTTTTGGCCATTTTCTTCCTCGGGGGCATAGTTGATTCTGGGTGTGAATTAATGATGATCCTTTTCCTATAATATAGCAAGACTCATGCTGGGGGATCTCCAGTTAACCCCAGACAGGGCCAGTTTAAGAGAAAATCACACATACATGGGTATTGAGGAGGGTGCGTATTGTGATGAGCGATGGGTGTTACACACATCTAGTGAATCGTTGAGCCCTGCAGAAAAACTAACGAGGCACTGTTTGTTGGCCAGTGGAACATAATAGAAAAACCACATAGAAACAGAATAGAAAAAGTACGGAAAAACAAAGAGAAAGAAAATCTTATTTTTTTTTAATAAATTTATTTTTTTTTTTTTAGCGTAACAGTATTCATTGTTTTTGCACAACACCCAGTGCTCCATGCAATACGTGCCCTCCCTATTACCCACCACCTGTTCCCCCAACCTCCCACCCCTGCCCCTTCAAAACCCTCAGGTTGTTTTTCAGAGTCCATAGTCTCTTATGGTTCGCCTCCCTTTCCAGTTTTTTTTTTTAATAAACATATAATGTATTTTTATCCCCAGGGGTACAGGTCTGTGAATCGCCAGGTTTACACACTTCACAGCACTCATGATAGCACATACCCTCCCCAATGTCCATAGCCCCCTCCCCCTCTCCCAATCCCACCTCCCCCCAGCAACCCCCAGTTTGTTTTGTGAGATTAAGAGTCATTTATGGTTTGTCTCCCTCCCAATCCCATCTTGTTTCATTTATTCTTCTCCTATCCCCCTAACCCCCCACGTTGCATCTCCATGTCCTCATATCAGGGAGATCATATGATAGCTCTCTTTCTCCGATTGACTTACTTCACTAAGCATGATACCCACGCAGAAAACTATAAAGTACTCATGAAAGAAATTGAGGAAGACACAAAGAAATGGAAAAATGTTCCATGCTCTTGGATTGGAAGAATAAATATTGTGAAAATGTCCATGCTACCTAAAGCAATCTACACGTTTAATGCAATCCCTATCAAAATACCATCCATTTTTTTCAAAGAAATGGAACAAATAATCCTAAAATTTATATGGAACCAGAAAAGACCTCGAATAGCCAAAGGAATATTGAAAAAGAAAGCCAAAGTGGGTGGCATCACAATTCCGGACTTCAAGCTCTATTACAAAGCTGTCATCATCAAGACAGCATGGTACTGGCACAAAAACAGACACATAGATCAGTGGAACAGAATAGAGAGCCCAGAAATAGACCCTCAACAATATGGTCAACTCATCTTCGACAAAGCAGGAAAGAATGTCCAATGGAAAAAAGACAGCCTCTTCAATAAATGGTGCTGGGAAAATTGGACAGCCACATGCAGAAAACTGAAATTGGACCACTTCCTTACACCACACACGAAAATAGACTCCAAATGGATGAAAGACCTCAATGTGAGAAAGGAATCCATCCAAATCCTTGAGGAGAACGCAGGCAGCAACCTCTTCGATGTCTTTCATCCATGCTTTAAACTTCCTAACCGTTATCTATTGTGTCCCATACTTCTGTACTGTATCCCACGTTCCTCCTATCCTTTCCCTTTTGTATGTTCCTTTATTTCCCATTGACCCTCAGTTTGCATATTTTCTTTTTTTGTTGTTTTCTACTCATGAGTGTTGCCTTTTGCAGTGTCAAATGTCCTTTAACCCTTTTAAATTGATTCTAAATTCAGATATTTTCAATCCTGGAATTTCAAGAATTATTTCTCTAGTTTACGAATTTTGATTATAATTCTATGCTGAAATTATCTAATTTATAAAAATGGTTTCCTTCTCTCTTCTAGATTTTTGAATACGTTAGTAATACTGAATTTAAAGTATTTCATTTGAATATTCTCACATGTGTTCTTTAGTTTTCATGTAGAAGCATTGTTTAAGTATTCATTAATTTAAACAGTTATTTACATGAGTATTAAGCACAGGAAATATGGGTGAACAAATAGTGAATAAATAGTGATAAAGTTAACCTCTGGTATGAATTAAATTATCTTATCATTTGGTAGAGTTGTGTATTTTTTAAATTTTTATTCATTTATTTATATTGCTTTCAAGAGGATTATATTTTTCTAATGCTGAAAGGAATTTTCAGAGGTTATACATAAAGGCTATTCTTTACATACACAAAAAGAGTACAAATCGGTATCCTTCAAGTGTTATCAATATACAAGTACAAATCAATATTCTGCACAGCTTAGTATACATACAGAACCATGTGTGAAACTTACCTAGTGTTTCTAGCTGGTAGTTGAATCAAACCTACATTTTGTGTGTGTGTGTGTATAATTTAAAATATGTATATGTAATTTAAAGTACATAAAACTATTCCTTGATAATATACTATTTTATGTTTATTTCATTACCTTTTCCATTAGCCAAAAAAAGTTCTGCAGGCCCGACTGTCGCAGTGACAAAGTAAGATAAAATTGTCGTATGTCATTGTGTAAGTGTAAGGGATATAGCATGATGGTTTGACATTTGCATGGCAGGATGATTGTTACAATATAGTTAACATGTCCTGACTCTCACATAGTTCACGTGTGTGTGTGTGCCTGTGTGGTGAGAACAATTAAGATCTCCTCTTTTAGCCTATTTCAACTGCAATGTATTCTTAACAATATTTATCATGTTGTATATTAGATTCCCCAAAATTCATCTTGTAACTGAAAGTTTTTATCTTTTGACCCATATCACCCATTTCCTCCACTTTCCACCATTTCACTATTTGGAAGAGTTCAGGTTTTTAGATTCCATGTACAAACAGGATCATATTGCATTTGCCTTTATCTGTTTGACTCATCTCACTTAGCTTAATGTCCTCAGGGTTCATCCGTGTCATTGAAAATGGCAGGGTTTTCTTTTTTTATGGTGGAATAGTATTTCATTGTGTAATACACACATGTAATAAACACAAACACACACCACACATCTTTATCCATTCATTCAAAGATGGAGACTTGGTGTGTTCCCATGTCTTAGCTGTTGGAAATAATGTTGCAGTGAACACAGGGGTGCAGATATCCTTTCAAACTAGTGAGTTCATCTTCTTTGGATAAATACACAGAAGTTGGGTTGTTGGATCATATAGTAGATCTGTTTTTAAATTTTTGAAATTCTGTATTATTTTCCATAGAGGCTGCACCAATTCACACTTCCCCTAACCAAAACTTGTTATCTTTTGGTTTTCTGATGGTAGTCATTCTAACAGGAATGAGGTGGTATCTCATTGTACTTTCGATTTGCATTTCCTGCTGGTAGGTGATGTTGAGCACTTTCTCATGTACTTGTTAGCCATTTGTATGTCTTCTTTGTGAAAATATTCATTCATGTCTTTGCCCATTTAAAATGGGGTCTAGGGGCGCCTGGATGGCTCAGCAGGTTAAAGCCTCTGCCTTCAGCTCAGGTCATGATCCCAGGGTCCTGGGATCGAGCCCCACATCGGGCTCTCTGCTCCACAGGGAGCCTGCTTCCTCCTCTCTCTCTGCCTGCCTCTCTGCCTAGTTGTGATTTCTCTCTGTCAAATAAATTAAAAAATAAATAAATTAAAAAAAATAAAATGGAATCTATTTTTGTATTTATCTATCTGTCTATCTAATCTATCTTCTATCTATCTAATCTATCTTCTATCTATCTATCATCATCTAACTGTCTATATTGATCTCTTTATTATCTGTTTTTGCTGTGGAGTTCTGTGAGTTACTCATATGTTTTGGATATTAACCCTTATTAGACAGATGTAAACATTTTCTCTTACTCCACAAATTGCCCTTTTATTTTTGCCTTTAGAAACTTTCTAGTGTCATGTATCCCACTTATTTATTTATTTTTCCTATTGTTGCTTGTGCTTTTGGTGTTATAGGCAAAATATCTTTGCCAAGACCAATGGCAGGATCTTTCTCCCTGTTTTCTTCTGGCAGTTTTATAGTTTTAGGTCCTACATGAAATTCTGTATTTCATTTAGAGTTACTTTTTATAAATAGTGTAAGATAGGTGTCCAATTTCATTTGTTTGTCTGTGAATAGCTAGTTTTCCAAGCAGCCTTTACTGAAGAGACTTCTTTTCCCCAATGAGTTTTTTTGTTTTGTTTTGTTTTGGCAAATATTAGTTGACCTCATGTGCCAGAGTTGATTTCTGAGCTTTTGATTCTGTTACTTTCATTTACCTGTCTGTTTCTATGCCAGTGTTATATTGTTTAGATTATTACAACGTTGTGTTTTTTCAGCTTTATTGACACATAGCTTCCGAGATTTAAGGCATATGACATACTGATGTGACACGTGAATATATTGCAAAATGATTTTCACATTGAGGTTGACACATCCATCACTCTGGTAGTTACATTTTTTGTTTCTAGGGATGAGAGCCTTTAAAATCTTTCTTAGCAACTTTCAGATATACTATATCACATAGTTTGAAATGAGGCAATATGAGGCCTTCTACTTTGTTCTTCTTTTTCAAGATTACTTTGGCTATTTGTGATCATTTGTGCCTCCATATACGTTTTAAGATTGTTTTTCCATTTCTGTGAAAAATGCCATTGATTTTGATAAGGGTTGCATTGAATCTACAGATGGCTTTGAGTAATAGGCCACATTAAAAATATTTGATATAAAATATGTTTATTTAATAATTTAATAATCTTTAGTATAAATTTAGTAGTGTTAAATTTAGTAATTTAATAATCTTTAGTATAAAAGATATCCACAGACATAAAATACCTTTCCATTTATTTGTGTCTTCTTCAGATTCTTCTATCCTGTTTTATAGTTTTCAGTGCATAACTATTTCACCTCCTTGGGTAAATTTATTCCAAAGTATTTTATCATGTTTGATGTCATTATAAATGGGACTGTTTCCTTTATTTCTTTTTCAAATAACTCATTGTTAGTGTATAAAAAAGCAGATGATTTTTTAAAAAAGATTTTATTTATTTATTTGAGAGAGGAAGAATGAGGGAGAGTGAGCATGAGTGGGGGGAGGGTCAGAGGGAGAAGCAGACTCCCTGCTGAGCTGGGACCCTGGTGTGGGACTGTGTTCCTGGACTCCAGGGTCATGACCCTAGCCGAAGGCTGTTGCTTAACCAACTGAACCACCCAGGTGCCTGAAAGGCAATGATTTTTGATGTTGATTCTAACAGTTTTTGGTGGAGTCTTTAGGACTATCTATATATGTGATCATGAGGTCTGCCAACAGAGACAGTTTTTCCTCTTCCTTTACCGTTGGATGTCTTTCATTTCTTTTCTTTCCCTTCCTTCCTTCCTTCCTTCCTTCTTTCCTTTTCTTTCTCCTTCCTACCTTCCTTCCTTCTTTTCTTTTCCTTCCTTCCTTCCTTCTTTTCTTTCTCCTTCCTTCCTTCCTTCTTTTCCTTCCTTCCTTCCTTCCTTCCTTCCTTCCTTCCTTCCTGCCTTCCTTCCTTTCTTCCTCCTTCCTTCCTTCCTTTCTTTCTTTTTTCTTCTTTTGTCTAACTGCTCTGGCCAATACTTCTAGGACTGGTGAGAATAAGCACACTTGTCTTGTTCCTGACCTTAGAGGACAAGCTTAGAAACTTTTGCCATCAACTAGGATGTTAGCCGGGGGTGGGGGGGGGAAGCTTGCCATATATGATCTTTCTTATGTTGAGGCACATTTCTTCTCTACCCAGTTTGTTGAGAATTTTTATCATGAAAAGATGTTGAATTTTATCAAATGTTTTTTTCTGCATCCATTGAATGATCATGTGATTGTTATTTTTCATTCTATGACTGTGATGTATCACATTTATTGATCTGCATATGTTAAATCATCCTTATGTCCCCGTATAAATCCTGACAGATCATGGTGTACAGTCCTTTTAACATGCTGTTGAGTTTGGTGTGCTTGCATCTTGTTGAGAAATGTTTGCATCTGTATCTCTCAGGAGGATTGGCTTGCAATTTCTTTTCTTGTAGTACCTTCATCTAGACTGGGTGTTAGCACACTACTGCCCATGTGAAATAACTCTGGGAATGTTCCCTCCTCTTCTGTTTATTGGAAGATTGTGAGGAAGACTGACATTAATTCTTTGTGAAATGTTTCCTAGAACTCACCAGTGAAACCATCTGTTTCTATACTTTTCTTTATTGGGAATTTTTTGAATCATGTTTCAATTTCCTTACTCATTATTTGTCTGTCCACGTTTCTCATATCTTCATGATTCATTCTTAGTAGGTTATGTTTTTACCAATTTATTCATTTCCGCTAAGCTAGCCAATTTGTTGGCATATAATTTTTTTTTTTTTTTTGGCTGTTTTTATGTTTATTCAAAAGGAGGAGGACGTTTCCATACCCGGTGAGCCATCTAGCCCTAAGCATAAAGACGATGGTTCCGAGGTTGCAAAGACACAGACAGAGATCACTCCATCCTTCACCTATCAATCCAGAACCGCATAATTCACATCTAGAGCTGCTGCCGAAGGTGGGGGGCCAGCCCCTGAATCTGTTCCCCGAAGCCTATTATGTTATCCACATCCCAGAAGCAGCTTTATCCAGAGCTTTCTCAAACCAAAGCCGTGTCCGCTATATCTAACTGCTTGCCTGCTGAGATTTTTTTTTTTTTGAGTATTTTTTTTTATTTTTTAATTTCTTCCATTTTATTTATTTTTTCAGCGTAACAGTATTCATTCTTTTTGCACAACACCCAGTGCTCCATGCAAAACGTGCCCTCCCCATTACCCACCACCTGTTCCCCCAACCTCCCACCCCTTACCCTTCAAAACCCTCAGGTTGTTTTTCAGAGTCCATAGTCTCTTATGGTTCGCCTCCCCTCCCCAATGTCCATAGCCCGCTCCCACTCTCCCAATCCCACCTCCCCCCAGCAACCCCCAGTTTGTTTTGTGAGATTAAGAGTCATTTATGGTTTGTCTCCCTCCCAATCCCATCTTGTTTCATTTATTCTTCTCCTATCCCCCTACCCCCCCATGTTGCTTCTCCATGTCCTCATATCAGGGAGATCATATGATAGTTGTCTTTCTCCGATTGACTTATTTCACTAAGCATGATACGCTCTAGTTCCATCCACGTCGTCGCAAATGGCAAGATTTCATTTCTTTTGATGGCTGCATAGTATTCCATTGTGTATATATACCACATCTTCTTGATCCATTCATCTGTTGATGGACATCTAGGTTCTTTCCATAGTCTGGCTATTGTAGACATTGCTGCTATAAACATTCGGGTACACGTGCCCCTTCGGATCACTATGTTTGTATCTTTAGGGTAAATACCCAGTAGTGCAATTGCTGGGTCATAGGGTAGTTCTATTTTCAACATTTTGAGGAACCTCCATGCTGTTTTCCAGAGTGGTTGGACCAGCTTGCATTCCCACCAACAGTGGAGGAGGGTTCCCCTTTCTCCACATCCTCTCCAGCATCTGTCATTTCCTGACTTGTTCATTTTAGCCATTCTGACTGGTGTGAGGTGATATCTCATTGTGGTTTTGATTTGTATTTCCCTGATGCCGAGTGACGTGGAGCACTTTTTCATGTGTCTGTTGGCCATCTGGATGTCTTCTTTGCAGAAATGTCTGTTCATGTCCTCTGCCCATTTCTTGATTGGATTGTTTGTTCTTTGGGTGTTGAGTTTGCTAAGTTCCTTATAGATTTTGGATACTAGCCCTTTATCTGATATGTCGTTTGCAAATATCTTCTCCCATTCTGTCAGCTGTCTTTTGGTTTTGTTAACTGTTTCCTTTGCTGTGCAAAAGCTTTTGATCTTGATGAAATCCCAATAGTTCATTTTTGCCCTTGCTTCCCTTGCCTTTGCCGTTGTTCCTAGGAAGATGTTGCTACGGCTGAGGTCGAAGAGGTTGCTGCCTGCATTCTCCTCAAGGATTTTGATGGATTCCTTTCTCACATTGAGGTCCTTCATCCATTTGGAGTCTATTTTTGTGTGTGGTGTAAGGAAGTGGTCCAATTTCATTTTTCTGCATGTGGCTGTCCAATTTTCCCAGCACCATTTATTGAAGAGGCTGTCTTTTTTCCATTGGACATTCTTTCCTGCTTTGTCGAAGATGAGTTGGCCATAGAGTTGAGGGTCGATTTCTGGGCTCTCTATTCTGTTCCACTGATCTATGTGTCTGTTTTTGTGCCAGTACCATGCTGTCTTGATGATGACAGCTTTGTAATAGAGCTTGAAGTCCGGAATTGTGATGCCACCAACTTTGGCTTTGTTCTTCAATATTCCTTTGGCTATTCGAGGTCTTTTCTGGTTCCATATAAATTTTAGGATTATTTGTTCCATTTCTTTGAAAAAAATGGATGGTATTTTGATAGGGATTGCATTAAATGTGTAGATTGCTTTAGGTAGCATAGACATTTTCACAATATTTATTCTTCCAATCCAGGAGCATGGAACATTTTTCCATTTTTTTGTGTCTTCCTCAATTTCTTTCATGAGTACTTTATAATTTTCTGTGTATAGATTCTTAGTCTCTTTGGTTAGGTTTATTCCTAGGTATCTTATAGTTTTGGGTACAATTGTGAATGGGATTGACTCCTTAATTTCTCTTTCTTCAGTCTTGTTGTTGGTGTACAGAAATGCAACTGATTTCTGTGCATTGATTTTATATCCTGACACTTGACTGAATTCCTGTACAAGTTCTAGCAGTTTTGGAGTGGAGTCTTTTGGGTTTTCCACATATAGTATCATATCATCTGCGAAGAGTGATAGTTTGACTTCTTCTTTACCAATTTGGATGCCTTTAATTTCTTTTTGTTGTCTGATTGCTGAGGCTAGGACTTCTAATACTATGTTGAATAGCAGTGGTGATAATGGACATCCCTGCCGTGTTCCTGACCTTAATGGAAAAGCTTTCAGTTTTTCTCCATTGAGAATGATATTTGCGGTGGGTTTTTCATAGATGGCTTTGATAATATTGAGGTATGTGCCCTCTATCCCTACACTTTGAAGAGTTTTGATCAGGAAGGGATGCTGTACTTTGTCAAATGCTTTTTCAGCATCTATTGAGACTATCATATGGTTCTTGTTCTTTCTTTTATTAATGTGTTCTATCACATTGATTGATATGCGGATGTTGAACCAACCCTGCAGCCCTGGAATAAATCCCACTTGATCGTGGTGAATAATCCTTTTAATGTACTGTTGAATCCTATTGGCTAGTATTTTGGCGAGAATTTTTGCGTCTGTGTTCATCAAGGATATTGGTCTGTAGTTCTCTTTTTTGGTGGGATCCTTGTCTGGTTTTGGGATCAAGGTGATGCTGGCCTCATAGAATGAGTTTGGAAGTTTTCCTTCCATTTCTATTTTTTGGAACAGTTTCAGGAGAATAGGAATGAGTTCTTCTTTAAATGTTTGGTAGAATTCCCCTGGGAAGCCATCTGGCCCTGGGCTTTTGTTTGTTTGGAGATTTTGGATGACTGTTTCAATCTCCTTACTGGTTATGGGCCTGTTCAGGTTTTCTATTTCTTCCTGGTTCAGTTGTGGTAGTTTATATGTCTCTAGGAATGCATCCATTTCTTCCAGATTGTCCAATTTGTTGGCGTAGAGTTGCTCATAGTATGTTCTTATAATTGTCTGTATTTCTTTGGTGTTAGTTGTGATCTCTCCTCTTTCATTCATGATTTTATTGATTTGGGTCCTTTCTCTTTTCTTTTTGATGAGTCTGGCCAGGGGTTTATCAATCCTATTGATTCTTTCAAAGAACCAGCTCCTAGTTTCATTGATTTTTTCTATTGTTTTTTTGGTTTCTATTTCATTGATTTCTGCTCTGATCTTTATGATTTCTCTTCTCCTGCTGGGTTTAGGGTTTCTTTCTTGTTCTTTCTCCAGCTCCTTTACGCGTAGGGTTAGGTTGTGTACTTGAGACCTTTCTTGTTTCTTGAGAAAGGCTTGTACCGCTATATATTTTCCTCTCAGGACTGCCTTTGCTGTGTCCCACAGATTTTGAACTGTTGTGTTTTCATTATCATTTGTTTCCATGAATTTTTTCAATTCTTCTTTAATTTCCTGGTTAGCCCATTCATTCTTTAGAAGGATGCTGTTTAGTCTCCATGTATTTGGGTTCTTTCCAGCTTTCGTCTTGTGATTGAGTTCTAGCATCAGAGCATTGTGGTCTGAAAATATGCAGGGAATAATCCTAATCTTTTGATACCGGTTGAGACCTGATTTGTGACCCAGGATGTGATCTATTCTGGAGAAGGTTCCATGTGCACTAGAGAAGAATGTGTATTCTGTTGCTTTGGGATGAAATGTTCTGAATATATCTGTGATGTCCATCTGGTCCAGTGTGTCATTTAAGGCCTTTATTTCCTTGTTGATCTTTTGCTTGGATGATCTGTCCATTTCAGTGAGGGGAGTGTTAAAGTCCCCTACTATTATTGTATTATTATTGATGTGTTTCTTTGATTTTGTTATTAATTGGTTGATATAGTTGGCTGCTCCCACGTTAGGGGCATAGATATTTAAAATTGTTAGATCTTCTTGTTGGACAGACCCTTTGAGTAGGATATAGTGTCCTTCCTCATCTCTTATTATAGTCTTTGGCTTAAAATCTAATTGATCTGATATAAGGATTGCCACCCCAGCTTTCTTCTGATGCCCATTAGCATGGTAAATTGTTTTCCACCCCCTCACTTTAAATCTGGAGGTGTCTTCGCGTCTAAAATGAGTTTCTTGTAGGCAACATACTGATGGGTTTTGTTTTTTTATCCATTCTGATACCCTGTGTCTTTTGATTGGGGCATTTAGCCCATTAACATTCAGGGTAACTATTGAGAGATATGAATTTAGTGCCATTAGTAGCCTGTAAGGTGACTGTTACTGTATATTGTCTCTGTACCTTTCTGATCTACTACTTTTAGGCTCTCTCTTTGCTTAGAGGACCCCTTTCAATATTTCCTGGAGACCTGGTTTGGTGTTTGCAAATTCTTTCAGTTTTTGTTTGTCCTGGAAGATTTTGATCTCTCCTTCTATTTTCAATGATAGCCTAGCTGGATAGAGTATTCTTGGCTGCATGTTTTTCTCGTTGAGTGCTCTGAATATATCATGCCAGCTCTTCCTGGCCTGCCAGGTCTCTGTGGATAAGTCTGCTGCCAATCTAATATTTTTACCATTGTATGTTACAGACTTCTTTTCTCGGGCTGCTTTCAGGATTTTCTCTTTGTCACTAAGACTTGTCAATTTTACTATTAGGTGACGGGGTGTGGACCTATTCTTGTTGACTTTGAGGGGGGTTCTCTGCATCTCCTGGATTTTGATGCTTGTTCCCTTTGCCATATTAGGGAAATTCTCTCCAATGATTCTCTCCAATAGACCTTCTGCTCCCCTCTCTGTTTCTTCTTCTTCTGGAATCCCAATTATTCTAATGTTGTTTCGTCTTATGGTGTCACTTATCTCTCGAATTCTCCCCTCATGGTCCAGTAGCTGTTTGTCCCTCTTTTGCTCGGCTTCCTTATTCTCTGTCATTTGGTCTTCTATATCACTAATTCTTTCTTCTGCCTCATTTATCCTAGCAGTGAGAGCCTCCATTTTTGATTGCACCTCATTAATAGCTTTTTTGATTTCAACTTGGTTAGATTTTAGTTCTTTAATTTCTCTAGAAAGGGCTTTAATATCTCCAGAGAGGGTTTCTCTAATATCTTCCATGCCTTTTTCGAGCCCGGCTAGAATGTTCAGAATCGTCATTCTGAACTCTTGATCTGACATAGTACCAATGTCTGTGTTGATTAGGTCCCTAGCCTTCGGTACTGTCTCTTGTTCTTTTGTTTGTGGTGATTTTTTCCGCCTTGTCATTTTGTCCAGATAAGAGGATATGAAGGAGCAAATAAACTACTAATAGGGTGGCAAAGACCCCGGAAAAATGCGCTGTAACCAAATCAGAAGAGACCCCAAATTGTGGGGGGGAGAAAGGGGATAAAAAACAGGTTCTGAAAAAAAAAGAAAAAAAAAAGAAAAGAAAAAAATTTAAAAAATAAAACAAATAAAAAAATATAAAAAAGAAAGAAAAAATATATATATTTAGATGAACTAGTCAAAAAACGTTAAAAAAGAAAAGGGTAAAAGTTTTTAAAAAAATTTAGCAGAAGAAGAAAAAAGAAAAAAGAAAAAAAAATTGAAAAAAGAAAAAAAAATTGAAAAAAGAAAAAAAAATTGAAGTAGCCGCAAGACTAAAGAATCATGGGGAGAAAGCCATGAGTTCCGTGCTTTGCTTTCTCCTCCTCTGGAATTGCTCTGCTGTCTTAGGAATTGAATCTGCTTTCTCCTTGATAGATGAACTTCGTCCTGGCTGGATATTTTGTTGATCTTCTGGGGGAGGGGCCTGTTGTAGTGACTCTCAAGTGTCTTTGCCCGAGGCGGGATTGCACCGCCCTTACCGGCGGCGGGACTAAGTAATCGGCTCGGGTTCGCTTTTGGGAGCTTCTGTTCCCTGAACGCTTTCCGTAGAGTTCCGGAGGACGGGAATGAAAATGGCGGCCTCCTAGTCTCCGGCCCGGAGGAGCCGAGAGCCCGGGGCCCCACTCCTCAGTGCGCCCCCAGAGGACAGCACCCAATCACTCCCGTATCCCCAGCCTCTAGCCGCGCTCCGAGCTCACCCAGCCCGCGACCAGTTCAAGGTAACCCCGAGCTGAGAGTTCAGTCCTCGGCTCTGTCTCTGCAGCCGGCTTCTCCGTTCTAATACCTGCGAGCTCTGCGACACTCCGACACCCCGATCCTTCTGTGACCCTGCGGGACCTGCAGCCACGCTGGCCCCGCGTGGGCTTCACCCCGGTTTAGCCCCTGGAGCGATGTCCCTCAGTGGAACAGACTTTTAAAAGTCCTGATTTTGTGCTCCGTTCCTCCGCCGCTTGCCGGGAGCCGGCCCCTCCCCCCGCGGTCTATCTTCCCGTCGTTTTAGATTCACTTCTCCGCCAGTCCTACCTTTCAGAAAGTGGTTGATTTTCTGTTTCTAGAGTTGCTGTTCTTCTTCTCTTTGCTCTCCCGTTGGATTTGTAGGTGTTTGCAATGTTTAGATAAGCTATCGAGCTGATCTCCTGTTACCTGATGTAGTCTCAGGCTGCTACTTCTCCGCCATCTTGACTCCCCTGTTGGCATATAATTTTTTACAGTGGTCTCATGATGCTTTATATTACTGTGGTGTCACTTGTAATTTTTCCTCTTTCATTTCTGACTTCATTTATTTGATTCTTCTTTTTTCTTCTCAGTCTAGTTAAAAGTTTGCCAATTCCATTTATTTTTTCAAAAAGCGAACTCTTCATTTTGTTGTTCTATTCTATTGTCTTTCTAATCTCTATCTCATTTGGATTGATATTTTTATTTCTTTACTTCTACAAACTGTCTTGTTACTTTGTTCTTTTTCCCCCTTCTTCTTTGATGTGCAAATTTAGGTTGTTTATTTAAGATTTTTCTTTTTTCTTAAGGTAGATATTTACTGCTATATACCTTCCTCTTAGAACTGCTTTTGCTGCATCCCCCTAAGGTTTGGTATATTGTGTTTCGATTTTTGTTTACCTCAATATATTTTTAATGTTCCTTGTTATTTCTTCTTTGATCCAGGGGTTGCTCAGGAATGTAATGTTTAATTTCCATGTATTTGTGAATGTTCTAGTTTTCCGTCTGATATGGATTTCTAATTTCATACCATTTGGGTCCAAATGACACTTGATATAAGTTCCATTTTCTTGAATTTGTTGGGACTTGTTATGTGGTGTAAAATATGATCTATCCTGTAGACGGATTTATGTGCTCTGGAGAAGAGTCCATATTCTGTTGCTGTTGGAGGTAATGTCCTAGATGTGTCTCTCATATGCCTTTGGTCCATAGTGTTGCTCCAACCCATTACTTCCTTACCGACTCCTTGTCTGGGTCACCGACCGTTGTTGCGTTGGGCCGTGGAAGCCCCCTGCTGCCATGCTTTTGCTGTTTGTTTCTCCGTCTGGTTCTGTGAGCGTTTGCTCCATATAGTCAGGTGCTCCGGTGAAAGCTGCATAACTATCCACAGTTGTTTCATCTTCTTGATCGAGTGAGCCATTTATCATTACCTTCTTTGTCTCTCGTGAGGATTTTCAGCTTGAAACCTACTTTTCTGCTGTAAGTGTAGCGACTCTTGCTGTTTTGCTTACCATTATCTGTTTCTATCTCTGCCTTTTGCCAATGTGTGTTTTTAAAACTAAAATGAGTCTCTTAAAGGCAGTCTATCATTAGATCTTATTTTTGTTTTTGTTTTTAATGCATTCAGCCATTATATTTCTTTCAATTGGGAGATGGATCCATTTTCAGTTAAGGTAATTTTATTGATAGATGAGGACTTACTATTGCATTTCGTTAATTGTTTTCTGGCTATAAGGTGTTTTTTTTCCCCCTCATCTTCCTTTGTGATTTGATGACTTTTTGGGTGATATATTTTGATCCCTCTATCATAATTTTTTTTTGTGTATCTACTACCTGTCTTTCCTTTGTGGTTGCTGTGAGGCTTACAGGACATATCCGGTCGTTATGACATCCTATTTTAACCTGATCACAGCTTAATTTTAACAGTATACAGACTCTCCATACTTGGTTATCTCTCTACTTAGATTACATCTACATCTTAGATTACGGATGTTACAGTAATACAGTTTACCTTTTTAGTGTGCGTCCAATGTCAAATGTTTACCGTTCTAGCAACTTTTTTTTAAATATATTTTTTTAATATTTTATTTATTTATTTGACAGAGATTTCAAGTAGGCAGAGAGACAGGCAGAGAGAGAGGAGGAAGCAGGCTCCCCGCTGAGCAGAGAGCCCGATGCGGGGCTCGATCCCAGGACCCTGGGATCATGACCTGAGCTGAAGGTAGAGGCTTTAACCCACTGAGCCACCCAGGCGCCCCAGCAACTTTTTTAATGCTTGTTCTTAACTTGTAAACCAGAGTTGAGAGTGTGATTTAGGCACCACCAGTACGGTGGACAGTCTGGCTTTGCCTGTGTGTTCAGTCAATGCACCAGTGAGTCACATCATTGCTACAAATTTCATTACCGAAGATCACAGGTACACAGGAGGTGCTGAGTTTAATTTCAGGATGTTGGGAGGAGGTCATATTTACAGCATTATACAGCGCTAAGTGATTTATAACATGGGGCCAGAAAACATGTGCAGGTCTCTGCGGCCAGGCAGAGTTTGTGTGAAGCAAAGATGTGTTCAGTGAAGGGGCAGAGAAGGAGAAGACAAGGCAGCGCGCACGGTCACACCACAGAGGGTGGGAGTGCACCCGGCCAGCACAGAGCAGCGGCTCAGACCCGGACCTCCGCCCTGTGCTGGACGCCGACCCAGCAGGTCTGTGCTGAAAACTTCAGGATCTTTTTTTAAGAAGCTCCCTGGGAGGTTCCGAAAGGTGGTTCGGGGAGTGAACACCCTGAAGACTGAATGTCAAGAAGCCTCCACCTTTAGAAAACGAGAGGTGGAAATGCACCCAGAACAAACATCACCTTTACTGAGTCTGGGCAGCGTGAGGTGTGCCGTTATTATCATCGGTTTGGGGAAAGTGATTTCAGGGACCTTCACTTTCTCGGGTTGCACTGAGTGGACAAGGAGCAGAGCTGGAGCGGTTGGTCTGTGGCAAGGCGTGCATTTTACCCTCTTGGTATGCTGCCTCCTGAAACAGATGGAGGGGAGGCAACAGGTCGGAAGTGTGGGGCAGGAGCTCTGTGCCAGGAGACCAAGGGTGGGCTCTCAAGAAAACGAGGCGAGTCCTGCAACATTCAGGAGTTGAGTAGAAATAGGAAGGTCTCACTGGAGGTTCTGGGGATCGGTCAGTTGTTTCTGGTGTCCTTGTTAACCAAAGGAGGGGGTTTTCATGCGAGGACAAGACAGAAAGGATCGGAAGATAAGTGGGGATATAGTTTTAAAGAATTAACTCCTTTCTCTGATCCTGCAGAGAGGAGTAAGAGGATAGAGGTAAGTTTGTTATCCTGCCATGAAATCCTACTGATTAGTGACCTCATTTTGGCTCCTGAGCTAATATCTGGGAGTCTAAGGGCAGATTGCAGGGGGATTATGTCTTTCCTGAGGCAGTCTATTCCATAATTACATGTCGGGAATACCTTATTTTTATTTTTTTATTTTGGTAGTAAGAGAAAACGCTGTTTAATTGTTTACATGGTGCCTTGGTTCACAGATACCAAATTTGAACCCCAAACATGCCTCTGTGTTTTGAGCTAAATGTGAACAGTGAAATATGGTCACTTACAACATTTTCATTGCTTCTAAGCCAGAAATTGTCAAGGGAGGATGCCTTCGTGTTTAGGTCTGGAAACAGAAATCGGAAGGGGACACCAGGTGACTGACCAGTAACGCGTATTTGCATTCTCATAAGCCACATGGAGAAACACTTTCCTTGGGGAAACACTGTTCTGCTAAAAGTTATGAAGTTATCATCCATCACCATAAAATAATACAGTAATAAATAAAGTAGATTTTTTATTTATTTGAGAGAGAGAAAGCATGAGCAGGGGGAGGGGCAGAGGGAGAAAGAAAAACAGACTCCCTGCTGAGCAGAGAGCCCAGTGCGGGGCTTGGTCCCAGGACCCTGAGATCATGCCCAGAGCCAAAGGCAGACGTTTAACTGACTGAGCCACCCAGGCACCCTGAATGCATTATATTTTAAAACATGTCTACTACCTAAACTTCAGTTATTTTAGGTTGTCATAAGTTTGAAAGTCAGAATACTGTGAAGGAAAGTTGATCGTAGTAATTAAATTTTGTGGTAAATGTCCGCAGATGTCCAGTTGTAGGGAATTTCCGCGCGGGAAGGAATGTAAAGCAGGCATGTGAAGACGTAGGGGTCATACAGATTTCAGACATGATCGCCATGCAGAGCAGGATGAGGGGCTGTTGATGAAGAACACAGTGGGATTCTGATCTCGTCTGTAGTGCAGACTACGGGCTTTCCTCGGTAGCTCTGTCCCCGCACTCCTTTGCAGAAAAAACTGCCACTATTAACAGATTATCATGTGGAGGAGGTGTATAGAAATCCACTTTTCACCGTATCACACAATTCGGTACTTTTGTAGTTTGAATTTCCCTCATCAAAATCAAGTAGAAAACACAGGATGTAGGTTTTCTGGGAAATTGCCCCAGTGTTTCCTTTTGTTGGCAGAGCTGTAAGCCGGGTGACATTTGCTCTTTCTTCAGTGGGGCAGGGGGCAGATGCGAGGTGGAACAGTGCAGTGTGTGTGTGTGCGCGAGATGAGGTCATGCCTGGGGGAAGGCAGCCATGTCCTTGCGCCATCAGCCAAACCAGCCCCGAGGTGGCAGGTCACTCTGGACGGAAATAGTGCAGACTGGTTTGTGTATTCATGCTGTTTCCAAAGACGCGCAGTGAACGGATGCGTCTTTAACATGAAAGCAGAGAACGTGAGGAAGACTAGGGCACTTCACCCAGACACGCTGGATACTTCTTGTGAACTAATTGATGATAAATTAATCCGTAGCACTTTTTACTCCCGCAGAAAGACATAACTGCGATGTGGGTGGTCCTCATCCATCACGAGTCGTTTCTGGGGTTGGGCAGGGCCAACAGCAGAAGTTACAACTTGAAAAATGACTTAGATTTGGAACATGATGAGCCATAGCTTTGTAAGAAGGGGGGCAAAGCTCAGCTCCCTAAGATCAAATGAAACACGTCGTTATTCTATTTCTGAACTGCATGTTTAGTGCGCTCTGTCTCTAACGGCTCCCCCGAACAGCGGAACTGAAGCCTCTGGGGTATTCTAGGACGCCGTAATCGAGGGCTTCCACACCTGCCTGTTGCCTGAGATGCCCGGCCTGTGGGTCCCAACGGAAGCTCTCGTCCTCGTAAAGCTTGTGGGAGTGGTGGGAGGACGGGCTGCCGTGGTTATCCTTGTCTGCACGCTGGAGCCTCCCACGGTATGCATTAAGGACCATCCCAGATAAACAGTTTATAGGATTTCATTTTTTTAAAGAAATTTACTTTCTTATGTTTTATCCTTAATGAATCATTTTATGGAAGCAAGGACATTTTCCTCCAGAGAAAGAGCGTCTTCCCTTACACAGTGCTAGCGTTCCTGGGTTGCAGGGACTGACTGTGGGCATGGGTGGACTTGGCGGGACTGCGTTTTGTGGGCCCATCCCACGTGCTGCTGGACATCTCCAGCTCTGGTTTCCAGCCTCACATGCCACAACCATCACTCAATACTTGCAACGAAGACACTTTCAGCCATCATGAGGTCGAAAGACCATTCGATTTCTCCCAGTGAAGAAAGTCTCTATTTGCGTGCCAGCCCTTGAATGAGCAATAGCACAAAACCCTCCATGAATTGCTTTTCTTTCCGCAAACCCAGAGAGCCTCTTGCGGCCCCGTGTTTCCATCAGTATCATCGGCCGCGGCGGAGGGGTGCAGGGCACACACGTGCCAGTGTGGTTCCTGTAGAGGTCCCTTTAGCCTCAGCCAGCAGTCACGCCAGATTCTGAGAGTGTCTGGTGTAGCTGATCGTTCTTCATGTTGCTTCCTGCATATCCTTCCCAGTACACGGCGTTTCCTCTCGTCTTCTCTCCCTTCCCCCTTTCCTTACCCCAAACGGTAGGCAGTGAGTAATGACGCCCCTTGCCTGCCTGGAGCTTACGAAACAGAGGTTGAACACAAAGACACATACAAATCTTGTTTCATTGGGTCAAGTTGAAGTTAGAGTTCCAGGTAGAGGGAACCAAGTCAAGTGTCCAAATGAATGGAGGAGAAAAGAAAATTAATTTGTTCTGGAATCTAAAATGGGGCCAATGGCCACCGGTTGTTTGATTATTTACATTATATAAACACATTTAATATATTCATAAAAGTATGTTATATGCTCTAATATATAAACTTGTTATATCTTACTATATTATGTACTCTTACCTTGGCCTATATTTTTCTTTAGATGAGTATATAGTTATACTATTTTCTGTACTTTTTAGGGATCCTCTGTTTCATCCATAAAATTTCATATATCCTACAAGACCCTGTTTAAAATTCATGACCTCTCTGCTAATGCCTGCGATAACTAGCCTGTGTGTCCTTATCCTTTGCAACCTCCCGTTCTCTGCTCTGAACCTCTTTCTTTCGGATCGCGTGTGACCCTCTGGGTTCCTGTGCCACGGCCATGGTCTGCTTGCCAGATCGTCTTGGCTGGTTCTCTTCATCTCTCCATGCTCATCTCTGGTCTCTGAATCAGCACAGTCGCGCCCACTCCAAGTGGTTTGTAGGGAGCAGGGGGCTTCTGCTTGTGAATTACTTGGAAGCACGCCTTGTCCTGAGTGACCGGCTTGGCCGTGACCGTTGTTTTTGGTGCCCCTCATTTATCTTTGGATTCCCCGTGGGTGCTGAAGCGGCACTTTGCAGAGAAGATTCCTCTGTCAGCTTGTCGCGTGAGTGAATTTCTCCTGTCCTCCGCCCCTGGGTCTGAGTCCCTCCCCTGGCAGTGTCTACCCAAACCCTGTCTGGAGGCAGCTCATTTCCTTCTGTGCACTGCCTTGCCTCGCTCCTTCTGCCTTCGCTAATTTGTCTCCTTCCCACTTTGACAGTGCGTAGACGGAAAGCCCCACACAATTTAGTGCTCAATTACACGCTGTCTTACACTCACTTTTGTGTCATGCGTTATAATCATCCTCCTAAATACATTGTTAACTCCTTGAGGAGATCATATTGTAAGCCATTAAAACTGTCACAAAGCTTAGCTCAACTTTGGGTTCAGTTGAGCCTCAGGAGAAATTTTGAGGATTCTTCTCCTCCTCCAGTCCAGCCTGAGCATGTGCCGAGGCTGACACGCTTTTCGAGGAGCAACTTAGCAGACTGCGCGGTGCAAGTCTCGTCAGAGAAACAGGTCGCTGCAGTAAACACAAGGGATGTATTCTCGAAGAGCCCAGCAGGAGGCACAAGGCTGGGATGAAGGGAAACCTTGGCAGATCTGCTGGGATCTCACAGAAGCTGCCCTTGGTCGGCCGGAGAAGGTCCAGCTCCTGGTCCCGGGCCGTCCGGCCAGGCTTGGGAAGTCTGAGGCTCGTAGGTCCCGGTCCCATGTTGCCACAGTCCAAGTCTTCTGGACCTGCCGTCAGTCCCCTGTCTTGGTAATGCTACCTTGAGGAACTTCATTCCTCATACAAGGATGACCAGGGGCTTTCTTCTCCATCGGGGGTGGGCTGGGCAAGCAACGTGAGCCGTCCGGGCTCAGGAGGGAGTGAGCAGCGGGTCTGGCTGAGCCTCGCTGACCCTGCCGAATGCCCAAAGTGAAGGCCGTGGGGCGATCACCTGCTTCCACGGTGGTGCGGACGCCCCAGCAAGCATCCCAACACTTGCAATGTTTTGTCTGCAGAAAGTGGAAATATGGGAAAGAGAGGGGTTAGGGGATGATCCCAAGTCTCGAGTAATAATAATTAACATGCCAGGGGCTAGTGATATTTTACATACATACTTTCTTTCCTTTTTTTTTTTACACAAAACTTATTTTTTAAATATTATTGTACAAATTTCACCATGTCAGGGAGCACTGATATGCGGCAGAGAAGGACTGACCCCAACACAGCTGTTTAAATCCGCGAACGAACTTCCATCCTCACCGCCTGGTGCTGGTGTCTCGGACGCTGTAGAAGGCACCACACGCCGTATCGAAAGGAGTCATATGTGGCGTAGGAAGTGATCTTTGGAATTCCGTATCTTATTTTTAGGTCTAATTACAAAACATTTCATTGTGACAGGTTGAAATGCATTTCATTCAGTTACATGAAGAAGTTGGAGGAGGGAAGGGTTGGTTCATCTGTAAAATTCAATATCGAATTCGATCATTCACTAGATGATGCATTCAGGAGACGGATAACAGAGTTAAACACAGTTTATCGTATTATTAGCTGAATTTTATCTGTGCAACTTCCACTGGAATGTGTGGTATTGCATATAAATAGATTTCCCACTTACCACAGAAATATTTGAATTGCCAAGTGTCTAAAAAATTAGAAATATATTACTTAAAAATATAGCTTTTTTCCCCAGATGGTATTTGTATCCATAAAAGTTCCCTTTAAACAGAACTCTATATATTTAGAGTTCAGTATATTTACTGTTAAGGATTCTCAACCAAAGTGGTTAGAATTACTTTAAAGTTTTATTTTAAGAGCCTGGAAATTGTTTGGAATGCACTAGATACATAAATTTTTTACTACAAAATCACCTTTGGGAGTATTATTTACCGTCATTGACTACAACCAAACAGACGCAATTTACAATGGTTATTGGAGCTCTGGTTTTGTGATAATTAGTACAAAGTTTTAGTAACGTGCAGCCTCTGCAAGGCCTCTGTGCACTGGCTTAGTGACCACACTGCCTACAGCACACTGTCCCCCCGCGGCGTTGCCGGTGCAAGAAGCCGCTAGAAGGACAAGCCGTGCTTGCCATCAGTTCCTAGCACTGGCTCTCGCGTTTCCCCGATGTTCGCGGCCAAACGACTGCGAACAGACTGCGGGTGTCTGTCACAAAGGGGAATCGGGAGGAAAAGGAGATCCTGGCTGCTAACGATGATTTCAGCTTTATCCCTTCTCATTCAGATGCGCTTACAATTCTCATGCCTGTTGCTAGTCCCCGAATCCCAATTTTAGCTGTTCTGGGGCTCAGTAATTGGTACCAAAATAGTGTTACCTTAGACAGCATCTGTCTCTATGCACGCATTTCCATTTTAGTGTTCGTCTCCAAAAACTTTTAGTCAAACTTCAGTCTTAGCAGATTTGGAATCACACTTGTGTTTCCTCTCTCGCTAAAGCTTCGGTGTGGCGTCTCCCTTCCACACTGCGGTGGGCGTGCTGGAGCGCGCCGTCTCTCCTCACCCTGAGCTCGTTTTCACTGGTGTGCTGCCCCACTGTCCAAACACTGCCCTTTTCCTTCTGCACAGTCTATGGTACTGGGGAGCTTTGCCGTTGGAGTCCGACTTCCAGTGACTTTCCTAAATGGGCACAACATGGATTTTTCTGGGACTGTCTGTGCAACATCATTAAGCCTCTTTGGTGGAAGCCGTCGATCAATATTTTCTCATTTCCCATTTCACATCTTTTGTGAGATTTAGCAGTTACCAACAGCTCTGACATGGGTCAGCTAAAAAGATAGGATTTGACTTTTCTTTTCTTTCCCCTTCCCTTCCCTTCCCTTCCCCTTCCTCCTCCTCTTTCTTTCTCTTTCTTTCTTTCCTTCCTTCCTTCCTTCCTTCCTTCCTTCCTTCCGCTGTTCTAGTTAGATCAGGAGTTGTTTCTGTTTATCAAACCCTGAAACATCTTAACGTCCTCTAAGCATCAGTGGTGCTTGTCGTCATCTCTCATAGTAGATCCACAGAATACTGCCCTGAAGGAAGCCTGCGACACACAAGGTTAACTGGAAGCCTTTCTCCCACCACTGCAGGACTTATCAGAAACTTTATTGCATTGCCAATTGCCAAGAAGAACATTTAGTATAAAGAATTTCCATAAATCTGTTGACCAAGGATTCATTCTCAGAGATCTGTAAGGATAGAGCAAAGGCATTACGACATAAAGGGAGTGCGAGTGGATATTTCTGACCAGTTTATGGCTGTAGTTAACAGCCACAATGGGTTGTCTATTATAACTCTATTTGAAATCTCACAGATTATTCTGTGTGGGTTAAGGACTTCAGCTTCACAATTTTAAGAGAAATGTAAAGATTAGAGATTATCAGTGGAGATCTGTTCTCTAATTCATCATTTTTTACCTGCTCAGAAATACGACATTGATCTCAAAGTTCTAACGGGTTGTGACGTGGCATAAACAGGCATGGATTTTTACAAAGATATCGATTTTCTAGGCCATTAACATACCATACAGAATGTGAGTTTTAAAATCTTGACAGTAGAACAAAGTACCAGCCGTTTGACATGTATTAAAAATTTGTTGAAAATTCAATTTGGAATTCCGATTTTTATTTTCCTTTTCAGTTTGTGAAGGGAAGAATATTTTACCCAGAATACCACACTGTGGAGAAGTGACCAGGTGGGGCCCATCATGCGCTGTGGCGTCAGCCGCGCAGACACGCCAGAGGCAGGACAACGTGTGCGGGTCAGGTGTGACTACTCAGGCTCAGTTTCATTTATTTGTTTGCAGAATCGTCCACACCAACACTGCTCCCTTAGAGGTAACGCCCGGATGAAAATTTTTAAAAATTCCCTTCTTCGAGCTGTGTGTGGAATTAGAAAAAAGTCAACTTTAGAAACAAATGTGGTATTTGTTGACTGGGAGCACGTGCACTTCTAATGACCAGGAGAAGCGAGCACGTGAGCGTGTGAGAGTCGACTCCCGGGTCTGCTTTTGGGAAACTCTGTGTGCACATCCAAGCCGATGCAGCGCCGCCAGCCTGTGTGTGGAGACATTGGTTGGAGATTTTATTTTTGTGTCTGGCACGGTGGGGAGGGACTATCCCAGGAACTGGCTAAGAGAAACCTGCTCACTGATGGGCAAGTGAAGGTGAGGAGGTGGGGTTTGTCCCCTTTCATCACAGGCTGCTGTGGAAGATACACTTAATGCCGCCATGAAAAAACATCACTTTCTGCGCCGTGATGCGGGCGGCTGGGTGGGCGAGGAGCTGCCTTCTGCTCAGGTCGTGATCCCGGCGTCCCGGGGTCGAGTCCAGAGAGCCTGCCGCTCCCACAGCCCCTCCCCCTGCTTCTGCCCTCACTCTCTTGCTGTTTCTGTCTCCCTCACAAATAAGTACCTAAAATCCTCAAGAAAAAAATATTTTAAATAATAATATTAATAATTAAATATGACTTTTCAAACCAACCGAAAAATTATTTCAACTTCTGCCCAAACACGAAGTCTTTTGGACACGACCTCGTTCACAGCCAGCACGCCGCCCGTCCGTGACCGTCCTCCAGCTTCCTGGAGTCTCCGGGCGTGGTCACGTGTGGTTACCTTTGAGGAGGGCTGTGTATACGCTTAAATCTCACTAAAATTGCTTTCCTATGAAAATATAGTTTTGCTTTTACCTTAATTCAATAATCCCCCCACAAACTTTCAAAAAGGTCCATTTTATCGACATTTCATATTACTGTTCCTAGTATTCCGCAGCCCCACGGCAAGACACAGACCAAACCCCCAGTGTGTGTCTAGATGTTTCAGTGAGCCGAGTTCTTACTGAAGATGTGCCCAGCCTCTTAGCCACCACCGGACGAGGTAGCTACGAGTTAGAGCTCTAGAGCGCTTTGGGGTTCTTCTGTGTGCGTCTCGGTCCGTTGTTTCTTCTGCACACACACGCCCTCACATACGTGTCATCTGCCCACCTGTACACCGAGTCACGCACACAAACGCTATTCCGGGGCCTGCACACACACGTGCATGTGCGCACCCCCGCCTGCGTGCTGAAGCTTCTCTCCTTCCGCGCTAGGCTGTCCCCGGCCCCCGCACATGGACTGGGCCCCCACAGCCTGCTGATGGAGCCTGGGGTCCGGCAGAAGGCACCGAGCGGAGGCCTACACCTTCCCTGGGGCAGCCCTGGGGCTGCTGGACAGCAGCCGGGACGCAAGGATCTGGACTCCCACCGGGGGCTCAGGGCGCCATGTGGCTTGCCTTCAGCTTTAGGGGGTGTCACCCATGGGGAAGGTCTGGGGGCGAGTTAGGGATGGGTCCTAGACAACATGGGGTCAAGTCAGGGACCCTGCTTTCCAGGGGTTACAGTGTTACTGGCTGAAGTGCTTGGATTTTCTCATTGAGCTTTTAAGAAATGGAGATTTAAATAAGAAGGAGAAGGAGAAGAAGGAGATGTAGAAGGAGGAGGAGGAGGAGGAGGAGAAGGGCTGAGTTCGCGTCCCGGGAAAGGAGTACAGGTAAGAGGTAAGTAGGGTCTCTCCAGGGCATAGCTGAAGGGGAAGACGTCATGCCCTGCCCCCGGGATGCTCCGTCCGCAGCCGGAGAGTGCGGGCCTCCGGCTCAGAGCCCTGGCCTCTCTGGAGAGCGGACCTGCCGGGGGCTCCCTTCCCTGCTAGCTGTGGCATCTGGAAGGCGCAGCTTGCCAGCGCCTGACTGGCCAGGCAGGTACACAGGTCAGGCCCTGTTTCAAAGTGAGAACACGGTGGGTGGTCGTCCTGTGCCCGGTGTCTTCCCGGGCAGAACCACCCCAACCTCAGCTCAGAACGCACGGCGCTTGTTGCTTTAACCGGTCCTTCCCCCAACCCCTTCTCCTGAGAGGCAGTGTCCTGTAACCTTCCTGCAACGGACACCCGTCTCAGGCTCTGTCTGGGCGTGCGGGCCAGCCGGCCACCAGTCAGCCCTCCCCGCTCAGTTCTGCACCTTGTGGGCTCTGGAAACCATCTTTACTCACACTACGTTCCGCCCTGCGGAGCGCTTTCCCTCACACATCGCAGACGTGAAGCTGACGTGCATCGCGCATATCAAAGAATGAATTTTAAGCGAAGTGTCTGAACAGTAGAGACAAATGATGGGGAGATTTCTATTTGTACAGTCTTTCAGCTAGAGGGTAAGTGCATGGAGATGATTCGCACACGTTTGAGATGCCGAGTTGAATCAGATTTGGAAGATAACGAGGGAATCAGGGCAAAGGGGGTCAGGGGAGCCTTGGCTGAGACAGGTTCCCAGGAGACCCTGCGGCGGAGCACAGGAGTGTGGGAAAGCAGGGTTGGGGGAGGTGAAGGTCGTGGTGCTGGGAGAGAAGCTGTGAATCCAAGTTGGAATCATCCTCGGGGCCCACAGCTAAAAACAGACGCGTGTTGGGGTGAATGGGGGGCCGTGGAAGTGTGCCTCGTAAGCAGGGGACTGATCTGATGCATTTTCACTAAAACAGCGACAATAACTCTGGCCTGTTTAGCATCCCTGCAGTGATGTAATCGCCAAAAACCCGGAGTGGTGAATTCTGCAGGACGTCTTGTTATTTTGATTAATAAATATGCAATGAAAAAATAAAGTACAAGAAAGTAAGACAGAAGAGGAACTTATTTTTTTAAGCTTTTATTATTTATGTATTTTAGAGAGAGGAGGGGCAGCGGGAGAGAGAGAATTCGAGCAGACTTCCTGCTGAGCACAGCCCCCACATGGCTCGATCCCACGAGCCTGAGACCACGACCCGAGCTGAAACCAAGATGTGAACGCATAACCGACTGAGTCACCCAGATGCCCTGCAAGAGGAACTTACAAATGAGAAGACACTTCAGAAATACAACTCATTTCTTTTTTTTTTTTTAAGATTAAAACAATTATTTATTTGACAGAGAGAGAAAGTGCACAAGCAGGGGGGCGGGCAGAGGCAAAGGGAGAAGCAGGCTTCCCGCTGATCGGGGGCCTGATGTGGGACTCGATCCCAGGACCCTGGGTTCATGGCCTGAGCCAGAGGCAGACACTTCACCGACGGAGCCCCCCCGCATCGCCAAAAACACAACTGACTTCAGTGTATGAGTCTTAGTTGGCCACTGATAACAACAAGCAGACAGTAAAAAGTTCTAAGATAATTGGGAACTTTGGACACTGATAAAATATTTGATATGATTCAGAAAGTATTGTTCAAGTCTAGATTTGTACCTGGAGTGAAGATTGATTTTGGAAAGAATGCCTGACCCTCAGGTAGGCTGACGTCATGGTTGCAGACGAAAGGACCGGAGATACGGGATCCGCTTTGTCATGCGGAGAGTAACCGGGAACTGACCCTGCATGTGTGATCAGCTGAAGCTGTGTGCTGGGTGAGAGGGAGTCCCACACACTCTTTCACTTCCCTGTGTTTGCCGTTTCGTGTAATATGCTGTCTTCCAGAGACTTCCACACGGGACGTATCCTGCGGTACAAGCTGGGGGGCGGGGAGGTTGCTGAGATGCATCGTGGTGTGGCCCCTCATGGGGGCTCCCCCTTTTCCATCTCGTACATGATCCCCAACACACCGGCGTCCACGAGGAGAGTCCTGTCTTACCTAGATGTTTCACCTGTTTCACAAGGACAAGCAAGCGGCACTGTGAAATTTACTGAGTTCCCATTTTGAAACTGTAAGCGGGAACAGGGTGTGAACCCATACCCTTTCCCACGTCCTCAGCTGGGGCTCTTCCCTCACAGCCAGCCATGCTCCCAGGAGCTTGTTGAATTTCTCCAGAGACACCTTATGTGCGTATAATTGAAAACCAGAGTCTTCTTTTTTTGTATAAATGATAGCGTACACTTTTAATGAACTCTGTTCTACTAATCCTATATCTTTTGTATCCAATGCATGTAAATATAATAAAATATAATAATATAATAAAAGCTTCTTCACTCCTTATACACACTTAGTAGCCCATCGGGTAGATAAAAGGATGCGTTTAATTTTTCCTTTTGACGTACAAGTAGGGTGCTTCCAGTGTTAGAAATAACGGGGCCACGAACAAACAGGCACATTTGTGGTTTCCCGGGGGGGAGGCAGAAACAGGGGCCCGATGCATGCTGTGGACTTGTGTGTCTGAGAGCTATTAGTGACCTCTGTAGAGGTTCTCGACTCAGTTTCTACCCAGTATGATGTGTCCTGCTTCTGAAAACCAATGAAAATGACATCTTGGCATAGTTTTAATTTTCGTTTCTTCTAGAATCTTATCAAAGTTTGAGAGCCATTTCTGTTTATATCCTTCGAGCTCACGCTGTCTTATGTTTTTTCTTTTTTATTGTTGTTGGATTTTTCTGACAAATGATTTACGGGACCTGTGGCATATCACTAAATTAGCTCTAGTCAAGAAATAAGCATTGCGGATGGAGTTCTTTGAGTGGTCACTAGACTTTTTGACTTCGCGTAAGGCGGCTTTTTTCCTATATGGAGATTCTGGGTCTTAGACGGTTGGATTTATCAGTATTCTTTCTTGCCTTCTGGGTATTTTGCCAGTCTTAAAAAGTCTTTTCTATCTGCAGATTATTTTTAAAATCTCAAGAATCTATCCAGTGTTATTTTTATAGCTTCGTATTTATAGGAGTCCTTCCTTCCATCTGGAATTAATTTGGTATCGGGTGTGAGGCAGCAGTGCGTGTGGCAGAAAAGGTGTCCTGTGCATGTCACCCTGAATGCATTTTGGTCCGATCCCAGCACTCACGGCCACTTGGGTCGGCCCTGCGAGCCACGGGGCCACGAGAGAGTCTCCCAAAAGACCGAGGGAGAATGACACATCACGCTCATCGACCTGACTCCCACGTTGGCCGCCCTTTCCCGACTTCCTGTCTGCCGGCTGCACTCACCCTTCCAGAACGGGGCAGTCCGGCTGGCCAGCTGGGCCCTGCATGACCTGGGGGCAGAGCACCCTTCGTCTCTCTCCTCTGTTGTGCTCAACCCTGAGCTCGTGAGGAGTCGGGTGGTTACCTAACCCCAGTACACGGTCCCCCAGCTTACAAGTTTCACTACTTCAGGAATAATCCATTTTCCACACTGATTCCAAGTGAAATGATAGAAACACAGAGATAAACAGGTGAAGAGATCGCAGTATTTGTCATCTGGACTCGCCATCAGTTTGGGAAATGACAAATGTATCTGCTGCCCTATGGATCACCTAGATAAAATGTAACATAAAATGTTGTTAGAATGTCGTGTATTGACACAAGCCAAGCCCACACCACACGTCCTGCTGGAGTCTAATTAGGACACGAAAAACAAAGCCGCGGTGAGTTCTTTCTGGTCCGTGAGGTGCAGAGTTATTTTCCCAGGGCCCAGCTGTATTTGTCTCCCTGACTTCTCTACTCTGACCTGGAGACGGCTGATGTCTATGGCCTGCCAGCCCCTGCTGCTGCTCTCCAGGTTGACACCCGGCAAGTTCAAGACCTTGCGTACCACGTGGGCACACCCCGTCTGTGTGTCCTCAGGCGGTGGCTATTACACGGCCACCAAGGGTCAGCTCCCACGTGGTCACGACCCAGCTTGATTTGCTTCTCAGCCGTGGTGCGTGGCTTATGACCTCCCTGATGGCTTCACTCACGGTGAGGCCGTCCTGCCCAGTGACTGGCACCCTCCCCATCTGAAAGGAGCCCTACCACAGCTTCCCTGCACCAACCTAAGTCCTACGTGGAATCTGGCCTCCAGTGCAGAATCCCCACAGCCCAGGGTGAGTTTCTTTCAGAATGCCTTCATTTGCCCTCCTGGCATCTGATGCTGGCTCCCGACACCTTTGTTCCCCGATATTTTCGTAAATGTGGGTCTCAGGGACAAGGTCTGGGTCTGATCCTGTCTCAACGTTTACTGCCCTAGGATGGCAACAGCCTCTAGAACTTTCTATGATGATGGAAAGGTTCTACACGGGCCACCCACTACACAGTTGCTAGCCCCACGTGGCTTTTGAGCACTTGAAATGTAACTAGGGAGACAGAGGAAGTACACTTTATTTATTTTTGATTTAATGTATGTTTGGGAAAATTTAAATTTCAGTAGCCACTTATATGGCTCTGTGCCTGTATTACTGGGCAGTATAGCCCCAAACGTTACTTCTGTCCGTAAATTAATGATGCGTGCAGCTATAGGGATGGTTCTCCCCTCGTATTCAAACCCCCCCCCCCCCCCCCCCGCCAAGCCCAACGTCTGTGCACCCTGGGGGAGAGCGCAACCTCCCGGGGCGAGCACGCAGGCACCAGGCAGCCCTGCTCTCGACAGACACACCTGTATTAACGAGTGCGTGCGGTTTTAAAAATATAGCTTTGCCATGACACGGCGGCTGCTAAACTTTTCCCGTGGTTTTTCATCACAGGCAAGAGTGCACGAAGCCTTGTTTCTCCTGTTTTTAATCAAAAGCAATCAATACTGCATTTGTAAAAGGCTGTGAAAATTCTCAGTAAGGGAGGGCCATCCTTCGGTGAAAAACAATGCGCAACCATCCTGTCTCAATGTTCGAAGAAAGAAACAAAACCAAACAAGAAAACAAATAACGGTGAAAATCGAGTGAATTCCCGGGAGGGTTTGACAGCTCAGTTTCCACGTAAATATCCTCACACCTGTGAGGAGCTCGGGGCTTTCCGTCAGGCCAGGTGGAATGGGGAATGTCTGTAAGGCCTCTGCTGTGGGGGCTGCAATGACACCTGGGCACCCACCGTCCTTTCCAGACAACAGAGTCCACTGTGTGTCTGGGGAGACCACGAGGCCCCAGCGTCCTCAGGGAGATGATAGCTGTCTTTGCCGAACTGTTTCCGACAGCGTGTCCTTCATTTTCGGAGAACTCTTTATTTCCTCCTCCTACGGCAGTTTCTCATCCATGCTTATTTTGGCGAGAACTTTCCGAGAGATTAAAAAAAAAAAATGCTAATGGGAGTGAAATGTGTTTCAAATAATATCTTTCTTTTCTTGCCTATAAAGTAAGCCACACGTGGTTGCTAACTCAGCATTACACGCACTCACATCACCCAGACAAATCCGCGTGCTGGGACAGGGAGGAGCGTGTAGGCGTGGATGGGGAGTGAGGCGTCTGGGGGAACAGGGGTGAGGAGCGGGCCGGGCGGGGGAGAATCTGAGGGTGATGCAGAGTCTGGGAGCCAGGACAGGCTGGAGGGGTGTCCGCCGGCGCCCGGGGCACTGGACCTCCTGCCCCGGGAAGGCTTGTGGCTCCGGTGAGCTGGCCGACGGGGAGTTGGAGAGGGGCTCACCCGGAGCTGCGTCCCCATCATTTCCAGAAGCCAGGAAGGATGGAATCGAGGGACTGATCCATCATTCCCGAACTCCACGTGCAACCGGCAAGCTCTGATCGCAGTGCAGACAAAGCAGCGTCCGTAACAGTAGTGCTCGTCTGGGGGGAGGCACATACCTCCATGTTTTCTGGTCGCACGATTTAAAAATAGCGATGACTCAATTCAGAGAGCGCGTGGCAGTGATCCTGGCTTCAGAATGGGAAGGGCAGCAGCACCGATGTAGCCTGGAGCCAGGTGGGACCCGACCCCAGAACGATGCCTGCTGTATGTGCACGTGGCTCTGTGCGTGGCCCTGTGCGTGGACCTGCACGTGGCCCTGTGCGTGGACCTGCACGTGGCCCTGTGCGTGGACCTGCACGTGGCCCTGTGCGTGGACCTACACGTGGTTCTGTGCGTGGACCTGCACGTGGCTCTGTGTGGACCCACCGTCCTTGAGCTGTATCCCCACCTGACACCTCCAGGGTGTGAGACCTTCAGTTCAACAGCGACTACATCTATCACGTTTAGAGGATGGTGGTGTCACATTGACTTTCGGTTACAGAGTTTGGTTAGGTTGTGATCTAATGTGATTCTGAATCAGTATGTAAGGAATTTTCTGGGTGGGAAAGCATGAAAGTTCAAATAGTGCTCAGTTTCTTTAAAAAATATATATATATGTATGTCTACAGTCATATATATATAGTTACTATATACAACAGTCGTATATATGTGTGTATATATGAAATATGAATTTAACAAAGACCTAGGGAAGATCTCTACACTGTTAAGGAACAACTAATTTTATTCGAAAACCGGACTGCTTCTATGGCTTCATAAGCGCTTTCTCTGCCTTACAGTGGTTTCAATGCAAGGACAGTGTGTTTTCTCATTCACTCTTGATTTATATATTGTCACCAAAATAGGTTTTAGGATGCAGTCTGGGCTTGAGCGCAGAGTGGGCTCTCACAGAGGTCATTAGTGTGAGGCTTGATCCGGTCTGATAGAAGAGGACAGCAGGACCCAAACACTTGCAGAGGGACGACCGTGTGAGGACCTGGGGAGGGGACGATGTCTACATGCTCAGAAGAGAGGCCTCGGGAGACACCAGCCCTGCCCACACCCGGACCTCAGACTCCCCGCCTCTGGGACATGAGGAGGTACATTCGTGTGGTTCAAACCACCCACGTGTGGTGGTGCGTGACTGTGGCAGCCCAGTGAGGCTAAGGCAACTTGTTTGTTGAAGTGCTACTCCCCGGTACCTCACAGACTATGTGACCTCACTGGAAATAGGGTCTTTACAGAGGCAACCAAGTGAGAGGGGTCGTTAGGTTGGGACCTAATCTGAAAATGACTGGGGTCTTACGAGAGGGGGAATTTGGACTTGGAGACAGATGTGCGCAGAGGAGAGGTGGAGGGGAGACCCAGGGCACACGGACACATAGGCGAGGCGGGAGTGCTAGGAAGGACTTGCCCCCAGAACTTCAGAGGCTCCTGCCTCCTCCTCAGCCTGACCCTGCCTTCTTGCTGACCCTCGGTGGGGGTTACTAGTCAGCAGTAATGGTACCCACCATGAGCCGGGGACACGTATGAGGGCTCAGCCGGGAGACTCACCCTAACTGTCCACAGCCGGATCAAAGGTCTCTAAGACACCTCGGCTGGCTTTTCCTTGGATCGACCCCCTTTCTTTGAACTCTGTTTCTCGTACAGGACTTCGTGTGGTCTTGCTTTCCCCTATGACTGATGCTCTGGGGCCGGTCTGTGGGGGGCATGCGTGCAGTTTTGAACCTTCATCCGGAACCTTTACATGGGCAGCTAACGCTTCCATGATATATTCAGTCAAATGTGCTCCCAAATCTGTAGCTACGTCACTGACTACCGACGGCTCAGCTCTTCCGAGAGCGGTATCTGTTGCAAAACTCTGCAAGCTTTCCCACGCCCTCCGACAATTACTGCTTCTGCGCTCACCTTCCCAGAGGGAATATGCAGTCTTGGTGAGAGCTGTCCTTGGATTGTCCAAGTGCAGACATGCCGGAAAAAATTAAGGTCATGTGTCTCGACGCCTGGCTCTGGACCCCTAACTGGCTGTTCCCCCCCGCCCCGCACCCCGGCAGATTTGCCCTCACGTGGGAACCTGTCGTTAAGACCAGCACAGAGACAGTCACGCACAGGGACTTTCTTTCTCCGCCCTGGTTACAACCTCCTTGTGTCCTCGCATTACTAGTTGGCCCAGGCCAATCGGCACTAATAAGTCATGGCGGGGGTCTCACGAAACCATCTGCGTGTATTAACGACTTAATAAATAAACTTAAGAGCAGCTAAAGCGTTCGTTTTGTAATCATGCCTTCGTTTTTCTCACGGAAGCTTTATTTGCAGGTTTATAATTGCAAGGAGTTGGCTTTAATTAATAGAATAAATTTTAATGTAATTAATAAGTTGAATTCTTACTGGCACTCTCAGGTGATTATGTACTTTGAGTTTTAAAGATGCAATTTGCATGTTATTACAATAATCAGAAGGACTTCGGCTTTAGAGGGAAGGAAGCGTTTAATTTTAGCTCCCTTAAATCATCTTGCTCCCCAAAGCAAAACGAGTGCAGATAATCCTGTGATTTGTGAAGAAGTTGTCACAAGCGCATCCTGTGACTTTTCTACCCGGAGTCAGGACTTTTCTACCAGTGGACGTCCTAAGATCTCTCTCTCCGCAGATGTTTACAGAGCCCGGGATTCATGTTTCTCTTTGCAAACTCGCCCTCTTTCCCAAACTATCCTCCAAAGTTCTTTTGTTTCCAAGACCACAGTAGGGACGCATATCGGGGGAGGACTTACGTGAGCAGCTGCGACAGCTCGCCCACTGACAGGTGTCCCCAAGAAGCAGAGGGACAGGCTCTTCCTGCTGGGGGCAGAGCTATGACAGCACCTCCGGTCTGAGCTGTGGGGGTGGATTCCTCAGCAGTCGGTCGGGCCCGGGGTTCCAAGGCAGCAGTGAATGGTCTGGCTAAGTGGGTCCAGGACGGATAATGATGGTTAGACGGGGCGGTTTGTTCTGGAGGGAGGCACACAGACTCAGCTATGGCAGTGAGCTCGAAACGCGGGCCCCCCTGCCACGGCACAAATGCCCACGCTTTCCATGCATGCCACACGCACCCAGGAAACACGGCCGTGGTCAGACAAAAATCTGCCTGCAAATTCCATTTTTGAATTGTCTTTTCACCAGAGTATAACATTTGTTGTTCTGTATTTTGTGTACGGTAAGGTCCCGTATGGAATTTTTATAATGCATCAATAGTAGTTACTAAGGCAAATCTTTTTCCCAAATAGATTTGTGACAGTTAGTTATTCCATTGATTTTGTGTATGGAATATAACTTTTAAATTTTGCTGAAATATGACCTTCAAAACAAGTGGAGCCCTGAAATGTTCGAGAATTCAGGTAGATGGAAGGACTCCCTTGGCTTCTCACGCATCGTGATCAGGTGGGCAGTCTCCCTTTCGGGGTCTGATTGAAGTAGCTGGCAAATTCTTTACGCCGGTTCTGCCACAGAGATCTGTGAACAATGAAGGTGATTTTAGCCAATTTATTCATAAGAGTCACACCTTTTTAGAGCACATGTATCGGGGTGTTTTGGAACAGTAAGATCATTTTCAGACATCGGTGCACGGCACGGAAGAACGGCCCGTCCTCCCGAACCGCTTGTCCCCTGGACAGAAACTTCGGAAAGTCCCCATGTCTTCGAATCCAGCAGGCTCACCTTAAATACGGAAAGCTCTGTAAAACAGCAGAAATCCGGTTCATAACTCACAACTTCAGAGAGCCTGCGAAGGAGTCTTAGGCAAGCACGCTTCTTGGCGAGAGCAGCGGCCGAGAGTGAGAGGCCTGTGTGTCACCACGCAGACTCCCGTTTCTGCTGCCCTCACAGCTTTCCTGCTAGTAACACGCACAACCGAAACTCCGGAGAATTTTATCTGCTGATCGGGGCGTATGTCTAGCCTCTGCGCCGTGGGACTCATGCCTCATCTGACCCTCCACCACCGCGTGCTGGCTCCAGGCCCTCCATCCGTGGCCTTCGTGGCTGTCCACGGAGCCCACACGGCGAGAAGACCCGGAAGGCAGAGTGTCTGTCCCACACTGTTACCCGGACGGTCTGGTGAAGCATTTTGTTGCGAAAGGAAACGGAATTAAGTACAAGATGAAATCCGGTTCTGGGGATTTTGCAATCACTGAGGTCACCCTGAAGAATGGGGGCCCGTGCACGTGAACTCTGGGTTTTCTTGCAGGTAGGCCCACCCCAAGCTCACGTCCAAATGTTAGGCCACAGAGCCACGCTAAGCAGGCCACGTTGCTTCTACCCACAGTCCCGTTTGCATGCTCTGCACAGCCCCTGCCAAGGACTCCTGATTCCGCTTGCAGAATTCCTTCCCTTTTATTTCTGGTCCACGGGCTAGGTGGCCATGCCCTCTGCCTACCACATTTTACCTTAAGGAGGGTCAGGAACCCTTACTTGCCAGCAGTCTGTGTTCCCACTCAGACAGGGACAGCAGGTGTCTCTGGGTCCTCCCTTCATGGGCACCCAGCATCCAGACCAGCTCCCGGGGTATCACGGGGGCTCCCGGGGCTCAGGCCCAGGTCCCCAGCCTCACGCACTGTTGTGGGGGTCAGGGGTTTGTAACTGCTTCCATGGCTGCCCTCCCCCGGCAGAGAGGGTCTTTGAGGAAAGAGAGTCAGTTCTCCCATCCGTGTGTCCTCAGCCCCCATCGGTGAGCCTAGCTCTCTTCCAAAGAGCGGCCCATGAATGGAACTTGAACTCAAGTCAGTTTTGATGGGCAGTTGACTTGTGGATTCGGCAAGCTCTCCTGCATTATAGAAGCTGATTTTATGTGTGGTGTGTGGTGGAAAATAGATTAGTAGAGAGGTCAACAATTCAAAAGGTTAAGTTTTCAGCTGTTTAGAATTAAGTTATTTTGGGGAGTTAGTCAGTTAAGCACCTGCCTTCGGCTCAGGTCATGATCCCAGGGCCTGGGATCGAGTCCCACATTGGGTTTCCTGCTCAGTGGGGAGCCTGCTTCTCCTCCATTACTCCCTCTGCTTGTGGTCTCTCTCTCTGTCAAATGAATAAATGAGATCTTTAAAAGAAGAATTAAATTATTTTCTACACTAAGTGTTTGGTATACTTACGCGACATTCTCTGCTGATGGGTGTTCTCCCGTCTCTGATTCCCTGGACGAGGCTGCAGTGATCCCAGGGGTGGAAGCTGGTCCTGTGGGCACTGGTGGACCGCATCAGTGCAGTAGGACACATCCTTCTGGGGTCAGGAGCGGAGCGGTGTCCCTGTTAGAACAAAGAAGGGCAGGTTTACTGTAAGAAAGCCAACAGCCCACAACAGAAATAACACCTTGGCTAATACGTAAACCCAACTGCGTGATTTCTAGCCGGTTAATATTGAGACAGTTGTCTGAATCCTTAGGGTCTGGGCATGGTCTGAGCCCGGATGGAGGCAGAGCTCACCGTGCATCAAGGCAGAGGAGATGTGTGGAGGCTGAGGGCAGGACGAAGCCTAAAGCCAAAGCAAAGATTCTACAACCCAATTGAGTTGTTTTGTGCTCGAATGAACTTTTTCACTTGTTATAGTAAACGGCAGATTCGCAGCACCGTGGCTGAAAAACGTAACTGAGTCATTCAGCGGTCCTTCCCTCAGCCCCTACTACGTGTGGTGCTCCGTGAACTGTTGGTTGCAGCGTCGCTCGTGAACAAATGCACATTCACAGACCTCGGTCTGTGAGTCTGGGGACCGTTCGATCTGATAAGGTAGGGAGGGATGGCAGAGGGCCCTCTCTCCACCATGGACCGTGTAATTAGTGGGAAGCGTTTCTCCGGGCTGCAGAGTAATTGTTGGCAGGTGCACATATCAAAACCAATGCCAACACGCATAACGTTGAAGAATTATTATTCTCGTTATCACAACTTCCCTCAGTAATTCTAACTGTCGGCTTTTGCTGAGTGATTATACAAAAATAGGTAATGATACAGACTGGTGTTGGATCGTGCCTCTGGATAATTGCATTGTCACATGAAACCATTAAAAATACTGAGTTATTATTTGCACATTTTCTTGGACACAAAAAAAGATAAGCCCATCACCGAACCCGGACCAAAGCGGGCTGTTTTCGACAACGGTTGGGTCCCTGTCGTGTGAAGTGGCGTGGTGGGTGAGCGGATGGGATCCGTCCACAGACAGGACCACGTTCACAGAAGGCCGCCAACCAGGGCGTGCGCATCGCTAAAACCTCGCAATAGAGCAAAATGTACCCTAAAGGATGAAAAATGCAGTCCAACAGGTAACTTAAGGAAAGCTGAAGGTCATATTTACAGTAAAAAGAATCTGTTTCCTACTCAAACGGCCTTTCATGGGTCATGACCAGATGCAACTTCTTTTTGAATTTGAAGTCTCGCAGAAAAATTACTTTATTCGTCTGCTCAAGATGTTTACTCTAAGTGACAGCTCTGTGGGGCGCCTGGGTGGCTCAGTCATTAAGTGTCTGCCTTCGGCTGAGGTCGTGACCTCAGGGACCCCGGATCAAATCCCGCATCCGGAGCAGGGGACCTGCTTCTCCCTCTCCCTCGGCTGCTCCCCCTGCTCGTGCTCTCCCTCGCTCACTCTCTCGCTCACAGACGTAAATGAGATCTTTAAAGAAAAGCAATGACAGAGGTGTAAGTAACGCACTGTGCGTGCAGACACGTTTTGTTATGAATGGTTAAGAAAGTCTAACGTATTTTTCTTTGACCTGTTTTTGCGTATGTTCTTCCCGAAGCCTGTCCGACTTCCTGTGTGAGCGGCACGTCAGAGTACGTGTCATGGAAGTTGACGACTAGACACCCCTTCAGGGCCCGGAGCCGTCGGGCTTGGAGGACGATGGCAGCTCTCTCGGTACCTCGCGTCGTCTTCTGCGTTGGGTGGAGGAGACTCCCCCCGAGACGAGGGCAGGAGCCGGAATCACTTGGGCCGTTTTATTAAATCTGTGTCCCCGAAAAACTCAGTTGCTGCCCTCGTTGTTGCTGACAACAACAGGTCACCCGGAAGCTTACGACGAGCTCCACAGGCTCCGTGGGTGCCACACACGCCGTAGGAGGTGGCCGTGTTTGAACGACGGGCCGTGTTCGCTGCTTCCTGTCATGGCCTCCCGGAAGAGGCCAGTTTCTTTTTATTTTTCTGTTATCTCTGTTCACTTTGGTTCAGTGGGTTTTACCTCCGCCGGTCCGTTTCTCTCAAATGTTGTGTGGGTTTTAGAAGATCCGGGATTCCCTCCCTGAGCCATAAGCCCGATCCCCAGTCCTGAGACAGGCCTTCTCTGTCCCGGGCTCCCCATGAAGAGGCTGTGGGGCTGGACCCCCGTCTTCCGGGGCACGCTCTGTCTAACAGCATCTGATGGAGAGCACCTAGGAGCCGTGTCCTCGTATCTCGGAAGGAGCATGTCCTTGTGAAGAGTCTGTGAGTGAGAACTACAGTCCTTCCGAGGTTGGAAGTGGGTTTACAGGCAAGCTCTTGGCCCCACAGGCACCCCCAGGGCCATATTTTTCTGGTGTTTCCTCCAAGGTCCTGTCCCTCTCTGAAGGAGAGATTTGGGATTGGATAGAGCTTAATTTCCGGCCCTGCAAGTTCTGGCTCATTTATTTCTAGAGGATCTGCCTGAGATCTGAGTCATTGTTCTTTGCTCCTCTTTGTCTCGATATTTTGCCAAGAGCAGTGAGAAGACATGAAGTCCGCTCCCCTCCCCGACATGTGCTCAAGTCTCCTCAGCCACACCATCGAGTCCCCATCGGCGTTAGCTCACGGCAGCAGTCACCCTCCGGCACGTCCTGCTGAGGGGCTGCCTTGCTCCATTCAAGACCATTGCTCCTCACTTGCCTACAAACCCTCACTGATGGCTTCCCCGGAACCTTCTGGATTTCCAGTCACACCCCCTGTGAGCGTGCCCACTGCTCGCTAACAACTCTGGCTTCTCTCCGCCGCCCGGTGCGAAGCCAGTGCCTCGTGTTTTAGATCTGGGGGTGGCTGGGGTCACTGAATTTTCTTCTTCCCTGACATGTCTCAGGCCCGATTCTGATCCCCTGGTAGTTCGCCGGAGACTCAGCACCTGAACATGGGGTCAGCGGACAACGCGGCAGCTGAAGGTGTTCCCGTTTCCGCGTCGTGGACGGGACCTCTCATAGTGCTGGTGCTTTCCCCGCCGCCGAGCCTGGGATTCCCCTGCCTCTGTGATCCAGCTCAAGTCACAGAGCATCGCTCCTGAGCTGCTCTGCCGAAAGTCTCAGCCTGCCCAGACCCAAGCCTGTGGGCCCCCCATGACGGAAGGTCACCTAGGGCAGAAGGAGATGCGGGGTCGGAGACGTTGTCCCAGCCAACTTTGAAACCTAAAGTGGCACGGGGCACCTGGACAAATCTATGGCTGTTGCATGTCTTTTGCCCCAAACTGGCAGCACAATTAAGAAAATGGTAACTTCACTGTCACTAGAATGTTGTCCCTGTGTCCCTCTCTCTGTGTTCACACCCCATCCTCTCTCTGTTATGCTTTCGAAGGGTTAGTCTACATCCGTGTATCTTAGACCTCTGTCTGCTCTCTGTCTCGTTGTGGTGACAGCGTGAGATTGACCGCATTCACACTGTCTTGAGGGCATCATGCTGTATTTGTGACCTGAGACTCGACGCCATCCGGCGGACCTGTAGAAGTATTCATCGCGCGTGACTGAAACTTCCTGCCTGTTGAACAGCAACTCCCCATTGCTCCCCTGGCCCTCGGCCCCTGGTGACAATCATTCTACTCTCTGTTTTTATGAGTTCGACGCGTTTTGATACTCACGTAAGAGCATCAGGCGTTGTTTGACCTTCAGGAACTGGTTTATTTCACTCAGCATAATGTCCTCCACGTTAGTCTGTGTGGAAGCCTGCGGTACGATCTCCTCCTTCCTTTAGAGCGGGGAGCCCATCGTAGGCGTGCATGCATCTCCTTCATCGAATCATCCATCCATGGATTTAGGCTGCTTCTGCTCTTGGCTGTGGTGAGCCTGGGAATGCAGGCATCTCTTTGGGAGTGGGACTGCCGGATCACAGGATCACTTATTTTCAGTATTTTGAGGACTCTCCATGCCATTTTCTCAGCGGCTGCACCATTTTGCATTGTGATCAGTAGCATACCTGGTTCCAGTTACTGCTGCGGACTCTCAGTGTTCCATCCGCATTTCACTGCTGAGATGGTGTTTCCGTGTGAGGGCAGGGCACGGGACTTCCCATCGCCCTGCCAAGCCGGCACCAGCCTCCCTACCTCTGGCTGCGTGTGAGGGGCTGGAGCTCACCAGTCTGGATGCAGGGAAATGTCTGCATATTTGCAGACATACTCTAGGCCTTTCCTTTCATTATCCGACTGAGATTTGCTTTACTTCAACCAATTATGTTTTCCAGATTAATTGGATCACATAAAAATATATTTGTCTGCCAGCCTAAATATTATTATTTGTTCTTGAAACAAAAGCAAGTCAGCCATATGTCTAAGTGCTTCAGAAATGGTTGCTTTTTAGATTGGCCCATCTTGAATAACATATGTGTGTATAATCTCCTTTAAGTGAGAAGTAGGAAGTAACACTTTATGGCACCTTCCCATATTGGCGTTTTCCAAATAGGAACAATTTATGTTGTCATATTATATTCCTTTTGCTCTGGGAAATATTTCTCCTTAGAAAACACATGATTAGCAGTCAGCTTATTTTATACTAGAAGCCCAATAAATGTGTTTGCATGAACATGTAAGTGGTAGGAAGTCAATGATTATTATTCAAGTGTCTACCACAGAAACTCACAAACACACATATATATGCAAACAATAATCTGGTTTAAGAAAATTCTTGGGGCACCTGGGTGGCTCAGTGGGTTAAAGCTTCTGCCTTCGGCTCAGATCATGGTCTCAGGGTCCTGGGATTGAGTCCCGCATTGGGCTCTCTGCTCAGCAGGGAGTCTGCTCCCCCCCCCCCCGCCTGCCTCTCTGCCTGCTTGTGATCTCTCTCTGTCTGTCAAATAAATAAATAAAATATTTTAAAAACCACAAAAAAATTCATGCATTTGATAGAAAGACATCTAATGAGGAATGTGGCTTTGTAAAGTCAAATGTTTAGAAATTTAATTTTAAAATTATGGATCAAATTTTCTTTCTGGGTATGCTTACCTTGGAAAGACTACAAATTCATCTTAATTAACATTCATTTCTTTAATTTTAGAATTAATACTGATTTCTTCTAAAATAACATATTGGAGGGGGTCCCTGAATGGCTCAGTTGGTTAAGCATCTGACTTTTGATTTTGGTTGAGGCCATGATCTTGGGTTTCATGAAATTCACCCCTGCATTGGGCTCTGCACTCAGTGTGGAGTCTGATTGTCCCTCTGTTCTTCGCTCGCTCAAATAAGCGAACAAATAAATAATAACTAACTATCTAAATAAATAAAATCTTTAAAATAACATATTGGAGTGGAGAATAATGGTTAACTTACATGCACAGTTCTACCCTCCTACCCCCCGACCGCCAGACATCTTCTGAAGAATCAAAAATCTTATTTTAAAGGAGCAAACTGACAAGTGCATGGATAACAGACAACGTGGGACAAACATCGGCTTTCACACCCATTTAAGGACATACTGTGCAGTTCTATATGTCTGTAGACATGGAAGTGTGTGGAAACAACTAGATGAAGGAACACGTCAATTAGCAGAGCTGCCTTTTAGAAAACGAGCCATGGGATTTTGTGCTGAAGAAACGCCTCCCGTTATCCCCTCCTGGTTTTGATTTATTTGATTTCCCCGGGGAGACGATACTTGCACATTACTTCTGAAACGAAGGAAAGCAAGCGCATGCTCGTTAAAACCTTGCACAATACAGGTACACGCGGGTCTTTACCTTCGGTCACAGGTGAACCATCTGGCCAGAGCGCGTACGGCTTCGGGAGGAAGGACAGACTGAGCTGATGTTCATGTGTCTTTCTTGGCCATATCAAGCCTCCTTACCGCATGACACGAGAACTCATGCATGTCTCCCACATGGAGGTCTGCCTGACTTTTTCAGCCGCTTCTAACTTTGTGTGTGTTTGTGTAAGATACTCAGTAGTAGTATAAACATCAGCCTTGATGTTTAAAAAAGATGTCTAAAAAGACAACTTGGGGCGCCTGGGTGGCTTGGTGGGTTGGGTCTCTGCCTTCGGCTCAGGGCATGATCCCAGGGTCCTGGGATCGAGCCCCACTTCGGGCTCTCTGCTCGGCGGGGAGCCTGCTTCCTCCTCTCTCTCTGCCTGCCTCTCTGCCTACTTGTGATCTCTGTCTGTCAAATAAATAAAAAATCTTTAAAAAAAAAAAGAAAGAAAAAGACGACTTATCAGGCTAAGAAATGGTGGGAAGGGATTGCAGATGATTTAAAAACAGCAGTATGGGCTGTAGGATGGTTGCCACGGGGATGTGCAGTGGGCTGAGCAGTGACCCGGCAGGAGCAGTTGATGTCACCTGGGTTTAGCGGCAGGTTATGCTATCTCTCCTCTTGATGCTGTTTTAAATGTTTGATTGAAGCACAGAGGTCCTGCTCGTTCGGCCCCTGAGTCACCGTATACAAGGACTGGTGAGCATACCACTGACAAAGCAAGTGTTCGAAAAGCTGTTGGAGTCTAGTACAGTGAGCCGAAGGCGATTCATACTTAATATGTAATAGAAATAAATACGGAATAACATCAGGTATTTTAAAATATCAAACTGTGATGGTATAAGAAAAATAGTTACAGAACACCTTTTGGGATGGTCAGAGACCCCAAAACATCCTGTCCATACACACATCACACCAAGTATGGGAAAATATGTGGACAATTTCACCTAGGACGGCTGTCTCGTGTAGACTGTACTGGAAAATGTCAATGCATTTAGTTTGCATGGATCCAGGGGTAGAACTATGTTTAGTCAATGTGGATAAGCTCATATGAGGCAGGGCATAAAGGTGTAGACGCACACACACACACACAGAGTATTCTAAAGATGAGGTGTGACCCCTTGGCCACCTTACCAGATATGAAAGCCTTTTCTAGATAGGACTTACACAGTGATTGGTCCTTACTCTTACAGCTCCTTCCAATCGCTGGAGACTCTAGGTTGGTCAGTCAGTAATACAAACACGTGGACAAGGAGTGTTATGACATGGTTAACAGTTTCAAGGCTGGTGGCCTACCAATATGCCTGACTATTGATCCTAAGACAAGTTCAATGTTGAATACTCTGTGTAAGCACATGATGTCTTTGGACACATATAAAGATGCCCTTTGTCTATTTGTAGGAGTTAATGCACAGATCTCTGGAAAAATAAATATCATTTTTCACCAAGTTCCACCTTCTGAGAGCTCATGGTTGCCAACTTTCCAAAATGAAACTGAATGCCTCAATACTATTTCCTGAACCCTTCATTTTAGCTTGGCTCTAAATGGGGACAAAACAAAAAAACAGCCCTTCGGATCATAACGTAAATGCCTCTTCCCTCACATGGCAATGAAACCATCAATCAAATCTCAGAGGACTGCTCTCCATTCCAAAGGCAAGAAAAAATCTTAATTGAGCACCATTGTGCCTCTGATGTGAAACAAAGAATCAAAATTCTGAGCCTTTGGGATAAAACTAAAAACAGTGTCAAAACACAACAAAACACTGTCAAAGCAAACCTATGGAGACGGTATTGAGATGTCAAAATTAAATGATGTCATTGTAAATTACAGTAGCAGTTTTAAAAAATGAAGCACGAAGGCCCCTATTTAGATGAACATACACTGCCTCTTACCACAGACTAATTGGTCATGCCAGATGTGTAGGAGGGATAAGAAATGTTCCAGAGCTCCGAGAACACACAACCCTAAATAGTTAGGGCATCGTTACCAAGGAGCTACAGATTTGTGGTCCGATTGGAGAGTCATTTGAAATCCGCTTTTCTCTTCAATATTATGCACCCCTGTTCTCTCTTATTCAGGTATATACGTACCACACATGCATGTAACTGAAAATTGTACAGATATTTGTCTTTCTATTCTACGATCCTGGCATGCAGCCTAGAACATACTAGGAGATCAATAATGGATTGTTTATACAATGAATAATTGAGCAAGTATGATGGAATTATTTTGTGACTTCAGAGCTGATGAGAATGTCATAATTTAATTAGTATCAAAAGGAAATGCTTTGTTAATAAATAATGTAGTAAACCAGTCCAATTTTCAGTCTTACTTTGCTCTGAAATTCGTGTGCATTTCAACTGTCTTCTAACTCATCCTCGTTAAAAATTGTCTGCTCCATGCTTAAATGTGTTTTCCAGAGAAAAAAAACATCTATCTTGTATTCTTTCAGAAACTGTCAATGAGATGGTGTTCATATCAGTCTTATAACAGAACTTGGTGAGCTGGTGATGTGTAAATACTATGATCCCACTACTTGGATGGATTCTTAATTCTGTTGATAATGTAATAGAAGATACTAATTTTCTGGCATTGCAGGTTTTTTAAAAAATAATTCATAGCACTCAAAACTATGTTGCAGAATATCTCATGCTCTAACAACACCTGGCTGATGCTTCCATTCGGCTCTCTGTATAACATGCAGCAGTCATAATACCTGTAATGACTATACTTCTCAGCGCTGAATACACACACAAGTAATTATTAGTAACATCGATATGTTACAACATTTATTTTGTATATGTGTTAGCATGTTGCATTAGTATGGTAATTTGTTACACCAACATCAATCCGTTATGATTAACTCAGGTCCATGGTCTCCCTTAGGGTTGTACATTCCCTGGGTTTAGACAAGTACATGATGTTACCGCCTTCACAGTAGTACCGAGTAACGCAGAGTAATAGAGAGTAATAGAGTGATACGGAATAGTTTTACTGTCCGCACATCCCCTGTGCTCACCCATCCATCCCTAGCTGCTGATAGTCAAGGCCAGAATTGAAATTATACAGTACAGTTTTTGGCAAGACCCTGAGTCAGGTTAAATTCTAGGTGAGGGAAGTAGCCATGAGCTCCTGATGGATGGAGTAAGGAATTTGGGGCCATCTTGGCCCATCATGATCTATCTTCTTCCCACAAGACCCTGCTCCATTGTACCTTTAAGCAGAGGGTCAAGGTGGTGTAGGATTGTGGGCACTTCCCTACAGCAACTTCTCCTGAGTAGGTCCTGGGGTGCAGACACCTGGGAGTGAAGTGACCAGTTGTCTGCCCCTCTCATGCCTGGTTCCCATGGAGGATACAGGGGTGGTAACTACAATGGACGGGGAAAGCAAGAACCCTGCAGACTGCTGCTTTGTGGTAGCTCCAGGAACAGGTGATGTGGTAACCCAGCTGAGCTCATGCTACATTCATCTGCTCAGTGAGAGGGGTCTCCGTTTACAGGAACTTGTGAGAATCCCAGAGGACAGATTTTCTTCAGCTTTGGATGCTCTTAACTGAGGTCCTCACTCCATTATTTCAATCATCCTTTTCTTATTCAGAGGAAATGTGTTTCTCTGCATTGGTTGAGCAGTATTCTCAGCCTATAGAAGGTAGGAGCAATCTTTTGTCCAAGCAGTATAGGTTGACTTAGTTAAATTTTTGCAGTTGCAATTTATCGGGTGGAAGAAAGATCTTAGTTTTGATAAAATGTAAGTTTCATCATACCTTTAAGTAAACATGGAGTGATAGGCATGTAACCGTTTTGGAGCAGAGGAATATACATTTATATTATTTCCTTCCATGATACGTCTGCTCCCTTTTTTCCTTATGGCTGTGCATTACTTTCATGCTATAAAACTTTAAAAGACTAAATAAGGATGATTTCAAGATTAAAGCATTTAGTGATGTATATGAAATGTTACTGTAATGCTCAATATTATCTGATATAATTCATCTCTTACAAAATTAATACAACACAACTTGATATCTCACCACCATTGGTATTTACTCAAAAATATGTATGAATTGAAAAAAAATGTGAATATTCATCTTTTACTATTTACCAGTGTCTGGATTCTGTGAAGTGCATGCCAGTGAGCGGCCTGCGTATCTGACAGGGTTGGTGGTTGTTAAAAAACCTGTATTCACTTTATTTGGAATTATGCCATTTATCAAGGACAAAGACATAATCATATGTCAGTTTATCAGTCTGAAAAAAATGTAAATGGTGCACATGTTTAAGCTGGATAAAGTAGATTATAGATATAGTTTAAGTAAATTTGCACGTGAGTAATTTTGTAGGAATCAAACACAGCATCAATCACAAAGGGAACGTTGCTGATAAGGTACGGTTTATATATTGGTTGGTTTATATATTGAGTATTTCAAAGGGCCCCTTGGAGAAATTTAGGCAGTTTTGCACTGCCTTGTAGAAAGATACGAACAGTTAAAATACACACTTATAATTACTAGTTGATAAACCTGATCAGAGAGGAACACTAGCAGCCTGGTATTAAAAACACAAAACAAAAAGCCATGGAAATGAGCATCTGTAGCAGTAATTCTATTTTACTACATTTGCTTAATGCATTTTTGTTGTTATTAAAACAACAGATTGTAGATAGATTTAGGCTCAGTATCATTACATAACACAGCATAGCATGCTGTGTGAATGATGGAAACCACAGTCTCCTAAGCTAGATCTTGTGAGACATCACCAATGGTAGAAAAGTAAGAAAAAAGCCAGCCAGATACTTATCAAAAGGGAATTTCAGCTTCTGAAAAGCACAGCTGTTACCAAAATTTATTGCTTTCCTAACAGATCAATATATTCTAATTTTGAGCAAATAAAAGTGTATTTTGTGCATTGCATGAAAATAGATTTACTGAAGCTTTCTGCTTTAGCTTTTTTTGCTTTAAATTAATAATATTTTTTTTTTTTTGGAGAAATTTTAGGTTCACAGAAAACTGAACAGAAAGTACAGACAGTTCCCACCTACTTTTCCTACACAGAGTGCAGCCACCCGCTATCAAAACCCCGCATCAGAGTGATATTTTGTTACAACTGATGAACCCACACCATCATGGTCACCCAGAGCCCATGGCTTCTGTTTGGGGTGGCCCTCGGCGCTGTACCTTCTCTGGGTTTGGACAAATAGACAATGACATGTATCTATTATTATAGTGTCACACAGAGTATTTTCACCGCTCTGGAAATCCTCTGTGCTCCCCCTGTCTACCCCTTGCCTGGAACCCACGACCTGTCTACTCTCTCCATAGTTCTGCCCTTTCCAGAATGTCCTGTAATTGGAGTCATACAGTGGGGAGCCTTTTCAGATTGGCTTCTTTCTCTTAGAAGATGCATACATGGCTCTCCCTCGTCTTCTCATGGCTTGATGGCTCATTTCTTGTAGCGTGAATAATGTTCTGTTGTCTGGATGCACCACAGTTTATGCGTCTGTCACCTGCTGCAGGACACTTTCTGTGGCTTCCAAGTTTTGGAAGACACAATCTTGGTGGCTTCCAAGTTTTGATAGTTTGGATAAAGCTTCTCTGAACTTCGATGGGCAGGGTTTTGTGGGGACATAAGTTTTCACCTCTTTGGGTAAATAGCAAGGATGACCTTGCTGAATCGAATGGTATGAGTATGTTTAGTTTTGTAAGAAACATTCAAACTGGGTTCCAAAGTGGCTACAGCATTTTGAATTCCCATCAGCAGCGAGTGAGCGTCGCAGCTGCTCCAGAAGCTTACCAGACTTTGGCGTCCTGTTTCTGATCTTTGCCATTCTAGTACACTATAGTGGTACCTCATTGTTTTAATGTGCGTTTCCCTGACAATGTATGATGTGGAATGGGTTTTCACATGTTTTTGCTATCTGTACATCTTCTTTGGTGAGCTGTCTGTTAAGGTCTTTGGCCCCTTATTTTTACTCCATTTGTTTGTGTTCTCAGTGTTGAATTTTAAGAGCACTTTGTACATTTTGGACGACAGTGCTTTACCAGCTGTGTCTTCTGCAGATAATTTCTCACAGTCTGTGGCTTGTCCTCCCGTTGTCTTGCAACTGTCTTCTTAGAGCAAATGTTTTTAGTTTCAATAAAGTCCTATCAATTTCAAATATTCTTTTGTGGCTCATGTTTTTGGTGTTGTACTTAAAAAGTCATTGCAAACTGTTAACGTCATAGTAGATTTTCTCCTTAGTTATCTTCTAGAACTTCTATAGGTTTGCATTATACATTTGTTACCCATTTTGAGTTAATCTTTGTGACGTATGCAAGGTCTGTGTCTAGATTAAATTTTTCACATGTGGATGTCCAATTGTTCCAGTACCATTTGTTAAAAAGACTGTCTTTCCTTTTTCATCAGGGATCACTTGACTCTGTATGTGAGGGTCTCTTTCTAGGCAGTACGTTCTGGTCCATTGATGTATTTGTCTCCTCTTGCCAATACCACACTCTCTGATTTCCTGTAGCTTCATGGTAAATCTGGAAGTCAGGTATTGTCTCCAGCTTTGTTCTCCTTCAATATCTTTTTGGTTCTTCTGGGCCATTTGACTTTCCATATAAGCTTTAGGATCCATTTGTCAATGTCCACAAAATCACCCTCTGGGAATTTATTTGAGATTTAATTGAATCTATTGATTAAGTTGGAAGAAACTGGATCTTTCTGACCATAAATAAGAAATATTTCTTTAGTTCTTTTATTTTTGATTGAGTTTTTAGTTTCCTCATATAAATCTTATACATATTTTGTTAGATTTTTACCTAAATGTATTATTCTTCTGATGCTAATGGCAATGTTATTGCATTTTAAAAAAATTTCAAATCCCAAGTGATTAATGCTGGAATATGGAAAAGCAATTGACTTTTGTACATTAACCTTATATTCTGAAACATTGCTATAATTGCTTATTAGCTTTAGGATTATTTAATCAAGTCTTTGGGGTTTTCTACATACATAATCATGTCATCAGCAAGTAAAGTTTTCTTTCTTGCTTCCTAATCTATTCATCTCTTATTTCCCTTTTTCCTTACTGCATTAGCTAGGGATTCCATTACAATTGGAAATTAGTTGTAGGTGGGGGACATACTTGCTTGGCTCCTTTTCTCAGTGGTGAGACACTTGGTTTCTCACCATGGAATATAGGCTTTTGTAGATGTTCTTTATTCAGGTGAGGAAGTTCCCTACTATATTATTAATTACTAAAAGTTTTTATCATGAATGGGTGTTGGATTTTGTTAAATGCTTTTTCTGTATCTATTGAAATGATCAGGCAATTTTTCTTTTTCAGTCTTGTTAATATGATGAATTACATTGCATTTCGATTGTTGAATCAGCTCGGTTAGACCTGAGATAAATCTTACATGGTCATAGGTGGGGTTAAATGTTATTGGATTTGAAGTGCTAATATTTGTAAAGGTTGTTCACACTTATATCCGTGAGTGATATTAATCTACAGTTTTTCATTTTTTATAATGCCCTTGTTTGGTTTTGATATTAGGTAATTCTTGTCTGGTATATTTCTTCTGCCTCTATTTTCTGAAACAGAGAATTTGTAGAATTTCTTCTAGTGTTTGGAAAATTGACCAGTGAACTCCTCTGGGCCTAGAACTTTCTGTTTTGGAATGATATTAATTATTGATTTATTTTCTTTAATATATATTATTATATATAATAATATTATATATTATTATAATATATATTAAAGATTTTAATTTCTTTGAGAGAGGGGGGTGGGGAGGGGCAGAGGGACATGCTGACTTCCCACCGAGAAGCAGAGCCCAACATGGGGTTTGATCCCAGGACCCTGAGATCACGATCTAAGCCAAAGTCAGATGCTTAACCAACTGAGCCACCCAGTGCCCACAGATTGTATTTCTTGTGTGAGTTTGAGAAGATCATGTCTTTCAAGGAATTGATACATTCTATCTAGGTCACCACATTTGTGGGCATAGAATTATCAATAATATTCCTTTATAATTCATTTAATGACTGTGGGGTCAGTAGTATTTTCTCTTTGATTTCTTATATTATTAATTTGTGTCTTCTCTCTCTCTTTTGTTTTTTCTTAGCTATCTGGCTAGAGGTTTATCAATTTTATTGATCTTTACAAAGAGCTAGCTTTTGGTTTCATTCATTTTCTTAATTGATCTCCAGTTTTCCATTTCATTGATTTATTCTTTAATTTTTATTATGTCTTTGTTTTTATTTATTTTGGATTTAAGTTTATCTTCCTTATCTAGTTCCTAAGATGGGAACTTAGGTTACTGATTTTAGATTTTTCTTTCTTCTAATATGTGTAGTCAATGCTCTCAGATTACCTCTAAGCACCACTTTTGCTCATCCCACATATTTTGATAGATTATAACTTAATTTTAATTCAGTTAAAATTATTTTAATTATTTCAAGTTTGTCTTGAGATTTCCTCTTTGCCCATGTGTTATTTAGAAGTTGTTTAATCTTCATGTATTTTTGGATTTTCCCATTGCTTTCTATAGTTGTTCTCCTGTTTAAACAAGTGGGGTCTGAAAGCATATGTTACATGATTTCTATTATTTTAAATTTGTTAAGATGTGTTTTTTGGACAAGAATATGATGTGTCTTAGTAAATGATAAATGTGAGCTTGAGAAAATGTATTTTCTGCTGTTGTTGGATTAAATAGTCTATAAATGTCAGTTATATCCAGTTGATTGATCATGCTGTTCAGTTCAACAATGTCCTTATTTATTTTCTTACTTCTGAATTGATCCCTCCATTAGTGATGGAGGGATGCCAAAATTTGTAACTATGATAGTGGATGCATCTATTCTTCTTGATGTTTGATCCATTTTTGCCTTATGTAATTTGATGCTCTGTTGCTAGGTGTATACATGTTAAGCATTATTATGTCTTTTTGGAGAATTGAATTTTTAATAATTATATAACATTAGTCTTGTCTCAGATAATTTCCTTTCCATTGATGTCTACTCTGTCTAAAATTAATATAGAGATTCTTGCTTTCTTTAGATCAGTGTCAGCATGGTATACTTTTCTTTATCCATTTACTTTTAATTTATGTGTATCTATATATTTAAAGATGGTTTCTTACAGACAGCATATAGTTGGGTCATGTAATTTTTCCCTTTTTTAAATTAAATTTTTAAAAACTTCTTTTCAGTGTTCCAGAGTTCACTGTTTATGCACCACACCCAGTGCTCCATGCAATACATGCCCTCCATAATCCCCACCACCAGGCTCACCCACTCCCTATGCCCCTCCCCTCCAAAACCCTCAGTTTGTTTCTCAGAGTCCACAGTCTCTCATGGTTCATCATCCCCCCAATTACCCCAACTCATTTCTCCTCTCCATCTCCCCATGTCCTCTGTGTTATTCCTTATGCTTCACAAGTAAGGGAAACTGTATGATAATTGACTCTCTCTGCTTGACTTAATTCACTCAGCAAAATCTCCTCCAGTCCCATCCATGTTGATACAAAAGTTGGGTATTCATCCTTTCTGATGGAAGCATAATACTCCATAGTATATATGGACCACATCTTCCTTATCCATTCGTCCATTGAAGGGCATCTTGGTTCTTTCCACAGTTTGGCGATTGTGGCCATTGCTGCTATGAACATTGGGGTACAGATGGCCCTTCTTTTCACTACATCTGTATCTTTGGGGTAAATACCCAATTGTGCAATTGTAGGGTCATAGGGAAGCTCTATTTTTAATTTCTTAAGGAATCTCCACACTGTTTTCCAAAGTGGCTGCACCAACTTACATTCCCACCAACAGTGTAAGAGGGTTCCCCTTTCTCCACATCCTCTCCAACATTTTTCATGTGTCTGATAGCCATTTGTATGTCTTCTTTGGAGAACTGTCTGTTCATGTCTTCTGCCCATTTTTTGTCTTGATTAACTTTCTTTGGGTGTTGAGTTTGAGGAGTTCTTTATAGATCTTGGATATCAGCCCTTTGTCTGTACTGTCATTTGTGAATATCTTCTCCCATTCCGTGGGTTGCCTCTTTGTTTTGTTGACTGTGTCGATTGCTGTGCAGAAGCTTTTGATCTTGATGAAGTCTCAAAAGTTCACTTTTGCTTTTGTTTCCTTTGCCTTTGGAGACATGTCTTAAAAGAAGTTGCTGTGGCCAATGTCAAAGAGGTTATTGTCTATGTTCTTCTCTAGGATTCTGATGGATTCCTGCCTCACATTGAGGTCTTTTATCCATTTTGAATTTATCTTTGTGTATGGTGTAAGAGAATGGTCAAGTTTCATACTTCTACACATTTTTAAAGATTATTTATTTATTTGTTTATTTATTTCGGAGAGATAGAGAGCAAGAAGGAGGGACAAAAGGAGAGGGAGAGTGAGAATCTCAAGCAGACTCCCTGCTGATCACGGAGCCCAACAAGAGGCTCAGTCTTACAACTCTGAGGTCATGACCTGAGTTGAAATCAAAAGTTGAATGTTCAAATGACTGAGCCACTCAGATACCCAGTTGTGTCATATTTTTTGATGAACTCTGACAGTCTCTGTATTTTAATTGGTATATTTATACCATTAATGTTTAAAGTGATTATGTATATAGTTTGAATAGTATCTACTATATTTGTTATGTTTTTATTTCTTGCCCTTATTCTTTCTTCTTTTTTTTTCCCCACTTTATTTATTTTTTCAGCGTAACAGTATTCATTCTTTTTGCACAACACCCAGTGCTCCATGCAAAACGTGCCCTCCCTATTACCCACCACCTGTTCCCCCAACCTCCCACCCCTGACCCTTCAAAACCCTCAGGTTGCCCCAACCTCCCACCCCTGACCCTTCAAAACCCTCAGGTTGTTTTTCAGAGTCCATAGTCTCTTATGGTTCGCCTCCCCTCCCCAATGTCCATAGCCCGCTCCCCCTCTCCCAATCCCACCTCCCCCCAGCAACCCCCAGTTTGTTTTGTGACAACAGCATGGAGGTTCCTCAAAATGTTGAAAATAGAACTACCCTATGACCCAGCAATTGCACTACTGGGTATTTACCCTAAAGATACAAACATAGTGATCCGAAGGGGCACGTGTACCCGAATGTTTATAGCAGCAATGTCTACAATAGCCAGACTATGGAAAGAACCTAGATGTCCATCAACAGATGAATGGATAAAGAAGATGTGGTATATATACACAATGGAATACTATGCAGCCATCAAAAGAAATGAAATCTTGCCATTTGCAACGACGTGGATGGAACTAGAGCGTATCATGCTTAGTGAAATAAGTCAATCGGAGAAAGACAACTATCATATGATCTCCCTGATATGAGGACATGGAGAAGCAACATGGGGGGGTAGGGGGATAGGAGAAGAATAAATGAAACAAGATGGGATTGGGAGGGAGACAAACCATAAATGACTATTCTTTCTTCTTATTATTCATTTTTTGCCATGTATGATTTTATCTGAGCATTTTATTTTTCTTTCCTTTAATAGCATATCAATCATATTTTTATTTTCATCTTTTATTAACAATTGCACTAGAATTTACATATACATTTATAAATCACCCAAGTCCACTTTTTTTTTTTTTAATTTATTTGACAGAGAGAGAGATCACAAGTAGACAGAGAGGCAGGCAGAGAGAGAGAGAGGGAAGCAGGCTTGCCGCTGAGCAGAAAGCCCGATGCGGGACTCGATCCCAGGACCCTGAGATCATGACCTGAGCCGAAGGCAGCGGCTTAACCCACTGAGCCACCCAGGCGCCCCCACTTTTTTTTTTTTGAGAGAGAGAGAGAGAGAGAGAATCCAAAACAGATTTCATGCCCAGCGTGGAGCCAAATGTGGGGCTTGATCCCATGTCCCTGAGATCATGACCCCAGCTGAAGTCAAGAGTCAGATGTTCAAACAACTGAACCATCCAGGTGCCCACCAAGTCCACTTTTTCTGTTTTTAATTTTTTTATTATGTTATGTTAGTCACCATAAAATACATCATTAGTTTTTGCTGCAGTGTTCCAAGTCTACTTTCATATAACACTACCTCACTTTATGTGTAGTGCAAATACCTTAAACAAATTATTCCTAAGTCCTCCCTTCCATTCCTTTTACCATTGCTATCTTTCATGTTACTTATCCAGAAGATGTAATTCTCAAATACATTATTGTTATTATTATTATGGACAATGTTATCTGTTATCCAAATAAGAATAAGAAAAGCAAAAGGTTTTATTTTCATTTACTCCTTCTTTAATTCTCTTCCTTTACTTATAGGAGTTGTATTTTCTAACCTATATACTTTTCTTCTCTTTAAATATATTTTTTAAACATTTCTTACAAGGCAGGTCTACTAGCTACAAATTCCCTCAATTTTTGTTTGTCTGGAGAAAGTCTATTTTTCCTTAACATTTAAAGGAAAATTTCACTGGATACAAAATTGGCATTTTGTCTTGTTTTTCTTTCAACTGTTTACATCTATCATTTTATTATATTCTTACTTGCATGGTTTCTGAAGAGAAATTCATTAGAACTGTTATCTTTACCCCTCTGTAACTAAAGTGTGTTTTTCCAGATGTCTTCTTTCAAGATTTTTTTCTTTGTCTTTGAATTTCAGTCATTTAAATATGATGTGCTTAGGCATAGTAGGATTTTGACATTTATCCTGCATGATATTCTGTGAGTTTATTGGATCTTTGGTTGATTTCTGGCATTAATCTTGGGAGATTCTTACCCATTATTACATTAAATATTTTTTATATTTCTTTCTCTCTTTCTTCTTCTTCTAGCTCCCATACATGCAAATTGCACCTTTATAAATGTCTCACAGTATTTGGGTATTTTGTTACACTTTCTCCAGTCTTTTTTTTTTCTTTGCCTTTTGGTTTTAGAAGATTATATTGCATATCCTCAAGGTTACTAATTCTTTCTTCTCCTTTTTGAAGTACTGTGAACCCACTAAAGGTACTCTTCCTTTCTGTTTCAGTGTGTTTTATTTCTAGCATGTATTTCAAATTCTCTATAATATTTTCCATCCCTATGCTTACATTACACATCTTATATTGCCATAGAATTCTTATCATGTTAATATAGTTACTTTATATCCTTGGTCTGATAATTCCAACATTTCAGTCATAACTGACTCTGGTTCTGATGCTTGCTCTGTTTCTTCAAACTATGTTTTTATTTTGTTTTGTTTTGTTTGCCTTTGAATATGTCTTATAATATTCAGTTGGAAAGCTAGGCATAATGTATTGGGTAAAAGGACCTATGATGAAAAGGCATTGGTGATTTTGGGGAATGAATGTTCTATTGTCCTATGCTTAGGTCTCCGTCTTTTTGTGTCTGTGCCCCTTGACTGTGAGCTTTTTATGTTTCTCAATCTATATCTATATCTGTATTTATCTATCTATCTATCTATCTATCTGTCTATCTCAAGGTATAACAAGGGGGCTAGCAGGGTTGGTGGAGGTGGGTGTTTTTCTTTGTCCAGGTTGTTAGGCTCCGGTAAAGCAAACTCTGGTAAAATGGTTTTTCCTAAGGGTAGATCTTAAGAAAAACAGAGTGCTCTAGGCATATTTCAAAATGGTTATTTTTTCCCACTCCCTGCCAGAAAAACTAGGAGATTTTTCTTACTTCTGCAATTTTAGAACCTGCTGGGGCTCCTGGAGGGAAAAAAACAAAAACAAAAACATAAAATCATGGGATCCCCACATGACTGCATCCCCTGGAGTTTTTACCTCTCAAGAGCTGTCCACATGAAGCCTCTGGCAATTCATTAATTACTATTCAGGTTTTTCCGTGTGAACCCTGGTTCCTCTGCTCTACTAAGTTGTGAGTCTCTGTATTTGCTCATTCATCTCTCCAGTTTTGGGGCAGGTGTTTGTCTTGTGATCTCACTTCTGTTACAGATCTATGAAGAGTTGTTGATTTTCAGTTTGCTCAACTTTCTACTTGCTGCGAGAGCAGGAGTGTTGGCTTTCAAGGCCCCTACATGTAGTTCCGAGTCCACTACATGTCTCCTGGTTTTCTCTTCTAAGAATGGAAATTCAATTTCTAAAGTGCTAGAAAGTGTGAGGAACTGTTTTTTGGGAATTGTATGGGGTACAAACTGAGCTTTGAACTGGGCATTATAAAGGAGCTAAGGAAATACGGCTTCCTATATATTTTTTTCTGAGATTTTTACTAAGTCATTCTAAATGTTTGTATCTCAGTTTCCTTATCTTCCAAATACATCTGTGCTAAGCTTTCATTTTCGAGGAACTATTTCAGATAAAGTAGCAAAAAGAGTGACCCATAATAATGGTTATGGTAGGGTAATAGCAAAAAGAAATATATGAATAAATATTTTGAAAGGAAATGCTTAGAATTTTCCAAATAAACAGCTGTTTATAATAACTAGTTGTCTCTTTTGCAAAAGCAAGTGTATAATGCCTCTGGTTACAAGTAAAACAATGCCTGACTACCGGGAACTGAAACTATAAGGTCATTTTTTATGCACTTAACAAGAAGTTTGGATGTTGGCAGATAAACCTTTTCTCTCTGATGTTTAATGCATTCAAATTTATTATACACTCACACAAAACCTGCTAAAATTCCAGTGGCTCTCCTGAGTAGCTTCTTCCCAAACTTGGACTCAGATCCCAACCATTTCCATGTTATGATGTAGTTTCAGAAATCTCAACAGATAACTTTAGGGCATGCTGTTACCATGGAAAGAGAGCCAGTGGCTTTCACACTGGATATAAATGCTTTCATCTTGGTAACAGCACACATCCCTTCTGCTCAAAGATTGGCTCAGAAATATCTTCCTCATTGCACATATATTGGGATATATAGGAAATACATCAGTATTTGGTGAACATAAATATTTCTGGCATACAAGAGCACTATAATGTTAATAAGTAACAAGGGAGTGGGAGTAACTACTGTTGGACAAATGCATCATGATTTGTTTCCTTTGGGCTAGGGATATACACAAAATCAACAATTAGGAAGGAAGGATATGGGACTGTCTATACTGTTTGATTTCCCTTTGACACAACAGTACTGGCAATGATGATGATCATAATGATTATGATACTGATGGTAATGATGATGGTGATGACGGTGATGATGTTGGTGGTGATGATGATGGTGATGGTGTTGGTAATGGTGATGATGGTGATGATGACGGATGATGAGGGATGATGGTTATGGTGGTGATGGTGGCAGTGTTGACGATGGTGGGGATGATGATGGTGGTGATGATGATGAGGTGATAATGATGGTGATGGTGGTGATGATGATGGTGATGATGGTGGTGATGATGGTAATGATAATGATTTTAATGATAATGATGATAATAATCATAGTGAATGTGTGGTTCTGTGCATTATTCAAATTAGATCCATAGTGCAGAACTGAAGACAAAGGTAGAGAACCTAAAGAAGAAGAAATGTGCACCTTAAATGACCCAGCAGGATATCTAGAAGGATAATTTTGATAATTTTCATTTTGCTTCATGTTATTGTTTGATAGGGAGGAGACTGGACCACGTAGCAGAAATGCTGGAAAAATAATTTAGGATAAAATCATCTCCTGTGCTATACAATTACCTCAATTAATATTTTCAGTGTGCTGTCCCATACTTTTATATTCAGAAAATAACTCCAGGTAAATTCAAGTATTTTATAAATGTCAGAACAATATCATGAGTCTTAATATTTCCTAAGAAAAACTGGGTCTTTATTGGGGAGGAGGGGAAGGAGAAAGAAGTGAAACGTGAGCTTAGGCATATTGTGGAAAAGAATATATGGATTTAGGTGCATCGGCTTTCTTTGGGTTGTGGCTTTCTTCTTCAAAGGCTAAAGCACCTTTATCATTAACATGCTGCATGTGCTTCCTGGTTGACTTTTACATTATTGCTTCAGCTGTTACCATGCATGCATTATTTATATGGTTGGCTATCATGAAAAAAGGCAAGCAATTTACTTGTCAAAACACATTAGAATGCATGACTTTAAATCAGAGTTGCATGGGTTGGTAAAAAGCTATAATAAAAGCACTTTGGCTAATATGTTAGTGTCATGCAGTTTGGGAAGGCCACTGTATTGACTGAGAAACCAATAACCATCTCTAGGACTCTTTGAATAGAGTAGCACTTGTTTACACTATGCTTTTAATTGCATAATAGTAAACTCTATTATTACAATTTTTCTTTCCATAGATGAATCTTAACATTAGACAGCAAGTGAGTGCAAAATAAATTCTTAATGATAGAAGTCTGGAATTAATTGCATTATTTATTTATTCTCCAAACAGTACTCAAAATGCTTAAATAATAGAATCATGTCATATAACCATGTGTTTCCCTGGCTTTTTCTAGGCACTTAAGAATTTTCATTGTTACTTGACGTTTTCATGATGATGCAGGAGTCTCATTTTCTACCATGGAAAATGTTTAATTGTTGGCCACCTTGCTAGTTTTCTGTTAAGTGTTGGTAAGGCCAGCTTCATATTTTCATACGTTAAGATAACTACCATGTCCAAGACAGCTGAAAGAGGTCTCATCAGAGCAATAGTTTCAATATTATTTTTCTTAAAATTCTGAGTGGGAACAGATTCTGAAGAGGTCAGAATTATTGCAGGGTGAGGGTTGTTACCTTATGCAGAAAGAATAGTCAAGTCCATGTGCAGCATAATCTTCTCTTGGCTTTTCTTTACACAATATTATTCATCATCTCAAGAATCTAGTAGGAGTCCAGTGAATTTGATTCCATAGCTGTGTACCACTGAAGAAGATAGAGGTTGAACCCTAAGGGGAGAACCTCTCATTTAAAATTAGTATCATAACAGAGACACTTTACCTATACTTACCTACACTCCTGTCTCTCCCATGAGGTGTACATGGATGATACATAGATTCACAGGCTTGAGAACCACCATAGTGCCCCATATTAGAAAAAGTGAGGGCACCTGGGTGGCTCAGTTGGTTAAGCAAAGCCTTCCGCTCAGGTCATGGTCCCAGAGTCCCAGGATTGAATCCTGGGTCAGGCTCCTGGCTCTGCAGGGAATCTGCTTCTCTCTCTGACCTTCTCCCCTCTCATGCTGTCTCTCTCTCTCTCTCTCTCAAATAAATAAATAAAATCTTAAAAAAAAAAAAAAAGAAAGAAAAAGTGAGTAACATGAAATCCAGAAAAGCTAAATCAACCAGCTTCAGGTTTCAAGATATGAGGGCCCAGGATACAGGCACCCTCTGTCTAGTGCTTTAATTTCAAAAGAGACAATGTAACCCTTATAACACAAAAGGCTAGGAAACAAAATCATTGGGAGATCATGCTGGGGTCTGTAGATGTTTTTCTTCCAAGTTGCTGTGGACAAAGTGCAAAGATTGACCAAAGACCAAAGATTTTCAGGGCCTGGGATGGAGTGAGCAGTGGCTCTGAGCATCTAGACAAAAGAATCTGGCATCGATCTGAGAAGACAGAGTGCCTGACAATCAAACCACCTGAGACCTGCGATGACCAGGATACTCCTATTTCTACATATCACCCAAAACAAAAGAGGAGATGTTACAGCCACAACAGAGAGAAGCCTGTCACAAAAAGACAATACATTTTATTCATTTTTATCTCCTCAACCCCCTATATAGGAAAAATTAATAAATAGAAGCTCAGTAATATCTTAAAAGACAATTAAATAATATAGATAATCTAACAAATGGCATTTTAAAGAAGATTCTTTAAGGCCCTTTTTGAGTATGAAAAGAGAGTCTCCAGGGCGGAATGTAAGTAGAGGTGAGGACGAAGACTGCAGAATATTCAGGTGGCTTTAGATTAGACAGGAAGAATTGAAGTTCCCCAAAGACGGATACCATGACTATCTCCCAGAAATTGATATCATGGGTCTTTGCATTTCCTCTTTTGAGAGAGGATGAGAATATCTAAATTATATGCTAATTGTGTCTTGTTAAATAAACATGAAGAGGTCATTGTTGTGTGAAGGGATACTAAGTAGGGAAAGTTGATGCTGCTGGTTGTATCTATTGGCTTTCAGTTAAGGATTCATCATTTTATATATGCCCCTTTTTGTAACGAGGAAGTGGGATTATGCAAGGTTTACTTCCAAGATTACATTGCCCTTGGGTTTCAAAGAAAGAAAGAAACAGAGAGAGAAAGAAAGAAAGAGAAATTGCAGGACCAAATGGCTTTATTGGGGGAATTCTACCAAATATTTAAAGGAAAATTAATAACAGTCCTTCTTAGACTCTTCCAGAAAACTGATGGGACACATCCATACTCATTTTATGAGGCCAGTGTTACCCTGATACTAAGTCAGACAAGGACACTTCAAGAAAAGAAAACTACAAGCCAATATCCCTGATGAACATGGATGTAAAAATCCTCAACTAAGTATTATCAAAATGAATTCAACAATAAATTATAAAGATCATACACCATGATCAAGTAGGATTTATTCTGGGGATATAAGATTGGGTCAACACCTGCACTTCAATCAACATGACATGCCACATTAACAAAATGAAGGACAAAAATTATGTGATCATCTTAATAGACACAGAAAAAGCATTTTACAAAATTCAACATATTTTTGTTACAAAAACTCTGAACAGAGTTGGAATAGAGGGAATCTACCTCATCATAATAAAGACCATGTATGACAAGCCCATAACTAATACCATAGTCAATGGTGAAGACCTAAAATCTTTCCCTGTAAGATCAGGAATAAAAAAATATGCCTATGCTTCTTACTTTTATTTAAGTAGTACTAGAGGTCCTAGCCAGAACAATTAGGCAAGATAAATGAATAAAAGACATCCAAATCAGAAAGGAAGAAGTAAAATTGTCTCTATTTGTAGGTGAAATGATATTACATAGAGAAAACCCTAAGGCACTACCAAAAAAACTGCTAGAACTAATAAATCCAGTATACTGCAGAATACAAAATCAGTATACAAAAATCTGTTGTGTTTCTATACATCAACAACAAACTATCAGAAAGAGAAATTAAGAAAAAAAATCCCATTTATGATAGTATCAAAAATAATAAAAGGAATAAATTTAAGCAAGGATGTAAAAGATCCATATATTGAAAACTATAAGACATTGATGAAAGAAATTGAGGAAGATAGAAATAAATGGAAAGATATACCATGCTCATGGATTGGAATAATTAATATTGTTAAAATGTCCAAATTACCCTAAACAATCTAAGATTCAGTGCAATGCTTATCAAAATTTCAAAGGCAGTTTTCACAGAAATAGGAAAGTCAATCCTAAAATTTGTATGGAACCACAAAAGATCCCAAATAACCAAAAACGATTCTGAGAAAGAAGAACAAAGCTAGAGGCAACACACTTCCTTATTTTAAGCTCTATACAAAACTATAGTAATCAAAAAAGTTTGTTATTGTCATTAAAACAGACACAGAGATAAGGGAACTGGAGAGACAGAGTCTGGAAATAAACCCACACATATATGGTCAACTAATTTATGACAAAGGAGCCAAGAACATGCGATGGGGAAAGGACAGTCTTCAGTAAATGGCACTGAGCCTGCATGCAAAAGAATGAAATTGTCTTATCCTATACACAAACATTAATTCAAAATGTATTAAAGATTTGAACGCAACACCTGAAACCATAAAGGTCTTAGAAGAAAGCATGAGAGGTAACCTCCTTGATGCTACGTATGACAATAATTTTTTTTCCATTTTATTTATTTTTTCAGCGTAACAGTATTCATTGTTTTTGCACAACACTCAGTGCTCCATGCAAAATGTGCCCTCCCTATTACCCACCACCTGTTCCCCCAACCTCCCACCCCTGACTCTTCAAAACCCTCAGGTTGTTTTTCAGAGTATGCCAATAATTTTTAAAATGTGACACCAAATGCAGAGGCACCAAAACCAAATATAAACAAGGAGCATTACATCAAACTAAAAAGCTTCTGCACAGCAAAGGATCATCACATCAAGAGCAATGATAAAGAGACAACCCGTGAAATGGGAAAAAATACTTGCAACCCACATACCCAGTAAGGGGTTAATGATACAAAATATTCAAGGAGTCTTACAATTTAATAACAAAACAAAAACAAATCCAAATAATGCATTTAAAAATGTGCAAAGGACCTGAATAAACACTTTTCTAAAGAAGACATACAAATGGCCAACTGGTACCTAAAAAGATTCTCTAATCAGGATAATGGAAATCAAACCATAATGTGTGATCACCTCACACCTGTAAAGATGTCTATTATCAGAATGATAAGAGATAACAATGCAGGCAAGGGTGTAGACAAAGGGGACCGTGTGCCCTGCCGGTGGGATTGTGAAGTTGGTGTAAGCACTCTGGAGAACAGTATGGAGGTTTCTCAAAAAATGAAAACTAGAACCGCCATATGATTCAGCAGTCCCACTTTTGGATATAAAACCAGGAAGAACGATGATTTCTTGAAGAGCTCTGTGCACTCCCAAGTTCACTGCAGCATTGTTCACTGTAGCCAAGGCTCGGAAACAGCTGAAGTGTGTGCTGATGGAGAGCAGAGACACGCGAGTTCTGGATACAGAGCAATGCTGTTCAGTCACAGAAAAGAGGAAAATTCTGCCATCAGTGACAACGTGGGTGGACTTGAGGGCATTATGCTGAGTGAGGTAAATCATACACATATAGTCATACACATGCATGGTCACCCATATATGGAGTCAAAAAAAAAAAAAGGTCAATGGTAGAAACAGCAAAAAAGTGGTTGCCAGGGGCTCGGGGCTGGAGAGAGCAGGGGGAGGTCGATCAAACGGTACAAGCTGCCAGCGGGCAGATGAATAAGGGCTGAGGACCCAGGGTGAAACACAGTGACTCTAGTCAACAATGCTGTGCTGCGTAACTGGAATTTGCTGAAAGAGTAAAACTCAAATGTTCTCACCAGAGGGAAAGGTAAGCAGGGGAGGTCATGGTGTGCTCGTTAACTAGTGGGGGACCCTTTCACCGTGTGTACGCGTATCAAACCACCATGATGAACACTTTAAATATCTTACATTTTTATTTGTCAGTTATACCTCAGTGAAGCTGAAAAGAAGCACATACAACATTAATAAAGCCATTATACTCTAGAATGTAGGCAATTACAGTAACAACCCACATAGCTGCCCTCTTGGCTCTGTGAACGGAGATTACTGCTGTCTTTACACTGTGTTCCCTTTAGAAAGTTTTGAAAATTGAGCTTCTTAATTACACATGTTTTGTAGGTTGTGAGATATTTGAAAAATACAAAACAAGTTATAAGAAACATACATGGGGGCGCCTGGGTGGCTCAGCGGGTTAAAGCCTCTGCCTTCAGCTCGGGTCATGATCCCAGGGTCCTGGGATCGAGCCCCGCATCGGGCTCTCTGCTTGGCTGGGAGCCTGCTTCCTCCTCTCTCTCTCTCTCTGCCTGCCTCTCTGCCTACTTGTAATCTCTATCTGTCAAATAAATAAATCTTAAAAAAAAAAAAGAAACATACATGTAACTATATAGAAATAATATGTACATTTTATAGATGTTACGTATATAGAAGGAATACATGTATAAAGATATATGAAGATATATCATATACAATATTGCCTGTGGAAGAGCAGGGATATTCCCTATAAAATACGTGTTGTTACCTGGACTGTGGGACACTGACTTGATATCTAGGGGAACAAAGAGTAGGTTCCAGAAGAGGAAAATTCAATGGAATCGAACACCCTTCATTCCTTTCATTTTTAGTATTTTGTATTAATAAGCAGTATCTTAGGTGTGTGCTCTAAGTTGTGATACTTGTCATTACTGGCAAGGGACAGAGGCACTTGCAAGTTCACTAATGCAGAAGCATTAGTACTATTTCACTATTAATAATAGTGATAATAATAATAATAGTACTATTAGTACTATTTCACCTAAATTCTAATTTGGGTAAACCTTAAGGCATTTGTTTTGAGTGTACAGATATAAAAAAGACAATATGCCGATGGTGAGTTTTAAGTCTCACATTTAAGAATTTTGACTTTATTTGCTATGAAACAATATTGGAAAGTCAAAATAAAACAAAACATTGTTAGCATTTTACTTACAGATTTAAGAGTTCACTATTGCATAAAAAAGGGTAATTAGAACTTGAAATTAGCATTTGACGCAAGGCTTGATTTGTTTTTACTTAAATTCACCTATAATATTAACCCATTTCTTCAAAAAAAATCACAAATGACTGGTTCCTGTGACTATGTGGTTAGCATATGCATAGTACCTCTATGCGTTCATATTTCTGCATTTAAATCCTTTGTTACGCAGGGAAATGCATGTTATATACTTGGGTGTGTTTTCAGGATGCTGGGAATGAAAGTCTTTGAGCCTTTGCCACTGATACAAGAGGAGGGAGGTGCACCGAGCGCCCACGGTATAGAAGGTCCTTGAGTTTCCCTCAGTATCATCCTCTTCTTTGATCTCCGCCCGGCCCCGTCAGCATTCTTTCCCGTGCTGCCTGTTTCACTGTTATTAAATTTATACCACTAACACGTTATGGCACTTTAGAGTAGGAATGGATTGTCTTGGAGCCTAAATGGGGCACCGAAGTGCTTATTCAACTGGAATTCTGGAATGGGCTGACCCCTCGCAAACTCCGGGGACACGAGGGGCACCTCAACGGGGAAACATTACCCGAGTCACAGTATGTGCCTTCCTTCCTCTTACACGTGGGGGAGCTGGCAAGTAATAAAGCCACATAAAACCCTCTGTCGTCCAGGATGACTGGGGTGGAACGGAGAAAAGAAAGGTATTGCTCACTACAGGCCTGAAATTAAATTATTTACAAGGAGGTTTTGCTGGGAATTAGAACAGAGGCACTTTCGACTCTCAAGCTGCCCTGAGAGCAGCAACCCAAGACCATAGGGCTCGGGGCAATGGACTGCATGACGGAGGGTGTTCAGTGGGCCAGAGAATGCAGAGGGTGCTGGGCGTCGGGATGCGGGGAGGGCAGGCGAGTGAGTCAGTCATGAAGGTAAGTGATGTGCGCTCTGCATATGGGCTTGGTGAGCCTTTGCTTGACATTCTGTTAGACACAGAAAAGACTTCTAAGTAAGCAGATGACATGGTCTCCTCCAAGGCGAGACAAATACAAGATTCCCGAAACAAGTCAGAATGGTGTAAGGCTTTGCAGTCTGGAGCAACATGTGCAAAAGCAGCCAGGCTTAGTGCAGCAGCGGGCATGTTTCATAGAGCCCCTCAGGGTCTTGGTCACCTTCAGGAGGCAGAGGAAGGGGAAGGCCGACAGGGGATAGCTGAGGTCAGGCCAGATTGAGTAAAGGCCAGACATTGGAAGGCAGGCAGGTGAACAGCGGCTGGGCAGGGACTGTTTTGCACTCAGTGGGCCAAGAAAATGATCCCACATGATCAAATGGTGCTGGGTGAGAGGCAGGACTACAGGACATGGGGTGTGGACCTGCACAGGACTGAGTTTGCCTGGGCACACCTGCACTCACTTGCACACCCTTGGTCCTAAAGCAGCCAGGCACCAGGCAACAGAATCTTCAGCTCTCCCTGCCTCTTCTGGAGGGGTGGTTGCCATCCCCACACTAGGTGTGTGCTGACCGAGTGGGTCTTACAAGTTCGCCCCATGCACTCAAGGTGACCTGGGTGATGCTGGACGTGTTGGCTGGACTGTGGTGATTGTCCATGGTGCCACACACATGGAGTCATAAAATAGCATACCTAACCACGTAATGTTTGTCAATTATATCTGAAATTTATAAATAAAAATCATGGACATGTGTCAGTTAGCCATTTGTATGTCTTCTTTGGGGAAGTGTCTGTTCATGTCTTCTGCCCATTTTTTGACTTATCTGTTTTTTGTGTGTTGAATTTGAAGAGTTCCTTAAAGATCTTGGATATCAGCCCTTTGGCTGTACTGTCATTTGCGAATATCTTCTCCTCTTCCTCAGGTTGCTTCTTTGTTTTGTTGACTGTTTCCTCTGCTGTGCAGGAGGTTTTTATCTTGATGCAGTCCCAAAAGTTCATTTTCCCTTTCATTTCCCTTGCCTTTGGTGACATGTCTTGAAAGAAGTTGCTGTGGTCGACGTCAAAGAGGTTACTGCCTGTGTTCTCTAGGATTTTGATGGATTCTTGGCTCATGTTGAGATCTTTCATCCATTTAGAGTTTATCTTTGTGCGGTGCCAGAAAATGGTCCAGTTTCATTCTTCTATGTATAGCTGTCCAATTTTCCCAGCACCATTTATTGAAGAGATTGTCTTTTTTCCATTGGATATGTTTTCCTGTTTTGTTGAGGATTAGTTGACCATAGAGTTGAGGGTCCATTTCTGGGCTCTCCATTCTGTTCCACTGGTCTTGGAACAGATGCTGTCCTGGTGATCACAGCTTTGTAGTATAGCTCGAAGTCAGACAACGCGATGTCCCCAGCTTTGTTTTTCTTTTTCAACATTTCCTTGGCAATTCGGCGTCATCACTAGCCATCACGGAGATTCAAATCAAAACTACATTGAGATACCACCTTACACCAGTTAGAATGGCAAAGATTAACAAAACAGGAAACAACAAATGTTGGAGAGGATGTGGAGAGAGGGGAACCCTCCTACACTATTGGTGGGAATGCAAACTGGTGCAGCCACTTTGGAAAACAGTGTGGAGGTTCCTCAAAAAATTAAAATAAGCTACCCTATGACCCAGCAGTTGCACTACTGGGAATTTATCCCAAAGACACAGATATAGGAACATAGATGGGACTGGAAGAGATTATGCTGAGTGAAATAAGTCAAGCAGAGAAAGTCAATTATGATATGGTTTCACTTATCTGTGGGACATAAGGAATAGCATGGAGGACATTAGGGGAAAGAAGGGAAAATCGAAGAGGGGGAAATCGGAGGGGGAGATGAACCATGAGAGACTATGGACTCCAGGAAACAAACTGAGGGTTTTGGAGGGGAGGGGAGTGTTGGGATGGGTGAGCCTGGGGATGGGTATTAAGGAGGGCACAAGATCACATGGAGCACGGGGTGTTCTACACAAACAATGAAGCATGGAACCCTGCATCAAAAACTAATGATGTATGGTGACTAACATGATAGAACTAAAAAAAAGTCATGGACCAGTTGGGTAGCACCTCTTGGCTCAGGTTCCACTTCTGGGATTTAAAAAACATTACAGCAAGGCCAAGGGCTAACGTGAATCTTGGAATACCTCTTGTAATTACTGTTACAGAACATAATGTGTGGAAAGTGCTTTTCATTCCACACTTGCAAATTAAGACAGATAAAACTTTTCAGTTAAGAACTAAAGATTCTAGGTGGCATGACCATTGAATTCAGCCTGTGACCCACACCGTGCAGACCTCACCTTTGGCCATTCTGTGATGGGGTTAATCTGTGTTCTCATCTGCCCTCAGGCAAGCTCAGGGGAGCAAGGACAGCAAGTCCCAGGCTTGGGCTTACGTTCAGCTGCTTTCTTTTTGACTTTGAGTTTCTGCATGTGCATCAAGTATAGGACACATCAGTCGGTGAAAATCAACGACGGAGTCACTCATGTTTGATGTTACCCCCCACCACACACACAAGAGATATTTAAGCACCGTTGTTCTGGTATTTACTTAATACGGTTGGTAATAAATAAAATGAAGTAGTCTTTTCCTGACTCTCCCACGGTAACAAGTGCCCCTGGTAACATCCGTGAAAAAGCAGCCTCTGCGTATCAGAGCCCTCATCTCTCACTTTGGGAAATAATGAAGGGGTCTATTCAAGGCCTGCACAGACTTACCCCGAGGGAGCAGCCTGGCCGGGATGCGTGCATTCTCGCCTCACACAGTCTTCGGAGCATGAGCGGACCACCCTAAATGCTGCGTAGAGACAAAGTGATTTTTGAATCTGTGGTGTAGAAGCATTGAGTTTATCAAAATTCCTTTACCAAAAGTTATGCTAACACCCTCCTGACACCACTGAATTGCACGTTTCTTAACTTCTCTGCTTGCTCATTTGCCACTCAACAGTGATCCAGAGTGGAAGAGATCTCATGCATTGCTTTGTGGGTCATCGGGACTGTGGAGCGGGGGCCAGTGGGCCACACGGACTGTTCTAGGGGGTGGCGGGGGCCTGCACTGTGCCGCAGCAGCCCCCTGGGCCTCTGATCTGGGAGTGGCCGGTGTCACCAGAAATAATCCACCACCAAATCCCGCTAAAATCAGGCTTCATTTCTTTATGCTCAGCAGGCTCTCCCCACCTAGAAATCAGATAAATATTAATCAACATTTCCTTCTCTTTTCATGCTGTCATTTTCCCTTTTATCTCTTTAACCCATCTAGAATTAGATTATGAGTAGTGCAAGTGCATATTTTTCCATACAACCAATATTCTAGCCACGTTTATTAAATAATTCAAGCCCAGTGCTGTTTTGTGCTATCTTATTTTTACAATATAAAATGGAGTTCCTATTTAAAGGAAGGCTTATATGTAAAATGGGGCATTGTAAACAATAATGAAGAGATTGCATGTGTTAAATATTTTTGCTACTCAGTTTCTCTCTGCTCTGCTTACTTTAGCAACGTAGCATTTGGGGATTTTTAAATTCTTCCTACTTTTTTCTAATTTTTTTTTACGTTGCTTTCCTATTTGTTAAGGTAAAGTCTTCTTTTTCAAACATATGTGATGTGAGAGGAATTGTGTTCTTCCAAACGGTTGGGTTTTCTGAATCAGAACATTGCATGATACTTAATTGAGTATTACTTTGCATCTTTCTGTTAGGCCAGATTGTATCGTTTTGCTGCATGGCTCCTTGGCATAGCTTCCCGGGGTCATTCCCAGCTCACACAGCCCTTCCACTTCTTTTGAAAATCGGTTGTCTTGCATGTCTTACTATAGCTGATTATGTTCAGTGTGCAAAAAGCTATTGGATTCCTTTCTACTTCTCGAATCCCGAGTGATATCTTCAAGTAACACCAAACACAGACTGAGTTAATGCGGTTATTGCTAAGAGAACAAGCACGCGTTGAGGGACTGGTTGACGGCAACAGAAGGAGAGCAGTGACCTCAGTGTGGCCGTGCTTTGGATGTGTGGCTGGACATGCACAGAGAGGCTGGCCAACCCAGACACTCAGATGTATAGTGACTGGGAAGGAGGATAGAGAGGACGAGGAGTCATTCTATGTCCATCAAGTGATTTTATATCTCTGGAAACAAAGCGTGAGACAACCCGGTATAATTCACAGGTGGGAAGTGCAGAGACTTCCTGCCCTCGCCGCATCTGGCCTGGCAGTGTGTTGTTTCTTGGGTCCTCCTGTGTGCAGCATGTGCCCTGGCCTCTGAGGGGGTCTTAGCCAGTGGGACTCCAGACCTACCACTCATAGATCTTTTGTCCATTCAGTTTGTCCTCTAAGTAAACATGCCTGCCATCCTTTGTGACAGGCAGGGAATGGTGTGGTAGCAGGGTGATGGGGTCTTCCTGGCCCCAGGAGCGAGCCTGCTTTTCCCCGGGGAGAAGCAGCATCTTCTATTCTGCTCTGTAATGGCTGAGCTGGGCTGTGAAAGTGTCCGGGGAAGTCCGAGACAATGTCCTCGAGCACCCTCTGTGTCCCCCTGGGGTCTACTGTCCTGCTCAGAGGGCAGGAGGCCACACCCATCCAGAGACACACCTTTTCTCCCACCTAACGTCACTCACGTGGACACTGAGGGGGCTCGGAAGTTGACTTTTGGACTTTGATCAAAATGATTTTTAAATAATGAAAAAAAAAACCTGAGATAAAGATGTTTCCCAACATCTCTGTCTCAACTTCAGATATATATTTCTATTTAATCAATGAGAGGGTCCATCTGATAAAGTAATGAATTGGATTAAGAACTTTATATCAACAAATTTTACATTATTAACATTTAAAGAACTGGAAGAAAGTACTTTAACCCTACTGAACATATTTGTATAGTGGGATTTATTTTTCCCTCTAAATTTACTAAAATGTTCAGAATATGGGTTTGGCTATTTTGATCATTTTGTTCACATGTTTCATTGTTGAAAATTCTGCAAAATTAAGTAGAGTGCTTACCAACACCACATATGGTTATTTAAAGATAAATATAAACAAACTAAAATTAAATAAAATTAAAGATAGTAGCGCTCATCACATTTCAAGAGCTCAACAGCCATTTGAGGCTACAGCCTGCTTTTGGACTTCACAGATATAGATCAATTCCATCATGCCAGAAATTGCTGCTGGACAGCTCTGATAACAGACATGGGAGATCGTAATATTGTAACAGATTTTTATAACATTTCAGCACTTGGAATGTCATTAAGCTTGATATACAAAATGGTTTTTTCAGGGTAACAAATCTTGTGTATTAGATAGGGAAATATTTTGCAATGAATGGAGAGAGATCGATTTTTGATTAAAATTAGGCTTTGAGAAAGACACAATATACAGAAAGGCTCATAATGTACAATGTCAAGGGGGAAAAACAAAACCAGTGCTTACAGCTTTTGAAGTGATTATAGAAGGAAAATTTGAAAACCACATGACAGCAAATTGGAAAATTTAAGTTCAAAAAGTATTTTAAAATATATGATTTACCTGGAATAACATGCAAAAAAAAAATGACTACTCAAAGCTTTTAAAAAAAAAATCAAATCCACAACTTAATACCATTTCGTAAAATGAGAGCTAGGGAACCCCCCAAAAAACACACGTACTCCAGTCTAGATGGCTTTTCCAACAAAGGAACAGAATATTAAGTAGGAAAAACTTCCAGTCTCACAGAAATATTTCCAGGAAATAAAGAAAGGGGGAAATTGTAAGACAGTGAAAATACTCTGTGATACTATAGTGATGGGCACATGTCATTACAGGTTTGTGCAAATCCATAGAACATGCCACACCAAGAGTGACCCCAGTGTAAACCCCGGAGTCAGGGTGATGACGGCGTGTCTGTGTGGGTTCATCGGTCATAACAAATGCACCATCAGGTGGGGGATGCTGGTAGTGGAGGAGGCTGTGTGTGTGTGGGTGCAGGGTTTAAGTGGGAAATCTCTGTACCTTCCCCTCAATTGCTCTGTGAGCGTAGTAGTGGCATATTTTTTTAAAAAGCGATAATAACATCCTTTAAGAAAAAGACAGAGGGGCGCCTGACTGGTTTAGATGGTGCCTTTGGCTCACATCATGATCTCGGGGTCCTGGGATCCAGCTCTGTGTTGGGCTCCCTGCTTAGCGGGGAGCCTCCTTCTCCCTTGCTCACTTGTTTTTTCTCTTTCAAATAAATAAAATCTTAAGAAAAAAAAGAAAAGAAAAGAGAAAGACACAGAAAGGAAGGGGCTTGACTTCATTTAATGAGGCCAGTGTGTCCCTAATACCAAAATTACTCAAGGAGAGTATAAGAAAGGAAATTAATGCTGCTCATGAATTAAGATGTGAGAAGTAACCAGATACCAGCAAACTTAATGAAACCATATATAAGGAGGACACTTCGTCATGACCAACTTGGCTTGTGAAGGCAATACTGGTTTATTAACTGAAAATCAATCATGAAATTCACCACATGGGCAGAGTGAAGAAGTGAAATCATGTCAGTAGTTACACCAGTTTAGCACTGGCTCAAAACAGCTCCCAGCAAACTAGAAATAGGCGGCGACCCCCTTAACCTGATTAAGAATGCCTCCCAAGGGGCGCCCGGGTGGCTCAGTGGGTTAAAGCCTCTGCCTTCAGCTCAGGTCATGATCTCAGGGTCCTGGGATCGAGCCCCGCATCAGGCTCTCTTCTTGGTGGGGAGCCTGCTTCCACCCTGCTCAGCGGGGAGCCTGCTTCCTCCTCTCTCTCTCTGCCTGCCTCTCTGCCTACTTGTGATCTCTGTCTGTCAAATAAATAAATAAAATCTTTAAAAAAAAAAAGAATGCCTTCCAATACCAGACATATTTATGTGTGAAATGTTCAGGGCTTGCCTGTGGTAGCAGAAACAAGACAGTGACATCCACTAGATGTTGAAATGCAGCAGGACAAAGAAAGAAAACATGGAAAGGAGAACAAAGCTGTCATTATTTGCAGAAGGAGTGATATGCACATACAATTTTTGAAAATATTTCTAGTCAGGCTTATAATGGGATTTATCCAGTCTGCTCAACACAAGGTCCATATACACAACTGTATTTTAACAGGTCAGCACCAAGAGCTAGGAGCTAAAGTTTGAGAAGAAAGCCCTTGGAATAACGCGAAAGCATACCCAACACCTTGGGAAGCACCCAACCAGATGTCGGTAAGGCAGAGGCCATCACACATGACTGAGCGGAAGCGAAGATGAGAGGAATAACTGGGGAGATGGGGAAGTTCATAGACTGGAAGGCTCCACTTTGTTAATGTATTCAACTACCCATTTATCTACGGACTTGATAGAGCCTCAGTTGGAATCCCAACGTGCTTGTAAGATGTCTGAGCACCTGCATGCAATTGAATAAGCTAAAAACCAAGAATGCCGTGAATGTCTTGAAGAAGAAAACCACCACTTGATATCACTTCTCGGTTCCCCACTAGTTTCACCTGGTGGTGTTGGTGCCTCTACAGACAGACATAGAACCAGGGCTGTAGAGGCAGACTTGAGTGTGTGTGAGCATTAGGGAAGCGTTGTAGACTGCGGTCAACAGGAAGATCTTTTCAATATATCCTATTGGGTCAGTTCAATAGAAAAAATTAAAATTTGACCTTTACCTCTTTTTATATATGAAAACTAATTCCAGGTGAATTTTAAATCTCAATGTAAAAGGCAAAGTGATAAAGCCACTAATTTCACTCTCTCACACACACACACGCGCACACACACACATGCGCACACACACCTATATAAAATTTCAGATATTATATCACATATTATTTATTTATATATAATTTCACATACTACAGCATATGTCATATTATATGAATATATTTTTTATATATATGTATATGAAAATCTTTGTGGTCTTGTGGAAGAGAGATTTATTGCATGGAACAGGAGAAACATGTACCTTATAAGAAATAATGCATAACTCCAGTATACCTTAGAACCAAAAACCTCTTTTTGTTAAAAGATGGCATTTGGAAAATGAAAGCAGAGGCCAGAGACGAGGAGAGGACCTTTGAGGGATGTATGAGCATATGTTCTCATATTCAGGAATCTGTAGAACTTCTCGTATCACTAGAGAAGACACAGAAGGTCCCGTGGAGATGAAAGCAGCAAAACAAGAGACTTGTACATGTGCAAATGTGTTCAGACAGCGGACGTGATACCCGGTTAGTAGGCAGTGCAAGTCTGGGTATCGCGATATGGTTTGCATTCCCACAGTGTCAGTTAAAGTAACACAATAAATGGCTTTTAAAACGTGGTGTTGGCAGAGACGTGGACCGAGAGAGCTCTCCGTACATTGGTGGTGGAAAGTGCAATTGCGAGATGCGTGTAAGAAGCCCAGTGTCTCCACTCTGCCCTGAATGACATTGATAAAAATGTCCCCCCACAGCAGAATAGGGAAATCAATCCCATTCACCACCAGGGGATACTGGCATATGGAGAAAAAAATGAGTAAACTCCAGCTAATGCAAAAGGATGGATAAATTTAACAAGAAAAGGCTGAGTTAAAGAAGCCAGCTAGGAAAGAATATCAGGAGATATTGTTTATAGAAGGTTTTAAACCACATAAAACTCAACTTGAGAATTCAGAGTTAGGACGGTGACTGTTTTATGGAGCAGGCAGCATAGGTCGATGGGAGGTGCTGCTTATTTGCATTAATTAATATTAAATTATTTTGGTAGATTCTCTAGGTCTCCTAGGTATACATTAACTAGATACCCACAATATTCTGAAATGGCAGGTGAAATGGGAAAGAATCTGCAAGGCTGTTTTCTGGCTTATCTCCAACAGTCCTACAGTAGCGAAGCTCTAAAAACAGAAAACTGTAGCGTTTGTCTCTACATTGATTCAGGGCTCCATAGGGTTCACAGATGAGCCAGGAAGGTGAGTAAGGTACTAGGCATTGCTTTCTGGATGCAGGATCACTATTCAAACATTGAACAGTATTCATTTAAACAATTACAGGTTAGAATGTATACTGATAAAAAGAGTTTATTTAATATTTAATAGAGGAACAAAATAGCGTTTCTTTTTTTAAGATTTTATTTCTTTATTTGACAGAGAGAGAGAGAGAAACACAATCAGGGGGAGCAGGAGAGGAGAAGCAAGCTCCCTGCTGAGCAGGGAACCTGAGGTGGGACTCCATCCCAGGACCCCGGGTCATGACCTGAGCTGAAGGCAGATGCTTAACTGACTGAGCCACCCAGGGGCCCCCAAAATAACATTTCAATGAAGAAGTCTCACAGATTAGGAGGATTATGGTGGAGAAAAATCACACATAAACCAATAAATAGTAAATTAAATGATAGTTCTTGGATTACACAAAAACAACTAAATCAAGAATATACTGCATTGTCAGGGAGAGGAGTGCCAAGTAAACATTTTCATTTGTATCACACAGACACTTACAGATGGACTTAACAGTATCTAATCAGTTTGGTTCCGGCATAACTACAACAATCAGGAAAACGAATAAAAAGGGATAATAATAAGGTGGTATTAATGCCAGTAGTATTAAAATAAATTGAAAGGACAACTTTGTGATTACAAACATAGACCCTTATGTATGTTGGAACAGAGTCCAGCAGGAGGAACCATAAGGCACTGAAGGTAAGTGGAATGCAAGCAACTAAGTTTCCATTCTAGAAATAATACAGCCTTAACTCCCAAGAAGAAAAAGGTATACATGTGTAGTTTTTTCTAGCTACATTAAATGACATGAATGAGCATTACAAAATTAAAGAACATTTTTTTAAAGTCAGGAAATATATTTATATCATGGGGGTGAAAAGATTTCTATTCAAATGTGCAAAAAAGATAAGTTATAAAAGAAAGAACTAATAACAAATTCCCATCAAAATTTTGGACAAGTAATTGACAGCAGACAGGAACAAAGCTGAGACATCATAGGTAAGTGTCCTAGCCTTCATTTCAGTATCAAATAATTAGAACAATTTGATAAAGCAAAAGGAGCATGTAGTCAAGACCAGATTCTCCAATCAGATTGTGATACGCTTGCTTATTTTAGTACTTACAAGAATTATATATCGTAATTTAATACATCTCAATTCCATTTAGCAGCAAATAATGAATCAGTACTTTTCTCTCCAAATGTATACAAAGTTTATCCCACTCTGTTGCAACACTGTGATCACTACATAGCACAGCATCTTCCAAGTAAGATTTGGGAAAATGAAAACTGTCAATACCTTCAAATATGACACTTATAAACATGTGCATCTCAGGTCAGGAACACAAGGAATGCAAAGACAGTTCAGTATTATAAATTTCATAATGTTAACAGGTTTGAAAGACAGAATATGGGGGCGCCTGGGTAGCTCATGGGGTTAAAGCCTCTGCCTTCGGCTCAGGTCATGATCTCAGGGTCCTGGGATTGAGCCCCACATCAGACTCTCTGCTTAGCAGGGAGCCTGCTTCCTCCTCTCTCTCTCTGCCTCCTCTCTGCCTGTTTGTGATCTCTGTCTGTCAAATAAATAAATAAAATCTTAAAAAAAAAGAAAGAGAATATGTAGTCAAATATATAGATTTTAAAAGATTTTTATTTTCACTTTCAGCAGTCATCTACTGAACAGGATGGCCATTAAATGAAAAAGTATGCACAATGTCGTGGTGCTGAGCTCACCGCCTGAGCTCATGAGAATAACCCTTGAAGGAGGTGGATGGGAGAAAGAGAGGGAAAGAGACAGTAGGAGAGGTATCCTTGTTCAAAATTAACTGCACTTATTGGCTAGTAAAATGAAAAGAAACCTTACCTAAATTCTAGTAATTAAAGAAGAAACAAAAGAAACTTGCTGACATTGAGGATTGGGGAGTCATCCACAAAAGAAATTCCTAATGAAAAGAGAAGTACGTGTTTCAGGATAGCAGTGCTTAGTAGCACCCGAGTAATAGGGTCCTCCAAGTTTACACTATAGTTTCAATAAAATATCAATTAAATTTCAGATTGGCTTATTTTCTTGTAACTTGGCAAAGTAATTTTAATTCCATCTGTATTTTTTATGATAACATTCATAATGGCATTATTTGAGATTGTGATTATAGACAATTAAATCCTCCAAGTAGGATTAAAAATTCACTAAGTAAACTATGTTCGTATGATGAAATGTTAAGTAACTATTAAAATTCGGGTTAGAAGGGGCACCTGGATGGCTCAGTGGGTTAAGCATCTGCCTTCGGCTCAGGTCCTGATCCCAGGGTCCTGGGGTCAAGTCCTACATCTGGCTTCCTGCTCAGCGGAGAGCCTGCTTCTCCCTCTCCCTCTGCCTGCTGCTCCCCCACCTTATATGCTCTTTTTCTCTCTCTCTCCCAAGTAAATAGATACAATCTTTTAAAAATTATATTCAATAAATATATATATATTTTTAATAAAAACTGTTCCCACACATAAACACTTAGATTCACACCTAAGAACATTAACAGATTTTATCTCCAGATGTCCTGATCACAGGTGACTGGTTTTTCATTTTGTTTTGTTTCATTTTGATTTTTGCTTAACTGGAATGTCTCAATTTTTTTTCAATAAGTGAGCATAACTAGTATAATGAAATTAGTTGATAAATTAAGAAAGAGGATAAAATATATTGATAATGTAATACATTTTCTAGAGCTGTTGGTAAAGTGGATTAATTTTTAAAAAGAGTAAAATGAAACACATAAATCATGCCACACATTAAAAAGAAGATAGCATTACAGATGTTGCAACTGATGATAAGTTCACGTTATTAACAGTTTCATGCCAATAGATTTAAAACCTTAGACAAGATGTAGAGGAATTTCTTAACCTGTGTGCACTGCCGTTATGACATACAATGAAAGAAAAAAATTTGTATCATCAGCAAGACAGAAATTGGTGGTTTGAAAAAATGAAAAAAATACCTTCTTCATGGATATAAAACTGCATATCAAAAATATTTCTGATTCCTACATCTTTTTGTAAAATTTATAAATTCTAATAAAATTTATAAAGATTACTGCCTTAGAAATTTACCTAGGTTTAAGAGAAAATATATACTTGCAGGAAGAAAGAGAAAATTATGGAAAACAAGAAAA